>NC_083095.1:90358156-90660320 GCF_949774975.1 Lagenorhynchus albirostris
TGTAGCATGGTGTCCCTAGAGGTGCCTAATATGTACTCATTAAGGTATGCATTCAGTATTGCATGACATTAGACATTCCACCTCCCACCCCATCCTGCTTCAGGTGCCTTTGGTGATATACCTGTGTTCTCTGCTTCATATCAAACCACTGCTACCAATGCCCAGGTTCATGCCAAGGGCCAAGCTTCCTGATACCCCCAGATCTGCCTGCAGTATATTGCACGGCCAGGTCTGCTTTTCACTTTTCTGAGATTATTGGTTTGAGGGGCTACTGGTATGCCGCCGTGGTAGACTCTCAAGATGCCAAAGTTATATTGGATACTTTGCAGTCCTCCACATGTACAAACCACCTGCACCCTTGCCAAAATGGAAACTCTCTCTTCTGTCTCTCCCACATTTAATTTAAATGCCTCTTTAATAGACAAGTGCCATAGACATGGGTCCATATGCACAGTTAGGTCAGAACACAAAGTGACAGTCCCATGGATTGCCTTATCTCACTGATAAATGAGGTCTTGTCATGGACCAAGTGGTTTTGTCAGAATTTGCACTCACTTAAGAAGTTCCTAAGTCCCTTGTGCAAATAGAAAAATAATTCCACAAGATATGTATGAATCCCAGTGATGAACAGAACTGAGACTCGAGCTAGAATTCTCCGTTCCTCTCTCCCATACTTCTTTTTCGTCCCTACCCCCCAACCCTCACTACTCACAAATACACAAGCAAATGCTCCTGCACAGCACGTAGAATATGGTATGTGCTCAATAAACACAAGAACTTCTTCAGTCCTATATCCCCAGTGCTTTGCACATG
Source organism: Lagenorhynchus albirostris (assembly GCF_949774975.1). Taxonomy (NCBI): domain Eukaryota; kingdom Metazoa; phylum Chordata; class Mammalia; order Artiodactyla; family Delphinidae; genus Lagenorhynchus; species Lagenorhynchus albirostris. Next base: position 90,358,970 of record NC_083095.1, read on the forward strand.
TTAAATAATCAATAAATATGCTTTGACTAATGATATATGGATCTTTATTGTATAAAAAACTGGAAATATCCCTCATAAAGCTGTAATCACTTAAACTGGGCCTTTAACGTTAGCCTCTACCACTGTTAATTGTCTGGTTATTAATAATAAGCCCCTAAATATAGATCTCTGTACATTCATGTGTGTGTAAATAATTGTCCACATGCCATTTAAAATTCTTACTTCTTAGACACTTGCTTTGCACCATTGCTAGTGGTGCTAAACTCTTTTATGAAAAGAGAAAGGAAAGGGTCTTGCCAATTTTATAGTAATATTTACTTAGTGGTTTTCTCCAGGGAGACACATACTTTTGTGACATGCTTTCTTTTGACATACTTTTCAGATACCAAAATGTTCATATTTTTAATTTTCATGGAGAAAATGTAAAGATGAGAATTTTGATCCTTGTTTTATAAATGAAAACCTGAAGACCTAGAAAATCGTGATTTGCTCACATCAGTGAGAAAGCCCTGTGTCCTCCTGATGCAATGCTGAGATCCTTTTAGAAGTGGTGTGCCAAGTTTCCAAGCATTTATTGTAATTTATGTTTCATGGACCAGTAATCATCCCTTACCCCTGAAATCATCGTGGATTGACAGTACTCCAGGTCTGTTGGGGCCAAGGGAATTAAAGTAATTATGATGTAAACATGCTGGTATTTATGCTAATGCTTGCTAGAAAATACAACCTCGAGAAGGTGAGTTGACTCAAGGCCTTATGACCAGTGTGTTCTCATTAAACGTTTGAAGCTGGCAATGCAAGAAGGCCAGCAAATTTGTAGGAAAAAATAACTTGAAAAAGTTAGCTAAATGGTAGATGTAGAAGTAAAGGAAGGGGTGGAGGAATGTAGAAGGCTGTTTAATTAGGGATAAACTTGTAAGAGTCAATCTAGATTTGTAGGAAATGGGTGAAATTGTTGCTGTACGTTATCACATTCCTTTTACATATCATGGCATTTTGCTTGGTCTGAGGGTATTGTCTCTATGCTTTCTCTAACAGGGTGCTAAGGGAAAATTGATATAGTTCTTTACCATCATGGGTTTCTGTAGGACCTAACCCAGCAGAATTGATGCCATTTAGTAGAGCAGCAAGTAGAAAGAAGACAAATTTGAACCCCATCCTCTATTAGCGATGTGATCTGCAAAAAGTTTCTCTGTTTCTGTGTGCCTTCGTTTTCTCTCATCTGTCGTATGGGAAATAATAAATCAACAGGGTTGTTTTGAGGTTCAGATGAGGCAGTTTACGTAACAGTGCTTGGTGAAGCATAGACCTGTATACACGTTATGTAAATAACAGGCTTGTGCCACTGTTTGTCACTTGCTGCATTATATCTCACTGCCTTCTTGTTGGAAATAGAATACAATCAAGGCAATCAGCAATTTCAACATCCTTTAATTTAAATAATATGTGATACTATGTACAGTTATATATGTATACCGACACACGTACATATTTGTATGTGTGTGTGTGTATATATATATACATATATATATTAATATCTGTGTTTCTTCGTTGTTGAAAATCAGGTGCAGCTGACCGTGATTTCCATCATTGGAGTTCTCTCATGATAGCAGATTTGGCTTGAATTAACAGCATTAGTAGAAATTGAGACTGCTTCATCCATTGTGACTGAACAGGGAATAAAATGGTCTAGAGACCAATGGCTTAAACCCTGAGCACTAGCTCAGCTAGGAGGCAGGCAACGAGAAGCAAGCAAGAATCATCTGACTCATACCCTTAGTTTAAGGGAATGAATGCTGGGATCTGAGAAGGAGGACAAGTCAGCAAGGCCCACAGTCGGCTAAGGTGATAATCCTGAAAGAGATAACACTAGATATGAAGTGAGCTGCATTATGGAAAGAGCCATTTCAGAGCAAAGAGAGAGGTATCAAGAGCATCTGTTTCAAGACCTTCCATAAGACCATCTGCTGATCACAGCCCCTTAGTTTATATTATCACTGTTGATAGGCTGTCCAGATATTAAAGCAATACTCTTCTTTGGTTATCTTCTACAGCAATCAAGAAAGCACAGATCAATTGCCGATATCCGATATCCAGGTTTGAATGGCACAGATGAAATTGTCCCCAACCGGTAATACTCAAACCAGAAGTAGTCCTGCCTCTGGGCTATATTCACTTACCTTCACAACACACTGGGAAACCATGCAGGATGATTCCTAAGACAAAGTCCTTCTACTCCACCCTGTCCAGGATCCCTTGGAATTTTCTCTATAGAAAACTTTCCCTAGATTTCTCTTACCATTGACCCTTGAACTCCTGAGGTCTCTGGATACAGAAAATCTGTCACTGCCAGATTCCTTAGCATAATTTCTTACTTAGTTTAGGTAAACAGCCTATCTTTTCTGAAGCCAGTGGTATACCAAGTGGGGGACGATGGGAGCATCTGCCTGGTGAGGAGGGGTATCTTATCACTGATGTGGTTGAGGACTATCAGCAGACGGTGATGATAAAAGCCAGATATGCTTTTAGGTGGATGTATTACTGCTTTTAAATCCTTTATAGCAGTGCACCCCTTATTGCCTGAACTTTGGAATGCCATCATCTAAACCCAGGAACTTTTGTAACTATTGCTCTAAGGTTGTTTTTGTTTGTTTGTTTGTTTTTGCGGGGGAGGGGAGGGGGACATCAAAATGGTGTTCACTGTTTTTTTCTTTCTGAAGAATTTTCTTAAGACACTTAAGCCTGTTAAATTATGCATTCAACAAGGGTTCACGGAGTATTGTTAGATCAAGTACCCGTACTAGATATTAGAAATACGATACTAAAAGACAAGCCCTGTTCCACGTCCATCAGCAGCTCAGATATCTAAACATATTCCAGATTCTCCAAAAGCTATTTGTCTATTTGTTCATTTATTTTAAAAATATTTATCGAGTATCTACTATATGCCTTGTACTGTGCTAGATATTGGAGATAAGGTTAACAAAGAAATACTTGACTCTGTCTTAATGTAGCTTCCGATCTCCCATGTATGCATACCTCTCTTATTTATATAAATAGTACACAAATGTAGTCGCCTACTTACTACCTTCGTGATTTTTGCCATATCGGTATATCAGAAGTACTATTATTTTCTTAAGTTTTTTTTTTAAGTTGACTCACACTTAAACTTATAACCACCTTAAAAGGAAACACTTTATCTCTACCACAAGTAGGTAAATGAAAACTCCTATGGCTTGTGAAAAATATAAATACAATACAAACAAGCATGATTAATAAATACTAGCTGAATCTTGTGGTCTGCCAAGACCTATGTTAGTTAAAAGAGAGATTAGCAAAATGAGAGACATACTTTAATCAAAATAAGACTCTTTCCTTGAACTCAGCAGAATTAATTGAAAAGGAATGAACATTGTCATATGTGCCTTGGTGTTATTTCTTCCATGTCCTTATTCTACTTAACACGGTATTATTACCTATAGTAACCACATGGCATGCTTTCTAAGGCCCTGTACAAGGCTGTTGGCTCACATATTAGTTCTGTATGGAGAAATCTTTTTGGTTGAAGGCCTTGAATTGCTTAGATAAACTGGGATTATAAACCTAACTCCAATTTATTTTCTCTTCGTTTAGTAAACTTCAGGCAATGCATTTTCACTGCATTTTTAGCTATTTTAATGTCTGTTTTTCTTTTCTTTTTTTTTCCTACTTCCTATAGAATGCAGAGCCTTGGATCTCTTGGCCACACATTGACAACCTGGAATCCTGAGGAAGACCAAGACTCCTAACGGTAAGACATGGGTCTTTTGCAATTATGTCTCTGCCACATGTGTATACTGCTATTTGATTTAAGTTTGAACTTGGAAGATTTATTCTTCTTAAGGAAATATCTATCATCTAATATGGATTTGTGCTTCAGTACTAGCACTGGACTAGTGCTAAGTTGTCAGGTTGGGTTAGCTCTTCAGATTGGATTCTTGATTTAGTATAGATCAAAATTCAAGTTTTACCATGATTTTTTAAACCTGCATTGCCAATTTAGAAAGACACAAAAGGAGGAGGAGAATAAAGATAAATAATAGAGGCACTGCTTCAGAGCATACCATTTGAATAATAATCTAGGTCAGTTTGCTGCATGCCATACACCAAACGTGCCTTACAGGGGTGTTTCCAAATTTAAATCAGTGTCAGGTATTTTCTTTTCACAACCAAATGTATATACTGTAACAGCCATGTCGGACAGGCAGTTGACAGAGCAGGGCAAGTTGTGTGGTGTATACAGAGGGAAATACTCCTGATTATGACCAAGTGACACAAGAAGAAGCAATCAAGTACCAAAGAAAGACTGTTAATTGACTGGGAAATGTGACCATTTTGCCTCCTGAACATTTGAGGGAGCAGGATTAGGGCAGTAAGCCGTTCTATTCAAACAGTGACAGTGTTATAGGGTGAGTAAGTGAGTATCATGGTAACTGTGAACATCTGTACAGACCCTGGGAGACACTGATAGACTGTTAATAGTGATGGTGTTGAAACCACTGTTGACTCTTGGTACAGTTTTAAGTCTGTTAATCCCTATAAATGGGTCTCCAAGATTCTAGTATTTTTAAAGTTCCCACTCCCATGAAAAAAAGGTGGGACTCAGAATATTCAGGACTCCCTTTTCTTCTAAGTAACTTTTTCTTATTTCTTGAATCAGTGCTGATATACTCCTTGCTTAAACTACAACCCATTCAGTCATTCTCTAGTTATTTCCAACCTTCATGTCCTACGCAATCTGTAATAAAGACTGCTGCTCTTGTGGACAGGACCTTTCCTAATTTTTTGTCTGCTTTGTCCATGAGGCCCTGTTCCAATGGAAAGGTTAATTCTCAGAAAAAGGCTGGCTTACCATGAGATGGCAGTAGAGAGCAGCCTGACACACAGGCCCAGATTACTTGGTTTGGGGGCCAGGTTGGGGGCTGGGCCTAGTGGGAGGAGCTAGACTACCAAAGTAAGGGCTTTTGACTTTGTTCTTTGTTTCTATCTGGGAGTGCCTCTCTGAAGTAGGTGCTCAGCACAGCTGTTAAGTAAAGTCCTGATAGTAACATCTGAGGTTGAGAAATCAGGAGAAAGGGAGATAGTTCCTGAAATATACCAACCTCAGATGATCAGAGTTCTGCTGGACTGCCACACACACACGCGCGCGCGCGCGCAAAGAAAGAGAAGGGGAGAGAAGAGTAGAGAAGAGACAAGAAAAGAGAAGAAGATAAACATGTTTCCTCATTGGAAAGCAAGGCTAACTGAGATCAGCAAGAAGCCAGAAGGCAATTATGACTGATGGGAGCCACTTATGACAGCTCAGCTCTGAGGCCATATGTCTTGGCATTGCCTCTTCCTTCTTTAAAGAGGCCAAAGTGCCACTATACTAGACACTAGGGTGGGTTCTAATATCCTGTGCTTTCTCTTACCCCCTATCGTACAGAGAAACCAGAAAATGTTAAAGTTGGATGGCATTTTCAAAAACTGTAGCCCAGGAGGTGTCATGCCTTGACCAAGGTCACTTAGTTAACTAGTGGCAGTATTAGGTTTAGAAATTCATGTGTCCTAATTGTCAATAGCCTATCCTTTCCAAATCAGAAGAGCTGGGGAAATTTGATATTTTCTCCCAAACTTAAAACACATTAAATGAGTCTGAAATTCGGTCATTTTCATTTTCCTTAATTACAGTTTTTGTCTATGGGACAAAATTTGGGCCACAAGGGAGTATGCGGTATCATCTGATTGTCTAGTAAGTTAACATGGTAATTGATAAATGTGCCACAGGATCTCTCAGAAATCTTATCCTTAGAAGTTACCTCAGTAATCATATATTGCTCTTCTAGCTGTTATTTTTTTCTAAGCAGAAAGCCTGAAATAGGAGGACAGATGGTGTATTTTTCTGTGGTCCAACTTTTCTTATCTTCAAAGAAAATCTTTTATAAAAACCCAATATGCAAAGCAGGTAAAGTAAGTTTGGAAGAGGTAATGAGAATGCTTGAATAGAGTGTTACCTGCTTCCCAATCATGCAATCCCACTCCATCCAAAATGGCTCCAGGACGGTATTGGAGGAATGTGAATGCCTAGATGTAGTAGAAGAAAAGGAGCTTTGTGGCCAAAGACACCTGCAGTCAAATCTTGCCTGCATCTTTTATAATCTGTGTGACACTGATCTTGTTACTTGATTTCCCCCTGAGCTTCATCTTCCTCATCTGAAAAGTATGAGTAACATCAATATAATGAAGTTGTATTGAAGATTAAATGAGACATATATATACAAAGGAGTGCTGGGCGAAGAATGGATTTTAAATTGTTGATGCTGGAAAATGTTGATTTGATGATTGGAACTGGTTTCTGCAGTCTAAGTTAGAAGGTCATTCACTTTTAGGGTTGAATGTGCTTTTGTTCTGTCAAGAGCTACTTGTCTGGTGGCTAATAGTTATGTAGACGTAGAGGGCTGAGAAAGCCATTTTTCTGGAGCAAGAGCTTAAGAGTACATCTTTGCCTTGTCTAGGACCTACATTAGAAACTGTAAGTAAATGGAGTTAGACAGTGCTCTGTTCCCATAAGAATCATGGGAACTTCCTAGGAAGTACAGATTCAGACAGTACCTCTTCTTTAGGGTCAGCTTGAGAAAAAAATATTTTGCTAATACTGTTGGTGGCCTGGAAAATGGTTAGAAGAGGAGCCAGACAGTCAGTCCTCCATAGAAAGGTATGGTGGTCTCACACCGGCCACACAGCCCTGCAGTACCTGCTACTCACTAGGCCTTCCTCCTTGGCTGCCTCAAAGGTAGCTTTGGTGCCAATCTAAAACCGGCCCTGGAGAAGATTTGTGATTTGTAGAGCCCAGTGGATCCCTGATAATATCAGGTCAAGTTAGAGAATCAGCACCACTTGAGAGAGGTCTATGGCTGGGCTGGGGAAGTTCCTGGGCCAGGAAACACTAAGGCTAACCTTGGAGGAGATCTGCACCACAGGTTCAGTTCAGTAGTCATGCTTGAGTCTGTTGGCACACAGGAATGCAATCGGCAAGAACGGGTGTCTCTAGCTGCTTTCTCACCAAGCCCCCAGGAAGTCTACCTCTGAAACAGAGATCTGGTACCAACATTTATGTCTCTTCATAAAGTATCAAAAATTTCTCACGCGTTAGAGAACTGGGGTTAATGCACAAAAAGAAAGCTTCTCATAAAATAAAACTAATGAAATGTGGCTTTGAACAGATTTCAGAAATACATCTTCCAGCCTGCCTGGGGTCCCTTGGAAGGAAAAGGTTTCCTCTGCTTATCAGCAAACTATAGAAAACCATGACTGCACTGCTAGAAACTCGCCACTGTCTTTCTTATTCTTTGACCCAGAAATTCTTTCCTTCCCTTGGTCTCTTGAAACCCCTATTAGTGACCATTCTGTGACAGTGGCTTTGTAATCTCCCAGTTCTGGCTCTTGAGTAGAAAAAAAGGGTTTATTGGCGAGCTCACAGGGTCTGGAAAGGCCGTTCCTCTCCCAGTTGGCTAGGAGAGCCGGAAGCCTGAGAAGGCTGTCCACAGGCTGTCTGGCGAGGGTAAAGGAAGAGGGGAGGAGGAGGCTTAATTCCTAGCTGGCTGGATATTGGAAGGTGGCCTCCTTTCCCTTTGGCACATGAGGGGGAATAGAAGGCCAAGAATCCTGGCTTAGTTCCTGTCAGCTTGTTGCCTTGTTTGTGGGCTTGTGGAGTGAACTGAGTCCGGAAGAAGCCTGAGGGCTGCCTGAGACTGGCTTACAACTGAGCCTAGAGGAAGGCAGACCCTCCCTGTCACCACCGGGGTCAGAATCCCTTAGCCAGAAGGCTCTCTCCTTTCAGTTTAGAGAAGTAGATTGAGGAGTAAATGGCCTAATTCGTTGTGGAATGTTTGCTCAATACATTGGGGATCTTTTCTATTTTCCCATGAAATTACCATAAACATAAATTACAAACACTTTTATTTCTAAGCATCCCTAACTTAATTGCATGTATCAAAGGGTACATGGCATTAAGTCTTAAACTTTTGAGTATATTTTTGCAGCAACTGTTACATGACTCCAAAGAGTCATCTTAAAATATGATTCTTCTCAAAGGGACTGTGTGACCTCAATGAAATGCTCATTTATGCAACATTACTCTAGTAGGTACTGGCTTTATTAAAACCATTCAGTATCTATGCCAAAGTGCTACAAGCAAGAAGGCACTAAGTCTTAATAATTTTTGTTTCCCTAGTGCTTAATAGAGTATTTACAGCTTTATTGAAATATAACTGATAGGCAAAAAACTGCACATTTTTAATGTATACAGTTTGATAATTTGGGACATATTCAAGCACCTGTGACACTATCACCACAACCAAAGTAATAAAAATATCTGTCACGTCCAAAAGTTATCTTGTGTCACTTTGTTTTTTATTTTCTGTTTTTGTTTTGTGGTAAGAACACTTAACAAGAAATCTACCCTCTTAAATTTTTAAGTGTGCAATACTGTATTGTTAGCAATAGCCACTATGTCGGACAGCAGCTCTGTAGAACTTATTCACCTTGTATGACTATAAATTTATACCCATTGAACAATTGCCTATTTCCTCCCCCCATCCCCTGGCAGCCACCATTCTATTTTCTTCTTCTATAAATTTGACTATGATAACTACCTCATGTAAGTGGAATCATGCAGTATCTGTCATTCTGTTACTGGCTTATTCCACTTAGCATAATCTCTTCCAGGTCCATCCACAGTATTACAAATGGTAAGATTTCTTTCTTTTTAAGGGCTGAATAATATTCCAGTGTGTGAATATACCACATTCTCTATACCCATTCATCTGTTGATGAACATTTAGGTTGCTCCCATATCTTGGCTATTGTAAATAATGCTTCAGTGAACAAGGGAGTGAAATAATCTTTTTGCGATCTTGAGTTCAATTCTTTTGGTTGTATACCTAGATGTGGGATTGCTGGGTCATATCATAGTTCTATTTTTAATTTTTAGGAAACTCCATAATGTTTTTCACAGCAGCTGCTCCATTTTACATTCCCACCAAAAGTGAACAAGGGTTCCAATTTCTCCAAAACCTCACCAACACCTGTTATTTATTTATTTGTTTATTTTTGATGACAGCCATTCTAACAGGTGTGAAGTGATATCTCATTGTGTTTTTGATGTGCATTTCCCTGATGATTAGTAATCTTGAGCACCTTTCCATATATCGGTTGGCCATTTGTATGTCTTCTTTGGAGAAATGTCTATGCAAATCCTTTGCCCATTTTCTAATTGGGTGATTTTTTGCTTGTTTGTTTGTTTTGTTTTTTTGTTTGCTATTGAGTTGTAGGAGTTCCTTATGTATTTTGGAAATTAATCCTTTGTCAGATATATGGCTTGCAATTATTTTTTTCCTGTTCTATAAGGTGACTTTTCACTCTGTTGATTGTTACATTTGCTGCATAGAAGTTTCTCAGTTTGATGTAGTTTATGTTTGTTTATTTTTGCTTTTGTTGCCTATGCTTCTGGTCATATCCAAAAAATCAATGCCAAGACCAGTGCCATGAAGCTTTTTTCCTATGTTTGTTCTAAGAGTTTCATACATTTAAGTCTTTAATCCATTTTGAGTTTATTTTTAAGTATGGTGTAATATAAGGGTCCAATTTCATTCTTTTGTATGCAGATATCCAGTTTTTCCAACACAATTTATTGATGAGACTTTTCTTTCCCCATTGTGTTTTCTTGTTTCCCTTGTCAAAAATCAGTTGACCACATATTTGTGGTTTCTTTCTGAACTCTGTTCTGTTCCGTTGAATCTTTGTATCTGTATTTATACAAGTACCATACTGTTTTAATTACTAAAGCTTTGCAATATATTTTGAAATCAGGACGTGATACCTCCAGCTTTATTCTTTCTATTAAAATTGCTTTGGCTATTCTGGGTCTTTTGTGGTTCTATATGAATTTTAGGATTGTTTTTTCTTATTTATGTAAAAAGTGCCATTGGGATTTTGATAGGAATAGCATTTAATCTGTAGATTGCTTTGGGGAGTGTGGACATTTTAACAATACTTTAATAGAGTATTGAGGGAAAGACAGTAATGCTCAGCAAATATTCCCTTTGTTCCCCTATATTTCTTGATCCTTTTGCAATTAGTCAGGGTGCTGTGACCATGAGTGGAAGTGATGAGTGTGTCACTTCCAGACTGAGGAAATGAAAGCACATATACAGTTTTTCATGATTTTATGGTATGATTTTATGGCAATCAAGGAGACACGTGTTCTAGATGATATAGCTACAGGATGATGGAGTGTCCATCAACTAGGATCCCTGAGTGACTATGTGGATAGAGTCTCTACTGACCCCACACTGGACATAAAATATGAGCAAGAAATAGGATTTTGTCATTTTAAGTCACTGAGATTTGGGGGTCAGTTTGTGACTTGCATAATGGAGCTTGTCCTGACTAATACAAGTACCAAGCCAGTAGTGAGCACTTCCCTCAAGTTGTTCACAGTGATGCTACTAAATGATGGGGCTCTAGTGGTCTAGTGAGAGTTTGTGCAGAGTATGGTAGAACAAAGAGAATTGTTGGGGGGAAGACCTGTACCACAGGAGAGGTGACATTTATCCTAGGTCGTGAAGGGAGACCTGGGCATGTTCCAAGCAGAGGAGATAGGTAGGGCATTCTAAGCAAAGGCAGATAGAAAAAGGTTCTACATTTGAGATCTTGACACTTTATTCATTCATTCATTTGGCTCTACTCTCAAGACTGGTGATTAGTTTAAACATAGATTTCACAGAGGAATTGGTAGAGAAATGAACTATAAAAGTTATTAAAATCAGGTTGGGAGAGGCTTTATCTCATTCCATTTATGGAGAATTCTAAATGATGTTTACAACCTTTAAATGTAAGCTTTTATTTGATGAAAGGAGATGGACTTAATTATTATACTCATTTTATGTATGTGAAGAATCTGAGAATTTGATACACATTATTTTCTTTTTTTTAATTTTAATTTTTTATTTTATTTTTGGGGGGACTCCATTGGGTCTTTGTTGCTGCGCGTGGGCTTTCTCTAGTTGCGAGCAGGGGCTACTCTTCGTTACCGTGTGTGGGCTTCTCGTTGCAGTGACTTCTCTTGTTGCAGAGGGTGGCTCTAGGCACGCAGGCTTCAGTAGTTGTGGCTCACAGGCTTAGCTGCTCCGCGGCATGTGGGATCTTACCAGACCAGGTCTCGAACCTGTGTTCCCTGCATTGGCAGGCAGAGTCTTAACCACTTTGCCACCAGGGAAGTCCAATACACATTATTTTCAAGTTCAATTAAACGTAAATCAATGGTGGAGCTTAGAAACAGTTTGAGTTAGGTACTATTTCTTCCACCTATCTATTACCCTATCTACAACCTTTCCCATGCTCCTGTCTCCCCCAAAAACTAAACAAACAAAACAAAACAAAACAAAAAATCCCCCAAACCTGAAGTCATTTTAGAAACAAACTCTGGGAACAGGGATGGAGGAAGTGTGGACATAGACTAGAGCTAACGTGCTCAAGCAAACTGTCTGACCTAATTCAGTCAGTTGTTTAATTTTTTGTCCATGAACTCATCCCATTTACCCCATCCTAAGACAACTCCTGCTCCATTTCTCAGATTTTTTCCCTAACTCCAGTCGATTTATTTTCCTAGCACACTCTCACTTCCCTCCTTTACCAAGAGGCCTTGGGCAGATGATTTCTTTAGGTACAAATCTATCTTTCATCCAAAAAGATGTTGGCACTCAAGGAAGGAGGAGACAGTACTACTAAGCAGTCTTGTAGAAAGATCATATTGTATGATTAAAGGCTCATGGTGTGGGAACAATGTAGATGAATCAGAAAACTGACGTTTCATAAAGTGGAATATATTTTATTTTCCCTAATTCATTTAACCAAAATTTACTGACTAGATTCACAAACTATATATGCCCCAAATTTCAGAAAAATATATCATTTTTTGGAATTAATTATAGTGTTTGGGTTTTTATTTCTGCAAAAAGATGCATGTTTTCAAATACTACATGAACTCCTGCAGGAAGCAGCAGGTAAATTATGTTATCAGTCCTAATAACCTGGGTAGAGTATCCAATAAGGAACACCTGGGCGCTAATGACGCCACCTTTTTGAGTTCACCTGGATGGGTAACTCATTTAAATTGCTTTTCCATAGCTACAGAGAGACCACAGTCTCAGCCCTGGCCAGCCTCCTCTCAAGTGTTGCCATTAGTCTACAGCAGAGAAAGATCACGAATGACCTAGCATAACCCATTTTCACCACGAGAAAAACACTCAAATCACAAATTATAGTAATTAGGGATTAACATCATCATTTTATATTTGGAGAAGAGCATATTGCTATCATTATGAAAAAATTTAGTCTATTTAATGCTTTAATAAGCAAGCGAATTATGCTGGAAGTATGTAAACAGTCACAGAATTCAGTATTTTTACTAATGATTTTTGTGTGCGGATGGAATGATGCAGCGAGGAGCATCTAACTAACTGTTCTCTATACATTTCATTTTTCTCAAGCTTGCCGTTGGCTTCATTGGTAAAGCTGACCAAAAGATAAAACTAGAGAAACTGTTTTTGTACTAGATGCTGTGATGTAATCTAGTAAACGGTGGGAGAGAGAACATTGTCTTAGTCTCCTCTTAGTTCAGCTCTTTCGATGTAAATGCCCAATCAGGTGCTCATAAAACTGAAATTATGACCTTCATTTTCTGTGGCTTGAAGTTAGAGCAAAAGTGTTCCATCAATAAAATCTTCAGTGGTTTTTCGATCCTCATTATATCACCCAGCAGTTCTCTCCTTGAGTTGAGATAATAGCAGCAATTAGGCAGCTTTTATTTCTCAACCCCTTTTAACTTTTGCTGTCTTATAAATGAGCACACTGCATATATATGTACCCGCTATAGAAAGAAAGCTGGCCAGTGTCAGAAGCGGGGTAAAAACAATTAGCCCATTCATGAATTATTCTTTATTTTTCACTTTAGCCCCAAAGGTTAAATGTGAATGTGCTTAGTTGCCTCACTTTCTATTTTGACCACATGTGAAAGCTTTGATGCAGTTCTGCAGAGAGTAAGAAAAGTGAGATTTGTGAAAACTCAAACACACTTGCATTTATTAATGGTCAGTAATGGCATGTAATTAAAGTAATTACAGGAAGGCAAACAGACAATTAACTTGTTGGAAGTGTCAAGGAAGGGCAATAATAGGGTTTAAAGTTCTTGTCTGTCTGGTTCATCTTTAAGTCCCACAAATATCGTAAAGAAAGAGTGATGCTAACCAGGAGGATTGGACTAATACCAGACCTCTGTGAAGCCACCATGGAGTCTGTAACGGAAAAGCCAAGGGCCAAGGGCAATATACTGGGGTAGTGTGGGATGGAAGGAAGGGAAGTAGAACCAAAACAGGCTTTGTGAATGAGGGTGGCTTTATCAGAGCTTTGGCAAAGATTAACTACAGCAGATGGCAAACAAAGAATGATGAACTTCCTTCTCCATCAGTCTTTGTGCTTCAAAATCTGAAACACATCCTTCAGCCCTGATTGGTCTTGGTCAAAAGTCACTTCATGCATATATTAATTTTATATTGCCAAGTGGGTTATAAGCTCTTGGGGGACCAAACTTATTTTAGGAATCTTCCTCGTGTTCTGCCATGCTGAGTACAGAGCTGAGTGTCATTTGATGAGTCGGAGTGTCCTGAATTGCCCATCCATCGTCTCCATCCCTGGCCTTTTTCTGTATGCCAAGTTAAGTGAGGGGCAGGCAGGATGCTGAGAACCCTATCTCAGTTATTGAGACTGGCCTCTTATGAATCCTATATGTAGCCACTGACACAAGAACTCCGCTAACAATACTAATAAATGCGTACGTATCAGGTATCTTTTATGTACTATACACTTTATTCTTATCTCATCAAAACAACTCTGTGAGGTTGTCTCACAGGAGGTGGGGGGAGTCTGATTTCTATTATGTCTGTGTAAAATAAGTTGAAATTGTAGAGTAGCAACTTGGAAACCGACCTTTGGGATGAGTAAATCAGAAGCTCTTTTATTATTAACTGAATAATTGCTATATAGTAGATCTAGGGGCCATTTGCAGTCAGAGGAGTGCAGGGATAAGAAGACGGCTCCTGCCTCCCTAAATTAACACACCCATCTAGAGACCAATGCAATACTGCAACATTTCTTAAATTCATTATTTTCTTATCATTGTTACTGCACTGACCATGTTCTTTGTTATTTCTCTCCTAGAGGAAAGCAATGCTTTCAAAGCCTATTCCTTAATTCCATCTCTTCCTATCTCCAGTGTATTTGATGTAGTTCTCCTGTGTAATGGGTTTCTCCTATCTAATGGGTAACTCTGATCATGTTGTTCTCCCACTCAAACACCTTCAGTGGTCCTCCGAGGTCTACATGACAAAATCCAATCACCTTATCCTGACAGTCACAATTACCCACAAGCTGGGCCCAACTTGCCTTTTGTAACTGATCCCCTATTACTCTCCTTCAGACATCCTAAATTTCAATTTAAATAACACTCTTCATGTGTCCTATACATTCCTTGAGCTTTCTTACCTCCATTCCCTGGCTTATGCTACCCCAAATATTTTTCCACCCTGCAATTCTGTCTTTATTTCAAGACCTACCTCATATGTCACACTAATGACACACCCTTACCTAATCCCCCACCCCCTTCTACCTCCCAAGGTTCTTATTTGTAGCATTTTAGCTTGTATTTATTTATTTCTAGATACAGCCATCTCCATAATAACACTAACATTCTTGTGGAGGACAAAGTAGACCTTTGTCCTACTTCTGATTCTGTCTTCATAATGAAAACCTAATAACCTAAATAAACACACTTCCCCCCGACCCTGCTACCTTCCTCTACCTAGAGAATTTCTGCTTAATTAGGAAGACCCAGTTTGAATACACCTCTTGAAGAAAGACCTTCTTAAACCTTCAAGGCTGTTCAAGTGCTCTTTTGTGTTTTTTCTTTGTCTTTTATTCATATTTTCATCTTAGATCTAGATCATCAAAATGAAATTATCTAATTATAGGCCTGTCTTCACTATTAGACTCGAAATCCCCCCAAGGAATTATCTAGTATTAAATTACCTGAGCCTTGAGCATCGTAGCTACTATATTGTAGGTGCTCAGTACTTTCCAAATGACTCTTTCAGGGCTCAAATCCATGAAGCTTTCATGATAAGGCTGGAGACAGTAGATGAGGGTACCTTAGATAAGAGTAGAGAGCCCTTTTTGAGGTGAACAGCCACAAAACACTGCCAGTTTTCAGGTCCTAAAATTATGTTCAGCTTGGGATTTGTCATCTTGAACTCCACAGCGGGGCTCACTTACAGCTACAGAGTAACTCTGTGCTCAAGTACATGAAGAGGGTAAGTACCTTTGGCAGATTTGAAAAGAGTTTGGTTGGAGTCTAGAAAGGAGCAAGTGTTTTAAACTCAAGCTTTTTTAGACACCTGAGCTCCAACTATTTGTACTGGGACATTTCCCATCGTTCTTTTTCTCAGCCTGGCTATGATTATTTCCAAGAATCTGAGAATGATGGATACAAGTCTCCTTTAACCCACAACCACTGTAGTTTCCAGACACCTGGCCCTGAAGTTGGGCCACTGCCAACGCCAGTTACTTCCAACTTGCAAATCCATTGAGCTCCATTGCTGAGTATGTCTGCAGTGCTCCGAGCAAGAGGGGAAAGTGGTATGGCTTAGTCTGTAATCACTGTGGGCTATTTCCCTCAACGCTAAACCCTGACCCTAGTGCTAGGAAGGAACCACAGGTACATGTTCTGTATAGGTCAGCCCTGCCTGTTTAAGATATAGGTATGTGTTTATGTACAAAATCATGTCAAAAAAAAAAAAAAAGTAAAACTCAATGTAGGAGTCCCGAGGAGGGGTAGAGGTGTGACCTGTCAGGTATGTTTAATTATAGAAAACTGCCTAGAAGAAGTCATTTTTCTGAGAGATGAGGGGGAACAACCGTTTTAGGTGCAGCATGCAGTATGGTGTAAGTAGACTTTGACAGTGCCAAGCAAGACATGCAAGGAAACAGGCAGATCCTATGGCTAGAGCAAGGATTCTGGGTAGGTAAATCGAAAATTATTAAATCTCTGAGAATGGGGGTTTCAGTAAATGATAAGTCTAGAATTTAATTTAAAGATATGACTTGATGACAACAGGGGACCATTATAAATTATTGAGTGAGGGGAAAGAAACATGGTAAAATATTTTTGAGGAAGATTGGTTTAAAACTTTTATAGTAAATATATTACAGAGGAAAGACCTAAAACTTGGGCACTGTGAAGGAGTTTGCTACATTAAGTGTATGAGCTGATGAGAGCTTAGACCAGGGATTATATGCCATCATTACCTGCTCCATGACAGGCATCCATATTCCAAAGCAGAACACTTTCAGAATGGCATCAGAATCCTTCTCAACACAGCTCTCTGGGAAGCCTCTACCAAGCAATTTAAGTTGGCAAGCTAGATGATGCCTAAATGCTATTCCTGTTTTAGACTATGGTATAATATGTGGAAATGACATAACTGGGGCCATTATGTAGGAATGCTAACAGGAATATGTAGCATATGCTAACAGGATGACATGAACATAGAGGATGAGGAAAAATGAGGAACAGGAAATGAATGAAAGTGTAGTAACCTAAGGGACTACAAAGAGTTGTTCTAAGAATGTAATAGAGAAATATGGGAAGAGTTCTTATTTTGATAAGAAAAGGAGTTATTTATTAACCCATTAGGTTTAGGTCTATGTGAATGTAATTAACTAGATAAAAATGGCTTACAAAGAGGATGAGATATAATATTGAGGTTGATAACATTTATTCATTCAATACTTTTAATAAATATATTTTGAGTAATTACTCTGTACCAGGTACATTTTTGGGTGTAGAGATGCATCAGTGAACCAGCCTGGGGCATCAATTCCAACAATAAGGGGGAACAAACAAACTATAATAGATACAATAAATAATCATGTAGTTTATAAGAAGGTGATAAATTTAGTAAAAGAAAGAAAAATGCATAGCAGCATAAGAATGATCAGGAATTCAGAGGGTACCGAGGGAATGAGGAGTCATTCATTTAGCCTCACCATTTGTCCTACTGTCAGAATATTGTTAGGTCAACTCCATACGACTTAAGAAATGTTAACAATTACTTTCTAACCTCTGATCATAGAGACTCACTGGCCATAGACCCTTCAGGCTATGGAAACGTGTGCTAGGGCTTTTTAGGAGACAAGAGATTCAATATCTTTACTCATACTAATCTTGTTACCTTCCACGAAAAGAAAGTCCAGGTAGCCTCCAGTGACTGAATAGAGTGGAACATTTGGCCTGTTGCATTTTCTGTGTTGCTTTCATGGATAAATTTATGTTGCAAAGGATGGTGAGGGCAGATTGCCTGATTTTGCCCACCCAGAGTCTTAAATGTAATAGTCAGATAGAGTCTATTTAAATTTCTATCAATTGCAATACCTGGTGGAGATTTTAAACCCAGGAGTTTTTGAGGACCATGGAAGGATTTGTTGAGGGATTAAATCTACTCTTTGGAATGGGAACTAAATGTATTTTACTATTCAGTTACCATGAGACTACCTTTACTATAGAATGACCATCAAGAACAGTGGTGTTGAGATTTCCATCTTCATGCCCTTCTCAGTAAGGATTTGTTAAAATCTCTCAACTCTCATGAAAGAGGGATGATATCTATGCTGGCTTACTTTGAACTATTCTCCTCTTTTGTTGTTCCTGATTTTTGGAGCCTCTTTGGTTTGCTACAAATGCCCTGCCTTGTTTCCGTATACATAGATGTGGGTTTCTTATTTCAGGGTCCTTATTGGTAGTTCTAGGCTTCTAATCCGCAGAAGCTTAAAGTTCACTTCACATTGAACCTTTGCAGAGATTTTTGTTTAGGTCACCAAAATGCTGGCTGCCTGCTTTACATGTTAGCCTCATAAATGACTTTGGTTTATTTGCCTGGCCCTGCAACTCTTCTCGTGTAGGAGGGCTCCCTCCTCTTTACATTCTTTTTGGCACAGTCAGCATTTTCTCTGCATTTTGGAGCCGTCTAAGCACACTCTGGCAGCAGGAAGGGTATTTTCAGTCTCTTTTTGGCAGTAAGAGTCATCTTTTGCCTGGCACCAAGCTGAAAACATTCCCCATCGTGCAGTGCTTTGACATTGTCTCAGCAGTTGCAGTGCAGAGGTACTTCCTGTGTAGCACTATTAAATATCCCTTCCCCATCAACCGCCCTTCAGGGACATTTCCTGTGTGTAACACTATTGAAATTCCTGCCCCATTAGTAGTAATGCAGGGATGCTTCTGTGGTACTTTTGGGACACATCCTATGTAACATCATTACATCCCTTCCATCGAGAGGAGTGATGCATGGATACTTTTGGTTTTAATTAAATATTTTGTTGCAGTGGCTACACAGCAACTCAGGATCCTTATTGTTTATTTCATTTCTGATATCATTAGAGTTCTTCAGAAGCATATGAAATACTACTACCAGTTAGCTGATGAATCTAATATTTTATTCCCTTGTCAGAGTCATTCAAGCCATGGATATTCAGGCATGGAAGTGATGGAATCCAATCAGGTTTAAGACCCCATGTAACATATGAATTCATAATAGCATTCAAGAAGGAAGCAAAACCTATACCATTTATATCTATCTTATACTATTTATATTTTTTCATTCTATTCCTCATTCCTGACAATCAACAATAAATAAAAATACAATCTAAATCCTATCACTGTCAAGAGAGTAGTCAATTCAAAGAGCAGTTTCAAGTTGTACAGTTGTGGGGAAGGGAGAAGAGAATGTCATGTGATTTCCTGTGGGATAAATCCTGACTCTGATTAGAAAACTTATTTATTAAGCCTTTTCTATTTATTCCCCAAAGACTACAGGGATGGTTGTAGTATATCACACTGGATACACAAATCTTAGGATAATGTAGTTATCTATGAATACTTATGAACATTCAGCCTAGAGAACACACCAACTTGGAATTTGTACGGATATGGCTTTTATGTTATGGGAGATAGAAATTCATCGTGCTCTTAGATGAATGCCATATCTTATCACCATGACTAAACTGAATGAGATTAACTATGTGGTCAAAATCTGAGTCACTCAGACCTGCAAAACAAGCACAAGAGAGATCAATATTTCTAGATCCATGTTAAGGTAATGAGTCACGTTGAGTGAAACCAACCAGCATTTTTTTGGGTCACATCCATGTTTCTTATGGTATCCAGCATGGTCTAATTTTGGAGAAGTGACTAATACGTTGGAAGAAGGAATAAACACAAAGTGAACACAATTAGATAAAGACATAACCATACCCCTCAAGAAAAAAAAAAATGAAGGTCACCAGGAACAAATACATAGTAAAACATTTTGTACAGAGAGTAAAATACTCTGGCTTAATTACAATTAAACCTATACCAAAGAGGGTCATACAATATTTAACCCTAAGAGAGTTTTGTCAGGCTCAATTTTATTATCTATCCAGCTTTCTAGAACGATGTCATTAAGTTGGGTTAGCTTGACCAGTGTCCAGAACTGGTGTCACATGGAGAAAAACAAAGCAGAAAACCCAAGTGGGCTAGCCTATAAATCTGTCCTGAGAGTGGCAGATGAGCACAGCACTGAGCCATAGTAGCATCGCAGTCAGGTCCATATTTCATACAGCCCAGACACGTAGCACTGCTCTCTGCTGTGCACCCAACGATGAGCTCTTTCATCAGCCACAGTTAACAAAATAGGAGAAGGCAATATTGTTTTCCAAAAGGAGCCAGAAAGATTCAGTCCACAGGGCCAACAACACTGTATATTCCAAGTCCACATTATTGGACTGTGTTTGTTTAGCTAATGAAAGAACAGGATAGCCAAAACTCTGCTTTGTAGTGAACTAAAATAGGGCAGTAGGGCCAGGTAAGAGAGTAATGGTTAAATATCCAAAGAATCTAATAAAAGCCAAAGTCTGCTAAAGTTCATCGTTACGGCTAGTGAGAAAATGGGATTGTTGATACTTAATGACCAGGGCTAAGAACTCATTTTTAGTTAAAGCATTAAAAGCAGTATACAAGGCAGAGTTGCAAACAATATCAGGCTATGCAAAGGACAGCTGCAGTCAACGTTCCCACTAATATTTTCCATCCGTGTACTGAGTGATTTTGTAATGTGCAACTGAAGTCAAGAAAATAAACAGATGTGCACCACAGGCAAGAACAACAATGAAAGAACTTGCGTAGATTTTATGAAGATTGCACTTTTGATGTTGATTCTGCTGGCGAGACAGTAGTGTTGGAAAAGGTCTCCTATATGTAAAGTTGTGTTCTATTAAGGAAGATGAAGGTGTTGATATGTCCCAACAACCCAAAACGTTTTGAGCTCTTTATAGTGGATCTGCATCCACTCTGAAACACCCTTCACACATTCCCATCATGAGCTCCAGTGCAAGTTTGCCAGACAGCAGGAAATGCATTACAATGAAGAAAACAGGCTTACCAAAGACTCACATCTGTTATCTTGGCCTCATATGCACCCTGCTGAAACCAGCTTCTCCACCTGGTCAAAGACATGGGAGAGTATAATTATATTATAATGAATTCTTGGCATTGCAAAACTATAACTGAGTTTGTATATTTTATAGGGAGAAGAATTTAGACCAGGAATTTAATTGATGACACCAATGCTAAACCTATACTACTGTTGACTATGAACGGCTTAAAACACCCTTCATGATTTGTCCCTATATGTTTATCTCCTTTGTTAGCCCTGCCATTTCGCAAGCATCCTGCAGTTGACTCATATATGCAATTTGACATTCCCATAACACACCATTATTTTCAATTAAATATTCTTTGAGCAACTACTAAATAGCAGTCATGGACCCTGTTTTTACAGTGGTCCTTGCCCTAAAATCTAATAGGCAAAAGAATATTAAATATACAAATAGATATTTAAATCAAAGTGTGACATTTTTATACAAGTAACACATTAATACCTTCTCTTTTAAAAGACAATCGAACTACACAAATATATAGAGTGAAAAGATAAGTGCCTAGATTAGCCAAGACCTGTTGGGAGTGAAAAATGCCAAATCAAATTAAGGAATTTATTGGTTACATAACTGGGAGATCCAGAGATGGGCTGACCTTAAGGTATAAGCAGTCAGTAAACAACTAGATACAAAGACTCAAATGATCAGCCTCTTTCCCTTTTCGTCTTTCCTGTCTTCTCTCATTTCCTCCTGGCTCAGGAAGGCAGAGATTGGGAACATGTCTTTAGCTAGCTGGAGGTTAATCGTGCTTATACTGGTAGTGGCCCTAGAAAAAAAGAGAATGCTTTCCACTCGCACTGTCCACTTATAAAATTTCAGGGAAGGACCCTGATCGGGTCCTCTTAAGTCCTAAGACCATCTTTACCAATCCCTGTGCAAGAGAATCTGTACTGCAATTGGCATCCCCATAAGAACCTTAGAAGAGAGGGAGAAGAATAGTTCCCTAAAGGAAAGTTGAGGAAATGATTACTGATCAGGTAAAAGCTATAGATGCTCCTCCCTCCAAACCCCACTCCTCTAAAGAGGTCACTGCTGTAAAAATTAGTTTTTGTTTTTCTAGGCCTATGTCCACACATTTCTAATACATGTAAATATATACATTTATACACACATCTGTGCATAGACATGTGCATATTTGCATACGTGTATATATGTGTGTACATATGCACATACATAGATATGTCTATACATGTATGTGTATGTTTACGACTTTCTTAAAAACATAAATTGGATTATAATATACGTATTGTTTTATAATTTTCTTAACTTGGCATTATATATTGGAGACTTTTCCATGTCACAAAAAAATCTTGTATATTTTTCTAGTATTTCTCATAATTTTACCTTCTGTATTTAGCTTTTTCCTTCATCTGAGTTTTGGTGACTGGTTAGAGGCAATCTATCTGCCTCCCCCGAAAGCCACCACCACAAAATTACCAGTTACTTGCCTCAGTACCATTTATTGAAGAGCTCATCCTTTCATGGCTGATTTGAGAGCCTACGTATACTAAATGCTAAATCTCTGATATGTGTGCAACTGTTTCTAGACTTTCTATTCTGTTCTGCTGATCTATTTGTACATTCCTCAATCAATCATACTAGTTTTTTTACTTTATTTGTTTCTGTCATTACTATTTTTGTTATATAAGTAATACATAGTATTCTGTTTGCACATGGTTGAAGGAGTATAGAAATATCTAGAGGAAACATGGAAGACCTTTTTTTTCCCCTCTCATTACTCCCCATGTCTTCCTCCCGACTGTCAAAAACTGGGAGATACTATTCTCATTTCCTTATGTGTTTCCATATAAACAAGAAGCTATATAGACAATTTTGTTCTTTTTATTAGTATAAATGTGATCATGCTATACATATGATTTCAACTTGCTTTTGTCACTTAACACTCTTGGAGATCTTTTCATATTAGTGCATAATCAGACATTATTTTTTTAAACAACTGCATTGGACTGTATAGTACTATGAGATATTTATCTACTCTTCTTTTGCTGAAGACACTGTTTTAATTAATGCAACTTTGCAGAACTTAATTGTATAGGGCAATAGTAGGGTACTTTTTATTTGAGGATCAGAGAAGAAGGCCTGAGATCTGAGGAAGAGACGGAGGTAAGCAGAGAAAGAGTAGAAGGAAGAGCAGCCACAGCAGAAGCACCAATGTGCAAAGAGCCTGAGCTTGAAAAGCACGGCCTGGATGAAATTCTAGAAGGCCTTTGTGCGGAGCATAGTAAGTGAAGCAGGGGAGCGAATGGGGTAAAGACAGATATATAGACAGGGGTCCTATACGGTATCTAAAAGAAATAACATTTTACTCTAAAGCAGTAGTCACTGAAAGACTTTCAGAATGGAAGTGATATTCTGTAGTGGGTTAAACTGTGGACCCAAAAAAGATATGTCCGTGTGCTAAGCCCAGATACCTGTGAATATGACTTTATTTGAAAGAAAGGTCTGTACAGATGTAATTACATGAAGAATCTCAAGATGGGATCATCCTGGATTACTTGGGTGGGCCCTAAGTCCAATGACAAATGTTCTTATAAGAAGAAGAGAACAGGGGAGAAAGGCCATATGAAGATGGAAGCAGAGGTTGAGGTTATGCTGCCACACGTCAAGGAAGACCTGCAGCCACCAGGAGCTGGAAGAGATGAGAAATGATTCTCCCCTGGAGTCTAGTCTTTGGAGGGTGCACAGTCCTGCCAACATCTTGATTTTAGACTTCTAGTCTCGAGCAGTGAGAGAAAATACTCTTTTTTTAAGCCACCAAGTTTGTGGTGCTTTGTTATGGCAGCCCCAGACACTGACATGCATTGCTTCCTTTATCTTTTTATTTATTCCCTCAGATATTCAACAAATGTCTATTGAAAGTCTTCATTATATATCAAAATTGTTCGAAGTCCCAGGCATACAACAGGGAATAGGAAACACACAAAAATGTTTCTGCATTTGTAAGCTTATATTCCTTTATAACACATTGTCTGTTCGTGTGGGACCTCAGGGGATTGCAGTCTTTAATGCCTGTCTTTTCTTCACTCTTACCAACTGCCTTGTTGGGTTTGATCTTACTTGCAGTTTTTCATGATGGGTTCTTATGTCAGTGGGCCTTTGCATATGTTGATAAAAAATTTCTTTCCTACATTTGTTAAGTAGTAGCTTAAATATTTCCTCAGCTTCTATGAAACTTCCCTAATTGTCCTCAGTAAGTTTTTAACGTCTCTATTACAGCAGGTATAACACTGTTTTGTAATCATTTACCTGTTTGTCTTTCTCACTAGACTTTGAGATACTTGAGGGAAAGGATTATTTTTGTTTTTATTTTTTTATCCCCAGGACCTGTCATAACCCATGTTCACAGTGTGTGCTCAGTATTCATTTAATTTATAAAATTTATTCATAAGAGAAATGTCGATAAATACAACTTTGTTAAATTAAAAACTTCTATTCTCTAAAGGACACTTAAAAAATTGCAAAGCCACAGACTTGTGAGGTGATATTTGTAAAACATACAATTGACAAAGTATTAGTATTCAGTTTATAAAATACTTCAAGAGGCAAATAAGGAAAACAAATGAAACCAAAAATGGATTTAAAAGAACCTCAATAGGCATTTTAGAGAAGAATAAATATATTTGGTCAATAAACATATGAAGATATGCTCAATCTAATTAGTAATCAGAAATGCAAACTTGCAATACCATTTTACACCCTTCAAACTTGAAAAAAATCTGAGAAATCTGACAAAATCAAGTGGTGGAGAAGATATGGTTCAGTGAAGTCTCTTTAAATTTGCTAGTGGAAATGGAAACCAAAGCAACCACTTTGGAAATAATTGGGCATTATCTCATAAAGTTGAACATTCACATACCCTATGACCTAGCAATTATATATACATGCATACATACATAGAAGGAGTAACACATATGCACCATCAGGAGGCATATACAATAACTTTTCAGCGGTAAAATAATAAAAATTTCCTTAATCTTCCCACCATCCCCCCTTTCTCAAATAACCCCACTATTAGAAACATCCAAGATGTCTTTGGACATGAGACTCTGACAAGAGACTAGGTAAATAACTGGTGATATATTCTCACCATTGAATATTATATGGAAATAACAAAATATAAACTAGAGTTACAGATTACACAGCTGACTCTTAGTAACATGACATGGAATGAAAAAAGCAAGTCCCAGAAGGCTATATGATATGATACTCTTATCGCAAAACTCAAAATTAGGCAAAACTACAATACAATACGACTAAGCAATACATTATTTATGACATATATGTGATTTTAAAACTATATTCTTTAAAAAGTAAGGAAACTATAAACACGAAATTCAAGATATTGTTTACTTCTTAGGAGAGGAAAGGAATAAAGAGGTGCTCATTAATAGATCTAAGTGAATGATAATGTTTTTAGTTCTTGAATTGGTGGTGAGTTTATTATATTTTTAACCGAAATAAGATAAAAGGGGGCCATGCAGAAACCAATAATCTTATAAAGAAACACTATAATAATCTAATTAAGTCTGTCCATTTGAGGTTTATATACATGTATATGTATGTGTATATACATTCATATGTGTGGGTGTATACATATCTAAATACATGCGTATGTGTGATTCCATTTCAAAACGACCTTAGTTACTAATTTCTGGCAAAGAATCTCATTCTATATAGTTCATCTTCTCTTTGCTCAGTGCTCTAGTTGTTCCTCATTTACGTGGCAGTGGTTTGTCCCTCCCTGGAGCAGAAAGCAGTTAAAAAAAAGTAAACTCACTGGTTGAATTAATTCATAAATTCATGCATTTGGGTTCTAATGCTTCCTATTAGAGTTAGTTATTACCTTTATAAAAGGATGGATCTTGATCATAAGTACTGAGTATTAGGCTTCAGAGTTTTAGATTCTGTCATGATATGCAAGATGTGGAAATTCAAGAACACGATAACTTTCCAATTAGTGTCTATGATTGCAGTAAAGTCAGTTCATCTTAATGTAAGAAAACACATGAGTAACTTTGGCTACAGAAGCGTAAGAGGATCCTAATTAGAAATGTCCAATTCAAATACTGTTACATGACGTTACCCAGAACGAAAGAGAAAAATCCAAATTAGACGGAAAACTAGGTAAACTAAATTTGACTGAAATTAGGATAGAGGTTAAAAAAGAAAAAAAAAAAAGTGTTTTCTATAAGATCCCAGGGAGCCACAGTGTCGAAATATAGGATTGTCTCTATAATTCCTGGCAAAGGGAGCAAAAATAAAACTGTGATTAATACTTAAAAAGTTCTCTCCCACTTCCAGTCCACGAGGGAAGGAAGTATACATTTCTGAGGCAAATGTACAAAGTGCTCGCTTGTTGCAACTCTCTGAACATTTGATCTTTAGCCAGGACTTTAAAATGTGTGTGTTTATTACACTGTTTTCCCTATATTTTTATACCTTTCCAAGCAGTATATAAAGATGCTTTGAAAAACTACTTGAGAACCTGAATGTGTGTTTGTTTCTTTTAAGCTTTAAAAAAACTCTGGAAATACTTGCATTTTAAAAATATACTCAGATCTTAAGTTTGGAATATCATACTCCATGTCAACGTATATTTTTGTAGGTGGCGTTCAATGCTTGGATACTAGGGGTTTTATGATGAAAACACTGGCATAACTTTAACTGGTGTCCCTTGAGTGGGAAAACACAATGTTACAAAAAGTTTACAATGAACATTTAAAAAGAAAAAAAGAATCAATGTTTTACATATATTTTTTATGGTTGTCCTGTTCCCAACTTTGGTTTAGATATTTGCCAAGTAAGGCTCTTTGAAGAGTCCTCAGGGTATTAAATTCTTCCATATCCATTACCAAGGTCCTTTGAGAAGGGGGAACAAGAAAAGAAGCTAAGGGCTTCCCTGGTGGCGCAGTGGTTGAGAGTCCACCTGCCGATGCAGGGGACATGGGTTCGTGCCCCGGTCCAGGAAGATCCCACATGCCGTGGAGCAGCTAGGCCTATGAGCCATGGCCGCTGAGCCTGTGCGTCCAGAGCCTGTGCTCCGCAACGGGAGAGGCCACAACAGTGAGAGGCCCGCGTACCGCAAAAAAAGAAAAGAAAAGAAGCTAAGAACTTACTCCTGCATCCATAAAGGCTGAGCTTGGAAAGAAACACACTTGGATTTCAAATCAAAAACAACTGGCTGCAGAACAGGAATTGAATTAATATAAGAATCAACCACCTCAATCAGACTCTCGAAACATCCACGGAAGCCAAATTCTCCATAAGAGTTTCCCATCCCTCATGCTTGCCATTCTGTAATGGGGGTGGTGGACACATCAACAGAAGGCACAGGTGAACAATGGCCCATTCTCAGAGTCTGGTACTTATGTGGGGAAAACTATGCTTCCTGAAAACCTACCTCTGCCAGAGAAACATGCTATGTGACACTTTGTTAGCAACACAGAGAAACATGCTATGTGACACTAGTTAGCAACACAGAGAAACATGCTATGTGACACTTTGTTAGCAACACTAACCTCTTGGTCTTTTCATCTTGTGGTCTTTTTGCTGGCAAGTGAAAGCATCACCAGGGTCAAATGTGGAGGGTTCTCTTTAGAATTGAAAAGTCATACTAGCACAATATCTTAGCTAGAAAATTACATTATAATATATCTCAAGCAGTTACCAGTGCTGGGCATTGGAGCCAAACATACACCAACATTCACAGAGACCCTTGATAGGGAATCAGTCAACAAGCTAAACAACAGTTTACAGAAATGGCCTGCATATGTATGTGAGTTCATAAGTATACTACATAAGAGTTCTGAGTGTTTTCTATTTGCCAGAGACTCTATTACCTGCTTTGTGTGTATTGTTTCATTTATTCCTCAATGTATCCCTGGGAGGTAGAAAACACAAAGATCCCACTTTAGAGGTGAGGAAACTGAAGCTCAGGAAATGGTGCTCAGAGAAACCAAGTAATTTATCTTAGAGCAGTTAAGATTCGATCTCAGACCACCCTCCTCTAAAGGTCATCCTCAGTCATCCCACTATTCTGCTTGTCCTAGACTTTTTGTTTGAAAGTGCATTGGCGTTCTTTGTAAAATTCATGGTAAGGTGTTGGAAATGGAGAGTAGTTTGCAAAACTTCAACTTGAATAAAATCTGCAATGGAAAATTCAAATCTCAAACTTATGCAACATGAAGGCTTCAATAAGACAAAGAAAGTCAGCCAGAATTGTATTTCATATATTTCTGTAACATATTCTTCAAAGTCAGTTCCGTTTCAAAAAGCAGAGAATCTGCTCACTTCAAAGTATATTGAGTACCTGAGTGCCTGCTTGTTCAGGCCTATCTACAGCTGACAACATGCACCACCAGTTATTACAGTGGCCTGATAATCACCTTGGCACCATCTTCTCTACAATTCACAAATGTCCATCAAACAGCTAATAGTAGGAATTACTATAAATAGCAATGGTGCAGTTTCGTTGGCTATGGCTTTCCGTATTCTAGAAATGTAATCTTACACTCTACCTTAAAATTGGATATAGCACATGAACTCCTTCAACCATGCAAAAAGTGAAAATGTGTATTATAGACATCACTGCCGTCTGTAAAACAGCTGATGAAGAGTCACAAAAGGAGTTTTAAATGCCCTGAAGAAATTTCTAGGCAGTGTTAAAGTCACATATAGGGAACATGTCAGAAGTGTTTGTGTCCTGAAAATCAGCTTTCAAAAGTTTTTATGCATCTTGGACATAATTTATTAATATATAATTTGAGGAAGTTTCAATATATATGACCAGTGAATAGCTACTCTAACTAACTTTATATGATAAATAGCTGCTGAAGGATTTGGCAATATCTTCTACTATAATTAAAAAAAATACTTGGATTCTGTTCCCTTATTTTTATTCTTATCCCCAAAGTGCAATAAAGAAATCTGGAGATTATGTAAATATAATCTGTTATATATAATAGACTGATTTTATATTTTTATACTGAACGATGAATCATTCTGCACATGATAGCAGGCCATTGTTTAATTGCTAGCATTTATATTTGCATTTGACCATAAACACAGTTAGTTGTTGGAAGAGTAATACAGTTCCTTATGGAAAAAGCATTTGGCTTTGGGGTTTTGTAATAATGTTTGACTATTCCCACGCTTTGATTATCATACCAGAATCTCAGGGGAAGAAAATACAATGGACAGTCAATAAAAATACTGAATTTTTAAAAGGTCAGCTACATAAGGGACTAAGTTTCCGCTGCTTTACCATTTTTATTTTAAAAATATGCTCTAAATGGGAAATAGAAAAACTGGAAGTGATTCTTATGACTGCATGATTAAAGGAATTGTACAAGTAATAACCATTCTTGCAACTGTCCATTCAGAGAGATGATAGTGTTCCTTACTATAAATGATTTTTTTAGAAAAGAAAAGTAAAAGGAAGAAAAAGTCCCTGATTTTCTATTTACTGATGAGTTCTGTTCTCCCTCAAAGCCTACGTTAATGCCTTGGTTGTAAATTGAGACTTCACAGAGTTGAGTAAACTCCGTACTGAAGCCTAAGAACTTATTTTCCTAACTGAGGATATAGAGATGGAGGGGTTAGCTATTGCATCTAAAGGGTTGATTTTAGTCCTTTCCCTACTAGATCCATTACTATTTATGTTAGAACCCTTCTTACTAGGTCTTGTTTATGAATCTGTGAATCATAAATGAGAGGATGTAGAATTTGGAAAAGGTAAAAAACAAAGAGAAGGAAGGTCCTAGGACTCTTTAACTTTTCTGTTTCTATTGGTCTCTCCTTTAGCCTAGTGTGGTGTATCATTCTCTTCATGAATAATTTAAAAAATTAAACAGTCTTCAAGTTATTTTAAATTCTGAGTAATCTTTAAAAAAATAAATAAGGTACAGAAAGAATGGCATATTTAAAATTCTAAATGTTAACTTTAATCTTATAAGTACCCAATTCTCATAAATTTCTGAAGTATTTAAAAGGTGCCCTTCATTGAACATAAAAGTATTACTCAGCTTGGTATAGTTTAAAGATCTACCTAATGCTCTTAAAAGGTTAATCAAATTTAATGAGATTGTTAAACTAATCAATAATTCTTTTATAGAGACATTTTTCACTTGGTCTCCAAAAGGAAATTCTCCAAAGGAGAGAGAAACAGTGTTCACTAGGAAATGGAGTATTATGAAAACACTAGGGACTCACCTCCGTTTTTCCATTAAATTTCTTTTTTAGATTTCTGATTACAGATGCTAATGTATCCTAATGGAACACTGGAACTAATTTATTATACTTTCATATTCAATATTTTCTCTAGGTGGTCAAAGACTAAGTGTATGATTTCCATGATTGGACCTGAGCTATATTTTGTAGTATTTGAAAGTGCTGGTATTATCTTGTTAGGGGCCATCCAACCACTGATTCACTCAGTGAAGGTAGGAACATTTTTTTAAATGTTTGCTCTTTGTGTATTTATAACATCTTCTCCATTATTTCATTGAAGATTCATCAGCATTTTCCCAATGTCCTCAGTGACTTCAGAACCTAACTCTTTGTGACTCTCTCTACTTGGAGCCCATCATCCTCCCTAAATTTAGTATTTACTCCTCTGTTTTTCAGCTCCAGAAACTCATGTTTTCATTCTACCTCAGACACCAGAGTGACTCAGTCAACACCTTAGATCTCATCATATTTGAAATGGTCCTAGTTTACCTCTGATAAGAAGTCCCTACCCTTTACCTAAACCTGATGTTTATCTTCCACATCCTTTCTGGTACTTGAATCCTCACTTTCCTGTTTTTTGTTTGGTTGTTTCTCCCATGTTTTCCTACTTTCTTCTTAGCGTGAATTCCCTTTCAGAAAATTCAGCATCCTAGTCAGAATGATTCAAGGGTGTCTAGCCTACTTGACCTTCTACCCTCCCACCTTGCTGGTCTCCAATCCAGAAGATCTTTGGCTGTTTTGACTTCTGGGCCACTGAAAACTACTGAGAAAGCCTTTTTGCTGTCTCTCCTCACTTGGACCATTATGTCTATATTGCAGTCCCTTTATTCACCACTAGTTGGCGTCAACCAAAGTCTAGGCAATGGTTTAAACACTCTTCACTGTCTCACAATCCCAGTCTTAGTTCTTTCTCTACACTTTCAATAGATAAACTCAGATCTGATACAGTTCCCTTAATTTTCTGTCCTCTGCTTCACAAGTAATCACTCATTTGTGATCTTTTCTGTCTGTCTGTGAAACAGAGGGTCCCTTTCATTGCCAGAATTCATCCTTTCTTCTCTGTGTCTGATTCCGTTTCTTTCTGCCTCTATTAATCTCTTGCTCCATAAACCATCCCTTGTTCTTGGATTTTCAACATAATTTTATACTGTCTTCTCCACACTAAAAAAAAGAAAACATTTAAAGGAAAAAAATCTTTTCTCAAACTGATTACTTCCCCAAGCTGATGCCTCATTTTTTTCCTCCTTCCCTTCAGTGTCAAACAAAATCTATACCCTTGGCTCCTCTTCTCTGGTCCTCTTTTATTCCAGTGATCATTTTCTTTGACCTCACATCCTTGACACTGCTATTTGGTTCCTTTCTGAAATTTCTACTTTCCTGTCATTATTGTTTTCTGATTCTCTTCTTTGACTCCTTTTCTCCCTTAAATATACGCTCTTTCCCTCAGCAAATTAATCTGTTTTCCTGGTAGCAGGTATCTCCCTAATAGATGACCCTTAAGTATATTTGTATAGTCTCGACCTCCTTACACAGCTCCAAAGCTCCATTCCCAGTGCTTCTCGATCAATCCTGTAACAGCCTTCAGCACCTCAACCAACTGTGTAAAATGTGTAAAATCAAGCCCACTTTCCACTATAACTACTATTTTTTTTTTTTTTACTACTATCTTTTAATTCTATTTACTGCAGCACCTTACTCCTGGTCAACTTCTGTTGAAGCCTTGCAATCATCCTAATCTTCCTGCTCTCTTTCTCATGCTTCCTTCTTTGGCCCTCTTTGGCCTCTAGTCAGTTTCCAGTAGGTTTTACTTCTGCAGAAGTTAACTCTCTCCTTCTGATGCAAGTACTGCATCAGAACTTCAAGGCTTCCCATAGGAACGATTGTACAATAAATCTCCTCTCTGATTTTCTGTCTCTTTGTGTGGTGCTGTCAGATTATTTTATTAAAGCATGACTCCAATACCACTAAAACCTTCATCTCGATTCCCCACTGCCTATCAAACTAAGACCATATTCCAATGTGGCAATCATTGTCTTCGTACTTTGGTCCATCCTATTTTAACAACCTTACCTCCCACAATACCACTTTAAGACCATGTGTTTTGACAGCAAGAGAATGATCTGATCATTACATGGATTTCTATCATGAGGTTATCATTCCAGATTCCCAAACTTAGCAGTGGAGAGGCATAGACATATACCCTATGCTTACCAAAGAAAAACCCCCTCTATCGTAAGCACTGAGAGTTACATACCAACCAGAAGAAAAATTGAAAAATAGGGAAATTTGATTTGGCACCTCTTACCCCCCTTCCTGTATCTCTCACCAATCTTGATAACTACATCAAAGTATCAAATCCCTAGCTCTTAAAAAAGGCTACTAGATAGGAAATCTTTGAATAAGAAAAGGAGGCCCTTTCTGGGATCTTATTTTAGAATGAGGAATCCCAGGAGCTTGAGTCCCTCTGGGTTATAGGTGTCCAGAGTTATTTAGAAGATAAAAATACTGTCAATTAAGGCCAATAAACGTACATTTTTGCCTCCGTAATACCACAAATTATGAAAATGGATAGATGTATTTTCACCAAATTTGGAAGATATTGTTATCAAAGACCGAATCAAGTATGCATTATAAACTGTGTAAAAGATTTACTTTGGGGGGACCTGAGGAACACCTCAATAATATTTATGTTAAATTTCTAAAAAGCAACCTGATGTACAATAGTCCCCCATGACTGCAGACTGGGAGAGTCGTCATATGGACAGAGAATACAGTGACCTCAGATATAAGCTGACAATTAAAAGTTGTAGGGTCGATATTCTAGGTAGATTTGTAGTTGCACTGCTCTTTACACTGTCACCTGTTTGTACTAGGCACTATAGTTTGTAGCAGAAAACTGTATTTCCTGAATGATGGTTAATTATTCTCTCAATCAACTCAGTGAAGACCAGGTATATATAATTATATAAATTACTGTAGTTACCATTTTCTATGTACTTGCTATGAACTTTGCTCATCACTTTCTATGCATCACTTCAACTTAGCCCTTAAAACGATTTCATGTGATTATCATCTTTTACTACTTTC
Organism: Lagenorhynchus albirostris; assembly: GCF_949774975.1. Classification (NCBI taxonomy): domain Eukaryota; kingdom Metazoa; phylum Chordata; class Mammalia; order Artiodactyla; family Delphinidae; genus Lagenorhynchus; species Lagenorhynchus albirostris. The sequence continues at coordinate 90,391,970 of NC_083095.1, forward strand.
AAAAGAGGAGACTGAAGGTCATCATCGTCTTAGTCCGTGCAGGCAGCTATAACAAAACCCTCAGACTTGGTGGTTTACAAACAACAGAAATTTGCTCTCAGTTCTGGAGACTGGCAAGTCCAAGATCTAGGTGCCAGCATGGTCGGGTTCTAGTGGAGGCCCTCCTCCTGGTTCATAGCCAGCACCTACCAACTTACTTTGTCCTCACGTGGTGGGAGGGGTGAGGGATCTCTCTGGAGCTTCTTTTATAAGAACACTAATCTCATTCATGAGGGCTTTACCTTCACAATTTAAGCATCTCCCAAAGGCCCCACCCATGAATAGCCAGCACATTGGACATTAGAATTTCAACATTTGAATTTGGGGTGTGTGTGGGGGGGTCACAAACATTCAGACCATAGCAGTCATAAAGATTAAGAAACTTCTTCAAGGTTGCACAGTTAGGAGATGATGGCACCAAGACCAAGGTCTAAGACTAAAGATCTCTTCTCTCTCTAAGCCTCTCATCTGTCCCCAGAAATGGTCTTTCTATCCCAGCTTTGCACCCTTCTCAGGCTCAGTCACTCCAGACTTCCCCTTCCTCCCTCTTCCAGGTTCTGCATATCTTCCACTGCTTACCTGCAAAGCCAGATAAGACCAGCCACAAGATAAAACATTTGTGTCATTTGTAAAATTAAAAAATTAATTAGCAGTTTATTAATGTGTAGCTTTACCAAATTATAACTCATAGCAAACATTTGAATAGGATTATTAATGTTATTGTGATATTTTGTATTTAAATATTCTGCTTCATAAAATATGATGAATAGATTATCTTTCAAGACTAATTTAAGATAATGTCAAAGCTTTTAATTACATGATTTTAAGTCACATATTTCTCAAGATTATATCCCTTATGAAACTTGGGGTTCAACTGTCTCTATAAATTGCTTATAGTTTATTGGAGGGAAACAAAAGGCTGTTTAAATAAAAGATAGAGCTATGTCTGTAAGGCTTAAAATTGCAGTTCTCAAGCTTTTGCAGGTAAATCATGTGTTTATAGCCTGTTATTTTTCCTGCTTACAGCAGCAGGCTCACAGGTGGCGATATGAGTGATTGTCCCAATGGTTCAAGCTTTCTTTTTTTCTCCAGTGAATAAAGGCAGTACCTATCCTACCCACAGAAGTTTTTGACATTACCATGGCTACTTGAAGGGCAGTTGCTCACGGTCTGCTCTTAACCCATCAATGATAAATCCAAACCCTTCTCCCCAGCCAGAATTCCTTTGGGTGCTGCAATACTATCACCGTCTCTGGTTTCTTTTTTTTTTTTTTTGCGGTACGCGGGCCTCTCACTGTTGTGGCCTCTCCCGTTACGGAGCACAGGCTTGGGACGCGCAGGCTCAGCGGCCATGGCTAACGGGCCCAGCCGCTCGGCGGCATGTGGGATCTTCCCAGACCAGGTCACGAACCCGTGTCCCCTGCATTGGCAGGCGGACTCTCAACCACTGCGCCACCAGGGAAGTCATTTTCATAACTAGTCAGAAGGAACACTAGTGGAATGGCCCCTCTAATGGAAAGAGGAGATTTTGAGTGGTTAAAAACCACTCTGCCCTTGAGAAAGGTCTCTTAGTAAGTACTTGGGGGTCACGCAGAACCTGATGATACTCACACGCTGAACTTCTGTCTGTAGCTATTCAACAAATGCAACCAAATGTAATCGGGCAGCTAAATTATAAGTGGTAAAAATATAAAAACACCAATATCTGCCCAAAATCCCTAAATTGTGTGTTTCTATGCCTAATAATTATGATTATTCCATATATTTGTATAATTTAAAATAATTAAGACCATGGTATAATCAGTGCATATGAATTTATTCCATGTTTATATCAAATAAGCAATTGAAACAATTTTATATGAATTTAATAAAACAGATATTATTCTAATTCCCTTCTTCACTGCTTTCAAATATCCCACTAGCTAGGATTACACTTTAGTAGTTATTAGAATTCCTTGGAGAATTTTAGTGCCTGGGTTCTACCCACAAAGGTTCTGATGTAATCAATCTGAAGTAGAACCCAGGCGTAGGTAGATACATATTTTAGTAACTTGTCACTTCTCTTCTAAATCTGTTCAAAGGTTTCCTTTTGCCAAGCTTTACATCTTCACATAATAGAGACAGTTGGTTAAGATTTACATTCAAAAAGGTAAATTTGCCTATATTTACATATAGGTGTTCTACAGAGGTGAGACAGTCTTGAACTATTACTAAACTTTCTTTTGCAAAAGTCAGCTTAACACTTATGCCTCAGTTTCTACACCTGTGAAACAGGTATGCTATTTTGTATAAATAATTCGGGTTGGCTTATGTTATAGAATTGCTTCCAAGCAGTAGAGGGAAGTATTGGCCTGGGTATTTCCAGAAAAGGGCAATGCAGAAAATTGAAATAACTTCTGGCACCTGGGCAAATGGGAATCCCAACAGCAACAAAATTTTTTTCCTCCTTATCTGTTCAGACAAGTTCCTTGTTTCTTTAATTTGCATTAGAAATCTAGCTTTCAGTATTGCAGGCTTGAAATTAAATAGGGACCTCTCTAAGTGTTAGGAGATATATCACTGGCTAGAGTTCTTTTCAGAGGTGGAATTTTCCCTTCCCGTCAAGTTTCTTGCTAGTTTTTCACTTCCCTTCCTTGGCTCATGTGTTACTTTGTCCTCCACTTCTTTTGCAAAGAAAATGTAAGAAATTATATGTAGGAGAATACACGAGGACTGACCAGGGGAATAACTTAGAATGGACTTAGGGGAAAAGATCCTACATGGGACCAAATATAGATTTTTCTGCAACATCTTGAGAATGGGACATCATTCTGTCTTCTTACGTTACAAGTTCAGATTTAAGTTTGAGATTAGGGTCTGGTTCAGAGACTAGGTCTATATCTGCCCTAGATTAATATATGGGGTTAAGCTTTTCCCTTCCTCTGGGAGTTAGGAAGTTGGAGTAGTCAGCAGAGGGTGCCTGGAAATTGTTAACAGCGTTAACAAATGAGCTGGTTACCCAGGACCAAGGAGCTGGGTATGAGTTCCTTAAAAAGCCACTATGCAGCAGAAGAAATTAAATTACATCACTTAAATGAATTCACAAAGCAATTAGCAAACTGTGCATAAAACCCAAAGTAGCCAAACATTATAAGTTATGGCACCGCCTGCTGGCTGGAGTTGTTTTTCTGTGTTTGTTTTTGTTTTTCTTACTATAAGCTTCGTTTATATTATTATTTCTCCAACAGCAATCTGGCAGTAGACGCTTCTGTCATTGCATTACCTTCTTGGCCATCAGTTACTCTGGTTCAGAGATCAGAAGGTAATTTTGGCTGTAGCTAGCTGAACTCAGAGTGGAATAAGGAAAACATGTCCCCCTCTTTCCTCAGTATTTAGTATCCACACTAACAACAATTTCAATATTTACCAAGAGACAGATGAAATAATGAGCCTAGCAAATCTGTGCCAAACACATATTTCAGCAGTGACTGTAAAAAGACATCACACTTATCATATTCAGCGCTGTTCCCAAAATACATTTTTTGACAGAAGACAAATTAGATCGTCGCACTGCATGGTGATGGGACCGATCTCTCTAGAAGGGTTTGATTAAATGCCTTTGACCCATGTCATTGACCACAGAAAGGAGAGAGACAACATAAATAAACTCTTTGATTTAAAAGTACGCTACAGAAAGTGGGCCTCTCTGGGAATCTGGTACATTCAGCTGCACGGCCTCTGCTCCTTTGTTTTGTCCTGCCCCCAGCTGAGAGGGCTTCCTGGGATAAGACCACGTGGAAAGAAAGAAAAATGCTACCCTCCCACCTCTGGCCTGAGGTGTGACTGGAAGAAAATTGATATGAGATAAAAAATCTAAAGGCTATGCAGTAATTAGTGAAAATCTGTGACCCATACCACTTGAAGATGACAAGGCCATGTCATATCATCTTTGAAAGATGGTCCCCTTCTACCCAAATGAATGGAATATCTTTTGCAGCAAGTTTTCAAATTCATTCAGACCATGAAAATGTTCACTGGTTCATGAAATGTCTCTTGACACTACCTCCATGTATAAATGCTGTCCCCGCCTTCTGCCATTCCTGAGTCCTGTGACCCCAACTGTTAGGTCAAAGACATTACATGTGTCCATTGATTTTGAGGAATATTTTCATCAAACTGTATTCTCACCATGATTTCCCCATAAAAACTGAGCTAAATAGAGTGAAAAAGGTGGTTTTACTGTGATCTCCTCCTACCCCTCCACCTAACCTCATTTTTGTTTAAAACCAGGTCTTATTTTGTGTTTTTTGCCTTGACACATGATACAAAATATCAGTAAAATCAGTAATTATATTTATGGCTGTATTCATATGCCTTTAGAGCCGATACAATTTTTTCTGCCTTGAATGGTGTCTATTTTATTGACTATACGCTTTCTTATACTTGCTTTGTTCACGTAATATAATACAAAAATCTACACTAACCATATATTTGGAATTCAAATTATACGTTAGCTGTCTTAGGGAAATTGATGTTTAGTGATATCTTGTGATGAATTCTGAGATAAAACTCTAACATCCTTCTGCTGACACATCTGTTTAGGGAAAAAACTTTTTTTGTATGTTGATTTCCTTTGAAATGATATATACCTGATCATACTGCATCTTCATTCCAAATGTAAACTCTTCTTTTGCAAGAATGAAAAACAAAGTAAGTGGAACCACACCAGATCCCTCTAAATCTGTTGCTTATAGAGATTGTGAGGTTGTCAGTCTGGTGAGTCAAAAGAGGATGGGCTTTGGATTATTCCAACTGATCTGTCTCTCACCAGCTAGATGGCCTTGGGCAAGTTGGAGCTCCCATTTCTTTAAAGTGGGGATAATAATATTTGTAGACTTTTTATTAAGATAAAATAAATCATCTTTGCTCGATTCCTGCCACTTGCTAAATGCTTAATAAATGTAGTAAATGTTTGATAAGTTAATGTTAGGATGTAAGACTTGCTTAATAAAGAGCCAGCTGTTCATTATTTAGGGGCCCCTGGCCAAGCCAGGACACCGAGAACTATCCTAACAGTGTTACAGATGTGTTTCAGACTCAAGCTAAGTTCTGATATATGAATATCCTTTGCATTGGGAGCTGATGACATTGGGCCATATATGGTAAGTTTGAACCTCTCCTGGTTCTGCTTTTTATTTCAGAGACGTGTGTGCTATCTTTTTTTTTTTTTTTTTTTTTTTTTTTTTTTTTGCAGTACGCGGGCCTCTCACTGTTGTGGCCTCTCCCGTTGCGGAGCACAGGCTCCGGACGCGCAGGCTCAGCGGCCATGGCTCACGGGCCCAGCCGCTCCATGGCACGTGGGATCTTCCCAGACCGGGGCACGAACCCGTGTCCCCTGCATCGGCAGGCGGACTCTCAACCACTGCGCCACCAGGGAAGCCCTGTGCTATCTTTTTACAAGTGTCCACAGGATAGGATAAGAAGGACAGGCCTCCTGCAGAGTAGCAGTCCTGAACGAAGAGCCTCTGGAGATGAAACCTGACCACCGGCGTTTGATTTTGTTGATCTAATGTGTTTATACTGAGCATTGCCATTGAAGGGGCACAGTTACACTAGCATCTCTATTACTCTTTACAACACCATGTGAGTTTGGTAGAAAAAGCATTTAGAGATGGACAAAAACAGACCCAGAGAGGCCAGGAGACTGGTTCACAGTCATGGGGCTAGTAAAGGAGGGAGCCAGGATGAGAACCCAAGTCTCCTGACACTGAGTATTTTGGTTTCTCCAATACATGGCCCTGCCGTTCTCCAAACTATGGTTGTTGCTGCTGCTGTCATGTGGCAAAGCTTGACTGGTGGACAGACATGCTTTGAAAGATAGAGTTATTGTCCTTCCCTCTTGTAAGTATTATGGTCACCGAGGAGAAAGAGGCTTACACATTCGAGCATCAGTTGAGTAGTAGGTATTATGCAAAATGTATTTCACTTCACCATAATAGCAAGCTGAGGGATATACACCAGTAGTTGCACTTTACAGATGAGGAAAATAAGTTCTAAAGAGTTTAAGTAACTTGCCCAAGTTCAAGTGGAGGAGCCACAGATTTCAGACACATTTTTTTTCATATATCATATCACTTGCCTATATTCAAAGCCATGGGCTCACGACTGTGTACTTTAAGGAGCACCTCAAGAGAGCTTTGGTCTGGGGAGATCCTGAGAGAATAGCCTCCCAAGAAACAGGCAGACTCCTAGAGAAGTCTGTTGGCCAGTGAGAAGTAGACGATCAGGCAGGACGAGGGAGTCACCGCCAAGAGTCCTCTCATTCCTCTGCACGGCTGTACATATTGAGGGAAGTGGTAGCCCTGATTCTGCTCTTGAATATGCTGTAGCCAAATAACTCTAGCTCTGACTCCTAGCATCAGATGAGAGGAGTGTGAGTGTTGCTGTGGGACATGATGCTGTGCTCTGCTTTCTTTCACATGATCTTGCAGAAATGAGATCCCTCTCATCCTAGCTAGAAAGTCTGGGCTTTAAGCATAGGTTCATTTTGTTTCCTTGCATCCCCTACTAACTGCCTGTGGAAGAGAGGAACCCTGGGTCTTCAGGGACCATAAAATAAAGAACGAAATGGGAGCATCCCAGGGAAAAAAATACACAAAATGGCAGTCGCAAAAGAAATGGAAATTGTTCAGCATTTAACTGCGTCTGTGCATTTCCATCATGTCCATATACACACACACACACATTTACACACATGAGCACATGTACAGTCTACGTCTGTGGAGCCTGTGTATGGGTTTTGCTTCTTCTAAAGACAAACTGAGAAACTAACACAACACTGTAAAGCAATTTTACTCCAATTCAAAAAGAAAAGAAAAAAATAAAGGCAAACTGAAATCCCCCTTCTCCTTATGATATCAACCTTAGGAGAAATGCCACGACTAAAGTAATGCCACTGGGCAGCAAAATGCATTAATTTAGTCACAGACTACACATTTGAGGTTTCCAATCCTGTAAATTGCCACAAAATTGCTGTGCTTCCTTTGTAGTTTATCATGTACGCAAGTAAGATAGAAATGCAAGATTTCGGTCCTTTCTGTATAATTCAGAAAATTTGATGAGCAGAGGAAGAGCATAATGTCTCAAAGTTGAATTATGTCTGTCAGGGGTTCGTGTATCAGATTCATTATTTTTCAACATACCTTAATAGTTTTAAATGTCCAGAAAGGGAATTTTCTAACTCTGGATTAATGCAGATATTATGTAAAATTGAGAGTTTCTGTTGGAAAATTTCCCAAGTTATTAGAGCCTCAGAAGCCTCCTATGAAGACTTCCTAAGACAACCCATGTCCCTGGCATCACCAACCCACAAACATTCACACACCAAACAATTGCAGATCCTTTCTGGTTAATTTGAAAATCTAATCCAGTCATGTTAATTATGCAGATGAGGAGCAGAAGCCCAGTAAAGCTTTTTGAATATAACAGTTTCTTGATAAAGCACCACCCTCAGCTCCAACCCACACTGTATTGAGCTTTTATTATTGCCAGGAATTCAGCTCCATACTTCAGTCCAAATTATGACATCCTCAAACAATAGCACAAGGTAATCCTTACTGTTCTTTTATAAGTGAGGAAAATGAGAATTAAGGGAGTCAAAGAACTGATCCAACGTCACGAAGTTAATAGGTGACAGAACCGGGTCTAAAACCTCATGCCACTAACCTCCACACCCTACTGTTTCACACTCACAGGAAAGGCCATAGCGTGTCTACCCTTTTACTAGATGCTTGCCTTGTGCCATGCACTATGCTAAGTCCTGTGATCACAGGGTCTCAAAAGTTTAACTTGAGAAACCAACCCATGTATCCAGACGTGTCCAGCACACCCAGGCTGGCAATGACTCTAGGCAGGACTGGGGGATCAGACCAGGGGACTTGGGCCATTTTGTTCATACTCACTGGGAAGGAAAACAAACATATGCGTGTGTGGTGGTGGAGGTGGAGGTGCTGGGAACTACTGAATTATTCAACTATTGGCAGCCATGTAGAGATGACATGAACATTGATTTCACTATCCCTTGGGGGGAACATCAACTTCTTTGCTTGTGTCTGTGGGCGCACACACACACATGCGCACACACACACACACACACACACACTTATACATCAGACCCCTATGAGTAACAGCTCAAGGTTTACACAGCTCCACCTGTGTTTTGAATATGGCATCTTTCCCTTTCATTTCTTCTTAGACTCAGAGACAAACCAGATATCATTCAGCATCATTTAAAGTCTTAGTGATGTAAGCAAAAGGCCCCAATCCTTATATTTACTGCCACTTCACCTTCATCCCACCCCCATGCCCCAACTCACAATAGGCCATTTTTCTTTGTATCCGAGGGGCAGCCTTTGTTCTAGAAAGGACAGGTCCAGTCACCTCCTGGTGAAGAAGCCTGAGTGTCTCCACAGAGCCTGGTAGGAACCCCAGGGCTCACTTCCCATAGCAAACGCATTAGCCCTTGGCAGCTGGACACAAAGCCCACTGCTACTTCTGCTGTAGAGTCCAGCGGCCTCTCCCGCCCCAGCACCAGAGAGAGTGCTTTGCTGGCAGTATCAGCCAGATTTGCCCTTTCGTCAGAGACGTAAAAATGGAGACTTTGCTGTCCATTTTCATCTTCTCCACACCTGCTTATCAGAATCATGGGCCTCTTCTCCCACCTTCTGAATTCTTCCTTGGAGTCTCCCAGCAGACTGGGGCTAAGCTGAGGCTTTGTCCCCACTACCCCAACCCTGTTGGAGTGGCCCTGAGTTGTCCCCGGTGTCCCACAGCCCAGGCCACCCTCTGTCTCCTCCAAGAGGGAAGAGCTGAGGGCAAGCACTGTGTTTGTTCCCCCCCATGGCGGGGGTGGTGGGAAACCTGAGTTGCTGTCTTGTTAATGCTCTGATAGAAAAGTTGGGGATTCAGAGAGCCAGTAAATGAGACCCTTTTGCCCTCCTGAGATGGAAAACAACACGGAATTGCAGGCATCAGACAGATAAACATCAAAATAGCAGCGGTATGTTTGATGAAGCTACTTAGAGAATGTAATGGGGCTTTGATGTGCCACTCAGCAGGTACCTTACTCTGCCCTCTCAATTGAACGTATCTCCCTAGGAGCATTCCTCGTCTGTTCTGAGCATCCCTCAAACAGGCAGCTTAGAACAGAAGAGGAAGGGGCTGCCTGGGCGTGCTCAGCCTTGTCCTCCAGTTTTACTAGTTACTTCACAGAGGAGGGGGTCAGCGAGATTCTCCCCATAGCTTTTCTCTTTGCGGAGAGGCGTGGAAATTCCCTGTGCTCTATGGGAAAAAAGAGGAGTGGGGAGTAAGGGCTCACTCCTATCAGGAGAAATTGTCTCATTCCTGTCATCTGAGCCTGGGAAGACACAGCAACCAGGCAGGCATGTGGATGGAGTGCAGGATTACAGTGGCTCAGAGTGGCTGTTTCCATGAGAAGTGGGTGTCGGCCAGGAGTAAGAAAAGAAACCAGGGCTTGTAGAAGCTAGAGGTACGGTTGTGGGAGAGCTAAGATGAAGGGAAGAGAAAGGGCCATATGCGTGCTCTTCTGCCTGCCGATTGCAGGGGACGCGGGTTCGTGCCCCGGTCCGGGAAGATCCCACGTGCCGCGGAGCGGCTGGGCCCGTGAGCCATGGCCGCTGAGCCTGCGCATCCGGAGCCTGTGCTCCGCAACGGGAGAGGCCACAAGAGTGAGAGGCCCGCGTACCGCAAAAAAAAAAAAATAAATAAAAATGGTGAGACTTAACGGCAGTAGGCACATTCTGCAAAACCACTGGCCCAGACCTTCCATGAACATCGATATCATACATGAAAGACCTACAGCAGACACTGTGGGACTATTGGGGATATATGAAGGTGGGCTGTATATTAGCTAGTCATAGAGTATCAAGGTTACATTTCTCAAGTGTGATGACCGTAATTGTGGTTATCTAGGTAGTATCCTTGTTCTCAGGAGATACATGTGGAAACACTTGGGAGTAAAAAGTCAGGATGTCTAACTTGCAAATAGTTCAGCAACAAAAGCAAAAATTTTCCATATGTTATATGTACACACACACACACACACACACACACACACACACACATAAGGAAGGAGACAAGGAAAAAGAAAGTAAATGTGGCAAGATGCAAATAATTGGTAACTCGAGGTATAGGTTTTACACCTGTTCATTGTTCATCATCTTATTCTTGCAGGTTTTCTGTGGATTTGAAATTTTTTTAGAGTTGTGGAGAGTGGGGAAGGAGCCCTAGGAAGTCTGAGGGGCTAATCAGGAGGAAAGGTGATGTGGGGATATTATTGCCAGGTGATCAAAGTCTCAAGGTGCAGAGAAGTCGGGGGTGGGGATGGCAACGGACGGGAGACTTTGATCTGTTGGGGACCATCCAGGGTCAGAGAAAAGGAGTCAGATAGGGGGTCAGTAGGATTCCAGTGGGGAACTGGGAGGCATGAGAGATGAATGTTTCCCTTTTCTCACTATTTCCTGGGGACAGGCCTCTCTGAGGGTGCAATCCTGGGCAGCCACGCAGTGTACTCTGAGCCTCGGGGCGGGGGGTTTCCTGTATCAAAGTTTAAATATGTACACAATGGCCAATTTTATTCCTTTGCCTCAGAATTTCTTAGCATCCCAGGCCAACAGATCCCAGAGACATACTTTCGAATTTGTTTTGTCTTTTCCTAAATACGTCAAGTAACATGCCTTCATGTTAGATTTTAGAATCGTTTTGTGACTGTGGTGGCACCCGAGAAACCTTTGCTAAATTTAGCCTTGTTGCTAATTAGGAACAGAGGACATGTTAAGCTTCAGGCTTAAATACAGAACTTGGCAAGATACCAGAATGTGGAATCAAATCATGATTTCAGGCTGGGGGAAAATCCAAGGCTGAATGGCTGTGGTGGCTAACCTCATATATTGTCATTTTCATCTTCCAGGCCTCCTAAACTGTTCAGGCATCCGCACACACACACATACTCGCACACACAGATCATTGTTGACTATCCTGTTAACCAGAATTCCCCATGCCTCCCTTTCTAAATGAAAAGGCAGTGGAGCCCAGGGAGAGAGCAGGGTTAGAGAAAGAGTGTCTATGTTGACTTTATACTGGAAGCTATTATTGTATGGAGTGCCATGTATAATGACATGCCATTCCCATTGAGAAGAGGCACTGACCACATTCTCAGTTATATCACTGCAAGAGTTACATTATTCCTGTTGCCATATTTACATCACTTTAGACCCAGACAGCGACTGCAACCACAATAGCTACACTCATCCTCTAATCCAGGCATAAAGTAGGTCTTTCAAGTCAGGCTTTAGGCATCTACACAGCTGTATATAATGCTACAGTGCTGCTAGTATTTAAGGAAAAAAGGGAGCAGTGCCTGAGATATTTGTCACTCTAGGGTCTCTATCGTTTAACCAAAATAACTTGAAAAGGGTATTGTTCTCATCTCCTGGAGCCATGTGCATTTCCCCAGGGCGTCAGGGGGGATCTTGGAGCTGTCAGCCTCTACCCTTTCTTCCTCTTTCCTCCGACCCCACCATATTAGAATGATGATGGGAAAACTAAATAGGGAAATAGAATGGAGATGAAAAGAGAGGTTAGGCAATAGAATAAAGAGTAGAAAGAGTAATTGCAGTTATTGCCATTGTCTTGTATTCTTCTTCTCTTTGGCCCAGGCAACTAGCTCTTCTGGGCGCTCAAGTGGGACCCTCCTTATATTTGTTGGCTGCGACCAGATGCTGCCTGGGCCCAAGACTGGCTTCTGGTCTGCAGAATTGCCATTCCAACTGGGTTTCTAAGTGCCAGAGCCAGAGCAAGAAAAAGACAGTGCGTTGAAGCCAGGCCTTGACCCTCCAGTGTTGTTCTCCAGTATATCTAATGGAGGAGTATTTATCATAAAGGAAGAAAACAGTAATAACCCTGTCTGTTTGTTCAACTCCAACTTGAATGATACCAAAGATTAAATCTTGGTTTCCAGTTGTTTCATGCCAAGGCTGTTATAGTTAAGGTCCAAACATGTGCACCATATGTCATACTGTAGCTTGACAGTTACCTCAACAGGCAGTGTCAGACAGATGGTAAACATTACTACCAGGCATACGTACATTTAGAATTAGACATTTAAATAAATTCAGGCCTGTCTTAAGCTTATTAAAAGGATTTGGGTCTGTAGAGCCGTTTCAAGCATCTGCACATATTAAAGTGTCTTTTGCATCCTGAAGAGATTCGGTTTGATACAAGCACCTTCCAGCTACAGATGGCAAGTGACATGCGTTCTCTTGGAGCCCTGTACCTGCTATTAGGCCAATAATGGCAATTAAGCAGAATGTAAAGAGATTTAAAGTTCAGTTCTTAGTATCGCAACCATGCATTCCTGCCATGAAATGACAGAAAATCCTCTGCAGGGAACATCACCAACCTCTTTTAAAAGCCCTGAACTTCAGAGAGAGAGATTAGAAAGCTACAAAGGTACCTGCCTCAGGACCAAGTCAAAATCTCTCTGGTTTAAACCTCGGGCTATAGCAGGCTTTTTACATGAATCTCACAAACTGCAAATAAAGGTTAGCATTCCATGAGAGAATTGAAAGAAGCCTTCAGATGAATGTGTTTCAAGATTTTTCTTCCTCATAACTATATAAAAGCCCACTTTACACTCTCTTCTTCCAGGGGGTTTTGAATCCTATTTGGCATTGCAAAAAAGTTCAGTATGGTTTGTGATAGGAAACTAAATGAGGCTGGGGATGAGGTCCTGGAATTTTATTAAGTTGCAAGTGTAGCCAAAGCTGCACTCTGAGAGAGTTGCCCCATGGAGTGGTTTGATCTTTTGGAAGACCCTGTGTACTGGCCATGTATGTAATTCACTGCTAGAATTATTTCTCTGCTTAGAGTAACTTCTTTGCTCAACTTGTAAAAAGCAGCATCAATCTACCTGCATAGTGCTTGACAAACCATAGGTGTTCAATAATTTGAAAAGAAAGAAAAAAGGGAGGAAGGGAGGACAGAAGGGAGGGAAGAGGAAATGAGAGACAAATCAAGACTTTATGTTTCAAATATGGTGTAATCTTAGGAATCTTACCCAACTGAGAGTGCAAACTTAATGCAGTGGTTAAACACACAGATGCTGATACTTGGCCTTTCTGAGCTCACATCCTGACTCCCCCTCTTACTAGTTGTCACATTTCTAGACGTTTTGGACTCTTGGTTTACTCATCTGTAAAACAGAGATAATAGTTATCTCTTTGTGAGGATTAAATAACATAGTATATGTATTATGTTTAGAACGCTGTTTGGTATTATGTGTTGGCTGTTATTTTTATTTTGGGAGACAGCTCAAACCTATTTTTTTTTCTCTTTCAAAGAGACCTGATTAGAGGGTTCAATACCATTTTCCTCCTTTTTAGCTTTACTTGGTAGACCCCGTTTTCATCCTGGACAGCTCCTGACTTGAGTAATAGATCTATCTCACCCTGTGCATTTGGTCATGCTTAGACACCCATGCATTTAGCATTGGGGCTAAATCCTAGCTTCAGAGCTACAGCCTTTTGTGGGCGTGTGAGGAAGAGTGTTCTAAATTCTGGTGTACCCGTGTGTTTCTGTGTGTGTGAAGATAAAAAAAAAAGCAAATCGCCAAACCCTGGGCAATGGCCAAATGGACACCTTTGTCCCGCTTACTCAGATGAGCTCCAGAAACATATGGAGTGGCTTTTGGAAGAACACCTGTCTCATTTCTATCCCCCTTAATAAAGACAGATTGGCTTAGTGGCTTAATTATCAAGCCCTCTTGTCCGTTCTTCTGTTGCCTCCTGTTGTCAGCCTCTTCTAGGAATCTGTATTCTCTTTCTTTGTTTTATTTACATTTAAAAAATTTGGGGGGGGGGAATTTGAATTCTCTATTGCCCAATAGGTAATCCAAGTTCCCTGGCATGGCATTGACGGCCTCCAAAATAGTGCCCCTGAATTTTGGTTGCCTTAGCTCCTCATACAGCTATTTGGCATCCCTAAACTTTGTAGGTGCTTCCATATCTCTACCCCTTTAGTCATACTGTTTACTTGGCAATGTCCTCCCCCACTGCTGAGATGCTGCTGAGATGCTTTTCATTATTTTGGGCCTATTTGTCCTTTAGCCCAGTGGTTCTCAGTGTTGCCCCTGACTTAGGGATTAGTTCATCACCCAGGGACTAGTGAGAAATGCAAATGTTCAGGCCATTTCCAAACTGAATAAGAAACTCTGTAAAGTGGGGCCCAGCAAGATGTGCCCTCCAGGTGATGCCAGTGCATGCTAAAGTTTGAGATCCACAACTTGGCCTATCATTTGAAATGAATTGCTCTCCTCTGATTGCAAAACATTTTGTTCTTTTTTTCTTTTCGCGACCTTCATGTCTTAGTGATTACCTGTGGACATAACTCTCATAACATAACTCTTATATTTGTTGGCTGCGACCAGATGCTGCCTGGGCCCAAGACTGGCTTCTGGTCTGCAGAATTGCCATTCCAGCTGGGTTTCTAAGTGCCAGAGCCAGAGCAAGAAAAAGACAGTGCGTTGAAGCCAGGCCTGACCCTCCAATGTTGTTCTCACGTATATCTAATGGAGGAGTATTTATCATAAAGGATAAATATTTATCATATCTTTCCCTTGATAAATATTTAAGACAGAGATTCTCTAAGCCATTGTTGTATCTCCCAACCTGGCCCATAGTAGACTCTCACAAGTCTATGAAGTTAATTCCTTTCAAATCATGTTCTTGAGCATTAAACATATGTCAGCCTCCAGTGTCAGGTCCTTGAAGAGATAACAGAACAATTCATCATGGGATCTTGGTCTGAAGGCGTTTACAATCTGATTGGAATGTCAAGACTTGCATATATGCAATGATTAGAGAGAAACATAAGGTGGTCAGAATGCAGAGCTGCATCATGAGGTGCAGGCGCGAAGAGCCGCAGAAAACCAGGAAGAGGAGAGACTGCATGCGGGCTTGATGGGGGCTGTTCACGGAGCAGTGGAGCTCAAGCTCAGCCTAAAGGGTGTCAGTGGACCGAGATGAATAAGGATGCGTTTCCTTGAATGGGAGCAGCGAGAATTGTGTACTAACCTCACACCATCCTCCGACACCACTTTCCATATGGCACTTGGTTCTTAGAGGGCGGAATCAGATCCAAAAATACTTTATTTTTATGACTCAGATTAATGTGATATTATTACCTTGCTAGACTTAACCAAGTACATTAGAACCTAATTTATGAGAGGAAAATCGGGGTGTATAATAAGTATTCCCAATACCACCTTCTGAATGAATGCCAACGTGTACCGCTTCCAATTTCCTTAGGTTTTAAAGGGTGCCTGTGAGACCACCTCTTCAATTATATGTGGCTGTTGTGTGAGTGCCTGTTTTGTTATGAAGCATTCATCTTCCTTCAGAGCTGTCCTCGGGCAAATGGTGGAGGAGGTGGCGTTGGTTTGGGGCATTTCTCCACCCTTGTTGGGAATTTCTTTAGCATCAGTTTAGTCCTGTGCTGTCCAAAGATCACCACTGTGGGACTACACGCCAAAAACGCTTCAACTTCCAGATTTATAGTCTGCAATTTCAGTGACGGAAAATACCTTAGGAGTCATCACACCAACCTCCTTCATCTTTACAGTTGAAAAGGCAGATGCCCAGAGATATAGCATGATTTCACCAAAGCTGCACAGTTGGTGAGTAGTCTAACCTCTCCTGGATCCCACATCTCCAGCCTCTCAGATCAATTTCCACTCCCCCGCCAAATAGATTAGGTTGCCCCTATATCTTGACATTCCTTCCACCCACCTGGCCTGTGACATCTCGCTTCAGAAACTTACATATGAGCCATTAAGTCAATAATGCTGACTTGTGTTAAGATAAATACCTAATTAGGTTTCCAAGATAAAGTTTTTTGGAGGAGGTTAGAGGGGAAAATGAGAGAGTTGAGTAGGGCTGCAATTCAACTAATCCAAAAACCTGATGTTGATGTTGCGGAGGTATGCTCTATGGCAGGTGGGAGGAGGAGATGATTGAAAGCGAGAATGCCTTTGGCACACCTCAGGCCACACCTCAGGCCACACGTGGGCTCTGAGGACCATTGCATCTGAAATATGTATTGTATCATTTAGGATTACGCCACCTCTCCTGGGCAAGCAGCCTCAATCCTGAAATTTTTAATTCTTATCTTCTGTTAAATTGTTTAACATTACCAAATGTTTGAGACTAAGCATACTGCCTCACTTTTTTCCTTTGACTCTGACCCTGTTATTAGGCTATAACTAACATTTATGTGGCTTTGAGTCAGCATTCCCAAACTTAAATGCTGATGATTTGTTAAATACTGATGCATATGCTGATAACCACTTAACCTGCTATAAGCGCAATCACTTAGTTGTATCCCCTGGGTGTCAGGCAGTGGTTAGCATCAGGGTCGCTGCACAGCACATCTCCAGGGGGCGTCATTGACGCTGTGATGTGCTGTACCTTTCAGACATTGCATGTGGTGCCCTCTGCGGTTGAGCAGTGTGTAATCTGCACAGCAGTCAGCAGTGGCTCAGGTTAGTATTCTTTGCTTCTCTTGCACGTGTGCACGTGGTAGAGCAAGTACCATCCATGCATCACTCCCAACAGTTAAACCATCAACGACAGGTGGACCCAGCAGGCAGTGAGAGTGGAAGGTCAGATGCCAAACACTGTGCAGTCCTGACAGGTGAGCAGAGAACAAAAATGTGGGATCATGAGTCAGGCAGACATGTGAACAGGCAGCATCGGGAGACACTGGCAATTCCAGGGTTCAGGTGGAAGGATTCCCATCACTCAGGCAGAGGCACTGGGATAAAAAGACAGGAAATATTCCTAGAAGGCTGAGAGTACTGGGAAAGTTACCAAGTTGGGGACTTTGATACAAAGGAGCAACACAAAGATAATGCTGCCAGAACTGGGGTAAATGTGGGAAGCTGATCTCAGGAACAAGACAGAAGCTCATTTATAGAACTGGGTCATGTGGCCTAACAGAACTAGCAGCTATGGTGATTTGGTTCTGAGTCACCTGAATGTGGAAGGAGAACTCTTTAAATCATTGTGATTAAAGATAGGATTAGTCCTAGGGCCTGAGACAGGGCTAAGTCTATAGGTGGGAGGAATGTGTCCCCTGCAGTAGGAGGAGGCAGGCTGTGGGAGCAGGAACCAAAGCAGGCCTTGACAGATTTCTTCTCCATTGTCGTTTTCCAGTGATGCATAAAATGCTATGTCATTACCCCCAGGAGGTGGTACATTCTAAAATGTCAATAGCTTCAGGAAAGGTATAGATAAATTCACGGATGAGAGACCCAGAGTGTGGGTTATCGATAGAAACCAAGAAGTTTTAAGGCATACACTTAAACTTTGGGTGCATATCAGGGAATGAGAATCTCCTCCCTCTGAAAAAAAAAAAAAAAATGGTACCATAGTCTGAGATGGAACACAAGGCAGAATGTACCAAACGGCCATAAGTTACATGACAGTGTCTGCTACGAATAGTTCACTTCTGTGTATACATCAAAATATATAAGCACATATACACCTCTGGCTCCTTTATCAAGCAGTCATAATGCTAATCTCTATTACTATTACACCATAATTTTCTTAAGAGTACCTAACTGTCTCCAGTCTTGAATGAGCAGAGGGCCTACAGCTTCACCTTCCCTGGGTCTTGGGAACTGCATCTGACCTTAGGCCTGGGTAGAACTGAGCCAAATATATAATCCAGGAAAACAGATGAACCTAAAATTCCATTAGCAAGGTGGCAGGTCAAGGAAAGTAGCGTAGTGAAGGGATAAATCTGCAACAGAAGCTTGGCCAGATGGAATGAGCAGGTTTGAGAAGCAGATCCAAGATAGATTCCCAGGGGCGATGCGCGCGCACGTGTGTGTGTGTGTGTGTGTGTGTGTGTGTGTGTGTGTGTGTGTGTGTGTGTGTAGTTTGTGTAGTTTGTTCTTGAAGCATCTCAAGCCAAGCTCAGCTGTTAAGGATACTGAAACAATTAGATAGGGAATCCATAGGTGATGTTCTCTGTAGCTTTGATTTTGTTTAGGTCAGTACTCGCGCATTGTGTTGCTCACTCTTTGTTGTTGAATGGATAAATAAATATTTGTGCTGCTACCTCAAATGGCTGTTTGTTCTTCACCTGTTTCGACACACTGTGTTAGAGACTCCAAGATGTTGACCGTCCGAACGGTAATTCATGCTGATGGATGTGGCTTCGTCGTAGAAACTGAGATTGTAGAGGGTGGGAAAGTACACTTTTTCACCCTCTCTGCATTTGTTCATGAGTCATTCCTAAAGGCCTCATCACCTGCATGACTGAGCTGTGGGAGCCTTGGGAGGAGACTCCAGACACTCAGGTCACAGGGGCTACTTCCTGGGAACCCTGAGAGAGAATTGTCTTTCCAGGCTTTCTCTGTGTTGTCTCCTGTGGGGCAGGAGATCCCTGACAGAACTCCAGGAGATGAGTGCTACAAAGCTGTTACTGGTCTATTCTTTTCTATCTACACTCGCTCTCTGGGTGATCTCATCTAGTGTTATGGCTTTATATAGCTTCTGTCAGCCACTCCCACATTCATCTGCAATCCAGTCCTCTCTTCCAAGGTCTAGACTCTGTATTTTGAACATCGCCAAAATGAATTATGTGCAAACTGAACTCCTAACCCAACTCCTAAAACATGTTCCATTTGCAGCATTCCCCATTTCAAGTGGATGGTCACTCCATTTCCCAGTTGCTCAGGTCAAACCCTTCAGTATCAACTTGGTTCCTCTCTCACATACACACACAACTTCTAATCCATGAGAAAATTATTATAGCTCTACTTTCAAAACATGTCCAGAATCTAACTGCTTCCACTGAGACCTCCTTGATCCAATCATCATTATCTCTTGCCTGTGTTACTGTTATAGCCTCCTAACTGTTCTCCCTTCTCTCCTTTTCTTCCACCACAGTCTCTTCTCAATAGTTTCAGAATCTTTCAGCGGATCCCCATTTTACTCAAAGTCATTTGACAACGGTAAAAAGTTCTGCTACTTGAAGTGTGGGCCATTCAGCAGCAGCACCAGAGGCAACTGGGAACTTGTGTGAGATGCAGCATCTCAGGCCCTACCCTACATCAAGTAGATATGGCTTTTCATTTTCACAAGATCCTAGGTGATTAATATGCACTTGCAAGTTTGATAAGCACTGCTTTATGAGATCCCACATGGTCTGGACTCCTATTACTCTTTGGCCTCATCTCCTATCCCTCATTCATCCCTCTGCAATCATACTAGAAGGGTCCACACGTTCTCTTAGACTTTCTCAAACATAGCAGTGTGCTCCTGACTTAATGGCTTTCTCACTGAGCATTCCCTCTGCCTGAAATGATCTTCCTCCAGACATCAATATCACTAACTCCCTCACCTCCTTCAAGCCTTTGCCCAAACATTACCTTCTCAAAGAGGCCTACAGACTACCTATTCTAAAATCAATAACTGCCCCTCTCCCAACATTCTTAGGCACCTTTTCTGGCTTCTGTCTTCTATTTCCTTAACCCTTATCACCTACTAACATATGCCATAGTTTACTTATTATGTCTGTTTTTATTATCTGTCTTCCCACTGCCCTCTGCTCTGAATGTCAGCTTCACTGATACATCAAGGACCTAAAATTATCCCTGACACATAGCAGTCTCTCAATAAATACTTGCTTAATAAATTAATGGATGTACTAGAGATATTCTGCTGCTTGCCAATTTGGAGATGGATATAAATTTCTGCAACAAGCCTCCTGTGATGGTAGGGATTCATCCCCAGATAGAGTACAAAGGTCTGAGTGTGGAAAGAAGTAGATAGGATCCCTCCTAGAGGCAGCCCCAGCAGAAGTAGAGTTTGCCCAGAGAGTTTTCCTTTCCTCCTGGAGAATCCCTGAGGAGTTGGAGCAAGGCTATCATCTTCCTAGAACATGGTCTGCAACAGGCTATTGGGAGCATATGTCTTCAGTTAGTGAAAGGCATGAGCCATGCATAGGACAAGTTTTCAATGAGGCTGTCTTGTGTAATTTTGATGTATTTTGACTCTGTGGACTAGACTTGGAGCAGAACTAGCAAACAGTGCAATTACCTATCAAAAATACCTTTTTCACTATGCAGTCATTCTTCCAACCCTTCTTCACAGCCAGAGCTGTAATTTGGGTGGCTCTGAGAAGGAAAATGGAGGTAGAAATTTACTTCTGGAAAGCAGAAAACCACACCTCAAATTGTGGGCAACAGGTTGGCTGCAGAAGGGAACCTTAGACTTGGGAGCTACAGTATTGGATTCTACTTGCACAGTGACCTCCATTGAGCCGCGTGGAATGGTTGGTTTTTGTACAGGAACAGCACCATCATTTAGAGTGACTTCACAGACCCTGATTTCGGGAGTGCCAGATTCATTTCATAATGCTGTAAGTGGTATTGGCACCCAGTTACCTTCATGTAAACTTAGCTTATTATCACGCTGAGCCACCTGGTACTTCAGTTCAATGCCACAATATGAGTAGTCAGGCCTCACAACAAACTGAAATGAAATTACAAAAGGATCTTCTGGAATGAAATGGTGTGCATTGTCTGTTTGCTCTCAGATGATCACAGCAGCCAGGGGCATATCAAAGTGACCGTCAACTTACTTTTCAAATGCTATTGATGTTCTCGTTTTGAATTTAACCATTACTGTCAAACTGAGTCGATTTAACAAAAAACCTAATTTACTGTCTCATCCATTTGTTGTACCTTCCCAGGGAATAGGAGGAAGACTAGAATACTAACTGTTCAGAGCTCCTCCCCACTGCTCTTTTAAGGACAGACAGATCAGGGACAGGAAGGTCCCGTCTGCCTGATAGGGATGCTGTGAATTAGTATGTGTCCTAGAAGTGTGCCCTGGGCTACAGCTCTACCAAGCTAACAAGTGAGGTGCCTCGCCTCACTTCTTTAAAGAAATTAGAAGAAGATATCATTAAAGTGATAAGTATTGTTGAGTCATAATACTTGCTCATGCAAAATAATTGCCAAGTGCCAAAATATTCTCCTAGCAGCTGATCCCCAGTATTGGGTCTTCAGTGAGGCAAGGAGTCCACACGCAGAGGTAGCTGTTCTGAATAATGCATTTTGTTTAATTTCTTTAAAGAAGAAACAATTTTTTAAAATAAACTTTAAGTGCCCAAGAAGAATGAAGGTTTGTCGAGAGACGTGCTGGACTGAAGCAGTCTCCTTGGGTGTACAGCAATGCTTTCTAGAAAACCAGTCTTCTCAAAAGCCAGTGCTACTCTCTAATTTTGTAGCTTTCAGCTGCATTTCTGGGAAAAGTAATATCTTGGTCCATAGAGTTTTCAGGTCTTTAGCTTTATAATGAATGAGGAGTGAACTATCGTCTATTATCCATACATATTCAGAGGAAAGACACTGTCCTAGGTAGTTGTATGGCTGCCCCTGATTCCCTGGCTGCCTGATTTTTCCATTGTGATCACATTGTCTGTTATTGCTTACCAGGAGCTTTCAAAGTGGGTGTGTTGGAAATTAGATTATAGACTCTCAGATTGGAAGGCAGATGTCTTCCAGGTCAGACAGTCTCACTCTGAAATCCACCTACTTGAAGGACTTGGGCATGACAGCTGAGTTGTTTTTATAGGAAAAACCTATTTGCTCCCTTCCATGCTTTCATTACACACCTATATTGTGGTCCAAGGAATGCAGTGAATTCTATTTCGAGCTTTCCTTTTTCTTTTTCAGAGGGACCGCAGGACACTGAGAGTAGGAGCAAAATATAGCCTAAAATAACATAAGATAGAGAGGTTTTATGTGTCTGCTACTCTTGTTGTTGTGTATTTGTTTCCTTCTCTCTCTCCCATCCCCAACAAACTCTCACCAGGAAATTTTTATCTGGGAGGAGATTCTTCTCCTGACCTTGGAATGACCCTTAGCTCTTGTATTTCATGTCACTTCTTTTTTTTTTTTAAAAGAAGAGTGACCTACATCCAATGCCTCTGGGGCCTCACCCAAACCTCCTTTAACCCCTCATCGACTGACCTCTACCCTAACAACTAATAAAACTTCTTTTTTCAGCGTCAACAAGTTGGGGAGCTGTCTTTTCTCAATCTTCCAGAAATGTCTTGAAGCCTTCTCCTCCTTAGGCTTCCTGCTTATTTTCCTCACTGAGCCTACCCTGACCTTCTGCTTGTTTTCCAAGCTGGGCAATACCAGCTCATTTCCAGAAGCAATTGCCTGAGGAAAGGACTTTGGCTTGCTTCAGCTCTCTCCTGCACTTCAGAGGGCCCATTAAATGCTGATAACGGTAGTGAGATGGAGAAAATTACAACGGTCAGGGGTATGGCTATTTATTTATCTTTTAAACTGGAATTACATGTGCATTCGAAAGGTATGATTTAGAGCACAGAAGAGGAGTTTAATGTTTAATAATAAGGGGAAAATAATGAAGACTTAGAGGGACAGAGGGAGTGACAGGACAAAATAGAGAAGGAGGTATTTAGGCTAGAACAGCCCTGGGAGAAGGCTTTGTTTTCTTATTTTTGAAAAGGTAATGACTAAGCATAAGAAGCTCTTTCACTCAATCTTTTTAGATAAAAAGAACCCAAGAACAAGAACTCAGATGACAATCAGGAAGTGAATGATAAGTAGTTGTTTACACAGATGACAATCAGAGGGTAAAGGGAAAATCCAATAATCACTAGTTTGTGGAAACCAGGTTTTATGCAGTAAAAAAAACAAAAAACCAAACAAACAAAAAAAACATCAGGATGGCAAAAATGACTTTCAAAATATGAGACCAGACAGGCCTTAATCAGTGATAAATGGTTGTCCAAAGTGCCATTTCTAAAAGTCAGGTGCACTGACTTGTCTGGAGACCTCCAAGGGGATGTAGCTTCTGTCCTGAGACTGGACCCAGCCCCCTCCCTGCCTTTCACTGTAGCTGCTGTTTTGTTACAAGGGGCAACAATTTATAAGGCTCTAGCTCACTGTGATGGCTCAGGCTGCTACTGCCATTTATATCATATTAGTGCCTGCTCTTTTCCTTCCTTATGGGGAAGTGGCAAGAATGATCGATGCGAAGCCTGTGAAATTCTTTGAGCTTCTTTGGAGAAATGCAAGAGTTGTCATTATTATCATCATCACAAATGTTTTCACACTGTGCTTCGTGCTAGGGCAGACCCTGTTTTCAGTACTGGATTCTCAGCCTGTGTTAATCCTTCTTCATGCTACCTACCTTCCAAGATCTTCCCTAAAGGAGCTTAGAAAAGAGGGAGAAGAGTTTCCTCATTAAACAAGAGCTTTAGGAAAATGCAAACAGAATTGCCACATCTTCCTGTGCCTGTTCATGTGTGATTCTGTGTCTCCATGAAACCTGGGCAGTTCTTACTAGGTAGGGCAATAGAGAAATGAGTGGATGATACAAAATCAGTTTTCCTTGGGTTTTAAAATAGAGTTTAAATTTTACTTTAGAGAATAATGCTCTGGGAATCTATTTCACACATAACAAATCCTAATAGTTAAAGAGTGCTGTAAGGAAATTGAGACCCAAAGAAGCTAAAGCCCTGGGGCCTCGGCCAGGGGTAGAGTAAGGAGTGGAAACCAGGTCTCCTGGGACACAAACTAGTGCTCCTTTCTTTCTCATTATATCACATGTTCTCAACCTGAGAGGACATAAGATGGACATAACGTGCTTTAACACCTTTTTACTCACATCTTCGGCAAGACCTATACAATAGAATTTGAGCTACCAGAAGACTGACTCTAAAAATTTTCCCTCCAATTCCACCTGTCAGAATACAGTACAAAAAATAGCCAGGAGAAGAGATATGCATTTTGTGTTGGTTTCAGACAATTCTTGAAGATAGTTATTTCTGAGACGTATCCCATGAACACCTGTGATCTCAACCATAAACGGCAGGGCCTTGAGGGGATGGTGTGAAATAGAGGAGTTGAGGTTGAGGGGTTCAAAGGTAAGATAATGGGATATTACAGTGGAGAATCTAGTATCAAGTACCAGGCTTTTTTTTTTTTTTTTTGCTTTGGGGACTAAAACAAAGGGAGATGGAAGGTACCAGAAAGAAGCCAGCATCTGGCAAAGGCAGATGTGCTTGCTGTCTATGCTGGCTGTGGTTTTGAGGCAGAAAAGAGTCTCCAAGGACTGAAGAGAAAACTTGGATTTTGTGTTTCTTGAGCCTTAATTATCCTGCTTCAGGCAGGGTGAGTGAGGTCAGAATCAGGGATGGGACAGTGGAAAAGCTGCCTTTTTTCTGTTACCGTACCAGCAGAGGACCACCTCCTCTGGCAGGTTTTGGCTCATAGGTGCCCCACTGACAAGAGCAACTTTGTGCTATTCATAGGGCCACCTTGTGAGTACACGGGTCAATGTGGGCTCATTCAGTTTTGCATTAATGCACGTAGCCTGGCTGGACAGAGGTTGCAGTGCTTTGAGGGCACTTGGAAGAGGAAGAGATGTCAGGAGTGAGGTGCTGGGGGGCAGTTGTGGTGGGGTTACTCTGGGCTCTACAGAAGCTTCAGGCTTCCCCAGATCCTTGTAGAGGAGACCTTTGCCCCCACCTGCTATTGCTCAGGGCCCAGGGCAGTTGCCTTTCTGAGGGTTCATTCTTCTCCTGCCCTGACATTCTAGGAAGTCTCCTCAACTAAAATGTAAAATTTTCAAGGACCTGCTTGCCTTGTATCTACCTTTACCTCGCCAGTGCCTGTGGCAGAGCTGGCATATAGCAAGCATCCAACAAATGTTGGTTGAGTCAGTGGATGACTCCTTCCACAATCATTGCTTGATACCAGTTTGTTTATTTATTTATCTTTGTCTGTGTTGGCTCTTCATTGCTGCTCATGGGCTTTCTCTAGTTGTGGCGAGCGGGGGGGCTACTCTTCGTTGCGGTGCGCGGGCTTCTCATTGCGGTGGCGTTTGTTGTTGCAGATCATGGGCTCTAGGCACGCAGGCTTCAGTAGTTGTGGCTCACGGGCTCTAGAGCACAAGCTCAGTAGTTGTGGCGAGTGGGCTCAGTAGTTGTGGCGCATGGGCTTAGTTGCTCCACGGCATGTGGGATCTTCCTGGACCAGGGCTCAAACCCATGTCCCCTGCGTTGGCAGGCGGTTTCTTAACCACTGCACCACCAGGGAAGTCCTGATACCAGTTTAGGAAGAGTCTCCTTTTCTTTGCACATACCATCACTCCAGATTACAATCTCTTTAGAACACTGGGCAATAATAAATTATTTTGATTTGAAAAAAAATCCTTCCTCAGGCCTAGAAAACAAACGTATCACAAAGATTCACTATCGGGAATGTGCTTTAGTGGGGCTATATCCCTTTATCTACCAGTAATCTGACTACATTTGTCCAACTCAGCTCCAAACCACAGGCGGCTGGCACAGTTCTGTGGGCACCTGGTAGACGGTACACAGCATGTCCTATGTAGCTGATGCGAAACCAGGTAAAGCCGTGCACTTGGAATTTAGAGGGAGTTTCAGAATATTGTGTGCTTTTGAAGAACAATGCAAAATGTTTATAATTATATTTCAAAATCAAGGTATTAGATTTTTTAAAATACAGAAGCCCATACAGGAAATAGTTTCATCTATGAACTTTATGATATGCTCAGAAATCTCCTGACACTGTGCACTTTTCCCTTGCACCATTTTCCACAATTGTAAATTATATGTCTTGTTGTTATCTGATTTCCCCTATCGGTCTATAAGCTCCATGTGGTCAGGGGCCTTGCCTGTCTTGTTCACACTCTGTCTCAAGGGTCAAGCATGGAACTTCAATGCATGTTTGTTAAATGATGAATAAATGAAAAGGTAAGTGGATCAGCGCCTG
This sequence comes from Lagenorhynchus albirostris, assembly GCF_949774975.1. Lineage (NCBI taxonomy): Eukaryota > Metazoa > Chordata > Mammalia > Artiodactyla > Delphinidae > Lagenorhynchus > Lagenorhynchus albirostris. The sequence continues at coordinate 90,417,915 of NC_083095.1, forward strand.
GAGGGATCCAATCTTGGAGAGGAAGCAAAAGGGGTCTTTATATGGTATGAGTAGTGACTCCAGCAAGTGGTGGTGAAGCTCCCCCACCAGTGACTTTGTGTGGTCTCCTTTGTTCACCATGGGCAGAATTAGGGAAGGAGAGCACATCCATCAGGGTCCTGGCAGGAAACGGATGACAGCTCTCAAACCAGGGAATTAGGGAGAATGTAATGAACCCTTATTAAGGTATGCACAAGTTAAGGGAAACCTCTAAGAGATGATGAGGCCATCTATGCCTTGCAAAGAGAGGAGTCATGGAGCCACAGTGCTGTAGGAAAAGGCTGTAAAAAGGATATGGCCTTCCAATAGAGGGAAAGAGCAAACCCATCAAAAGGGAGTGGGGATTTGGTATGGGGGTGGTGAGTATCCCCATCTCACTCCCATCTTCCATCTTCTAATGGTGCCCTTCATTGGCTGAATCCAACTGAAAGCCAGAGGGCACAGGTGCCTGGGAGCCAGAGAGGTCAGTTTCCTAGGACATGGAACAAGGTGCAGAAAAGTAGAGAGTAGATCTTGAGGGGCAAATGGAATATCCCATAGAGGGCCATGGCAAAGACCACAGGTCTCCTGGAGAGAACTTGTAACTATCTTTCTGGGCTTAAAGAGGAAAACTCAAAATAATGAACTTCAACAACAAAGCAAAGCCCCATAGTTTGGATTCTGTCTTTCAGTACTCTTTCAGTAAACACTGATTGAGCATCTTCTCTATACTAGGAGTGTGGGAGCAGCCGTGGACAGAGGAATGAATGGATAAAGCACAGTGCCTACCTTCAGGGGGCTCCCAGTCTAGTGGACAGAACTGTGCTTTAAGAGGACCCAGGTGATCAGTTTGCTGAAAAAGGACTCTCCCAATTCCAGGCTTCTTCAGTGAGCACTTCCCAGTGGGGGCCAACATGAAGCTGTGACTCAAGGCTGGCAAGGGGTCACGATGTAGCAGGAGAAGACAGGAGGAGTGGCTGGGAAGGAAGGCAGCTTTCCAGGTGGAGGAAATGGAAGGTGCAAAGTCAGGAAGTAAAAGAGAACATGATCCTTTGTGGAACTCTTGAAGTGATGCCCAGACCTAAACAGGACGGCTTGATGATTCTCAGTGTTGGATATTTCCTCCACAGCCTGCTCCCAATTTGCTCTTAGGAGGGAGGTAAAGAAGACTTGATGGGTTCACCACACGTTTAGAAAAGCCTGATTTGTGTGAGCATTCCCTTTTGTGGATCAACCAGAACGGTCCCAGAGACCCCTTTGGTGATGACTGTCATCTCCTCTATGTATAAAAGGAGCCAGGATTTCTGCCTGTTATTTTCAGATTGCTTCCTCTGCAGGAAATTGTGTCAATTTATTTGGACGTTTGTGGTTTCACTGTACTCCCCAAGCCATTACATCACGATGTGGTAACTCAGAACTCCAGTGGCACATCATCAGAGCCGACTATTTCTGGAAGCCAGGAGACAACAAACGCAGCGTCTTCGTTTGGCCTATAAGCATGTTAAACACCCTCAGCAGAGGACAGCAGAATACAAATATGCCTTCCTCCTGACTTTTATCAAGGAGAGGCGAGAGATGTGGGATAGATATAAATTATGTGCTTTGCACAGCGCAGGATCTATCATAAAATCTATTGCCACTGATACAAACTGGCTTCAGCGTATAATTTAGTGACAGTTTTGTGCATTATGTCTCCTCGCTGACAAGACTGCTGCACGGTGAAATGTTGTCGTATCGAGGTATGGATGGAACTGCCTAAAGATTTAAGCCATTTTCTTCCATCCTGAATTAACATGCTCAGCCTAACCATCTCCCCGGGAGACTGCAAATTGTGCAGGAGGACAGGCAGAGTTTTCATGCAGGTGGCTGGGGCCTGTGTTTCCACCTGCCTGCATGCCATTCCCCCTTGTGAGGCTGCTGATGGAAACTTTCTCGAAGATTACCTTGGTAATAATTTGAGCCTTATCGGGGAAAAAAACACAACAAATGAATGAGGCTTCTGCCGATAAAAGAAATATAAAGGGCTGACTTTCCTAAAGATGCCTGATAACCATGGATAAATCATAGACAAATAGAAAGCTTGCTGTAGTTTATGCCTAATTATAAATGACTTAATATCAAGTCAGACCCAAAAGATTCAGGGGTGTGATCATTCTGAAACCTAATTAGTTAGAGGGAGACAGTCCTACAGTATGAAGATTTTCATTAATGCAAGGAAGTCTCTTCTCCACTCATATCTAGCATTGCCCCCGTGGCAAATAAGGAAATTTATCTTCCTGAGTAGATGAATTGGGCTCAGTCTACTGAAAGGTATTGCTTAATAATTGCTTTCTTGGAGTAGGCCAAGGTGACAAATGTTAGGGCCTTTCCTGGGACTAGTGATACCAGAAGCTGTCTTAGTCATTTCAGGCTGCTATAAGAGAATACCATAGCCTTGGTGGCTTAAACAACAGACATGTATCTTTCACAGTTCCGGAGGCTGGAAATCCAAGATCAGGATGCCAGCATGGTCAGATTATCAGTAAAAGCTCTCTTCCTGGTTTGCTCGAGGCTGTCTTCTTGTTGTGTCCTCACCTAGTGGAGAGAAAGCGAGCTCAAGTTTCTTTCTCTTCTAATTCCATCATGGAGGCTCCCCCTTTATGATCTCATCCAAATCCAGTTACCTCCCTAAGGCCCCACCTCCTTATATCCCATTGGTGTTAGGGTTGCTAAGATGACCTTCCCCTTTGGGGAAGATAAACATGCAGTCTATCACAGAAGGCAAGTATGTCTACCAAGAACCAGGTAGAACATGAGCATGATAATGAGATGACAGTTATTTGCTCATGGCAATGTTAATGGACCAAATTTAGTAACAGTCATGGTAACCTGAGCATCTCTCCAGGCTGTGCTCTTTGTAGAGTGGGGCTGGCTGTGTAAGAAATGGGCTCCCTTTTGCTCCTCTCTTTTCATGGTCACAGAGTGTCCCTCCCTCTGCTCACTACAGTGTCTTCACCTGTCATCTTTCCATGTGGCTTTACCTCCAGCCACTAGTTCTCTCTCTGCCCTTCCCCACTTAGATGATAGGATTGGTGAGAATGGTTGATTTAAGGAGATAGAGAAGATAAAAAATGATTGCCTCTAAGATAGCAGAAATAAGAGATTTATACTTGTCTGAGCATAGCCTCAAGTCACCATGGGTCTTTTATGTAAACACAGCTGTGGTCCTCATGTTTTTGCAAACAACTGCTTCATAAATGAGATTTTAAAAGGTGCTACAAAGCTTTCAGGTCAAACCAGGGAGGGACCTCAGCTACATAGCTGGTTACCTGAAGAAAGTCTTCAGAGCTGTTTGGACTTTGCAAATTCTTTTGGCACCTGAGTAAGTAACCCTTCCATTTCCTTGCTTTATCAGTGTCTTCATGCTCTCCCCTTTCTCTTTTATCAATTCTTGCTTTTCAGGGTGGATTTTAAAAACCCATCCAAAAAGAGGGGTCAGAAGTTGAAAATAAGTATTATCATTTTAACAGGGAGGCTCACTTCCAAAATAATTGCTTTCTACTACTCCTCTGCTAGAGGAGGTTAAGAAAGGGCCTTGACTTAGCTGGAGCCTGATTTAATACACTGTCAGACCTCTGACCCCACTGAAAAATCCTGTAATTCTGCCTGTACAATTTCAGCTTCCAACAGGGTAGTAGAGGCAAAAGAGCCTCACAGGGGTCTCTGAAATCAGATAGGCAGCTTCCTTTGTCATTTACTCTTACAGTCATTTAAACGTCTTTAAAAGACAAACATCAATAACAACAAAACAGTCCAGTGAGGTGGAAGAGGGGAGGAAGCAGACCACCTACTATAGAAGTTCTCTGCATTTATGGGGGGAAAAGCCTCTCAGATAAAACACCCACCTTTTCTTAGTTGTGCTGTAGGATTTCAGCAAGCAATGCAGTAAGAAAGAGAAATTTTGTGCTTTCAAACTACAGTTTGGGCTCTTCACCAAAGTCAGTCTTTGGCATCTTTTTACCTCCAATATCTTGTACCTTAATTCTTTATTTCCATTCTTGTTGCTTCCCTCTCTGTTACCAGCTGGCAGCCCATTCCTACAGGACTTTGCCCTCAACCAGCTGCCACATACATTTTCCTCATTCTGAACTACTGAGGGCCTATGACCATCCTTCTTAAAACTGTTTGCCTTTTATTAGGGAACTTGAAAAAGACCTCAAAACTTTCAATCATGTAATATAATTGAGAGAAAGGATGCTGAAGGGGGGAACTTTTTGAGGGCCAGAAGTCCAGAGCAACATCTCTAAAAATGTTCCATGTAAGCGAATATCTATTAATAAAAGACTGGCTTTGAGGTAGGCTGTGGCTAGAGGAGCACTGCTGGGGACCTGACTGTTATTAATAATCCTCCTCAAGGACCGTCCTTATTCACGTGAAAGTGTCTAGCCAATCCTTTGGAGACATGGCCAGTATTCAGCAATGAATATTGCTGAATAGAATCAGAATGTGATGAACATTTTAATTTCGAACCCATAATCAGTACCTAGTATTATGATTATGGTAGTGGGCAACCAGCTGTCCTGGCCTGCTACAATTGTTTCTTGTTTGTTTGTTTGGGGTTTGGGTTTGGTGGTGGTCATGACGTTTGGCACCAAAATGGAGCTAGCGATTCTTAAGTGGACTGTCCTTCATTTACTCAGTGTCGCTCAGGACTTTGCTTAAGGCTGGCTTCTGACAGGAATTATCCCCAAGAGAGGAATGTTTGCCAAGTACTTTAAAGTCCTGTCAGATTGAGTGGGTGCAAATGGGGCCTGAACTGTGATGATTGGGCTTTTCTAATAAAAAACCAGAAACAGACGAAATGGTCTGCTCCCCAAAAATAATGCTCTAATTTTCAAACTGGCAAGTGACACACTGAATATATACATTTGCTAAGAAGAAATTTTGAGAAGAATAAATGTTTTGTTTATATTATACAAGTGTTTTTAAGATGTATGAATGGGATTTCCTTGGTAGTCCAGTGCTTAGGACTCGGCCCTTTCACTGGTGTGGCCCCAGGTTCAATCCCTGGTCGAGGAACTAAGATCCCACAAGCCACTCAGTGTGGCAAAAAAAAAAAAAAATGTATGAGTATCTTGGATACATATTTTGGCAAAAGGGTATTTTGACCAATAATTGTATGGAAATGCCAAAAAAAATTGTGATACCACATGTAGATTGTTCTGGAGTTTGTTATAGATCTAGTTCCAAAGGAGAACAAGAAAACCAACCTCTCAAAGGTTTTCTGTGAAAGTAACTGATGAAAGGTGTTCTTGTATAGGTGTGTTTTTGTGTTGGGTTTCTTTTCCTAGAGAAAATAAAATGTTTTATTGAGTTCACAGCACAAAATGAGGGAGGCAGTTTTGTATGCCAATCTTATAAAACTGATAGCCTTACTTTATTTCCCCACGACGGCATTCTGAACGGTGAGAGAAAAAAAAGAAAGAAACTAAATGTATATTCCTCTTTAGATGCTTCCTAAAGAAACGGAAAAAATAAACTGGAAAGTGCATGTGGATTTATTTCATGAAAATTTCTGTAAAATAATCCACTGTTGAAACTGGTAACAGCTGTTTTTTCACACTCTATAACTCCCAGCAGGTAGGAAAATCCCCTGAAGATTTCAGGAGATTGCATGTCAATGTAGTAAAGCACAATTCTTTATTATGATTTCTTTAAGACCAGATTTCCAGTATCCCTTCAACAGGAAAAGTTCCTGTGCTGTGTAACTGTTTCCTAGTAGACAAAGGTAGCATCATTTTATTGCCAGCCAGACTCTGGGTGGGAGGATCAGCCCTTCAGCTCTCATGCTTGACTGCCCCTAAAACCAAGCCGAGAAAAGTGGAAGGCATCTGGTTGATGTAATCCTGAGTCTCTGTTTTAAACTTTAGTGTGGACACTGCATTCATTTTCAACTGAGTAAGGGCAACACATCTTCAGCTCTCCCCACACTCTTTCACTATATTAAAGATTAGACGTGTAACCAATGTCCATGTATTTTTAGTTTTGTTTTTACTTAGGTAATAACTAAGGAGAGAATTCCCAAGAAGAAAGTCCCCCATATCTAGATCTTTCTCATCACTCCATGCCTTATAAGTTTAGGTTGTCCATTCCTTCTCTTAAGGTAACTTAGAGTACAGTCCTCAAACTTGAGTAAAAGGAGTGCAACTTGGAGAATGCTGGAAAATCGAAAAGGTTGTCTGTGGAACCATTTAACTGTGTCTTACCTTTATCATTTAATTCCCCTCCATCCCTCTCAGTTGGACAGCATTTTAGGAGACATTTGATTTTAAACCTCATCTGTAACTGTGGGATGAAGGAATATTTTGCTCTCTAGGGTGTAGCTCTTACATGCATGATCTAAGAAGACCAGCCACCATGTAGCAGGATGGAGGACGGGAAAAACTCCTCCTCTAAGGTTGTACTGCAGGGATTTGAGGTACCATTTCCTCTCTTATCCCATTGGCTGGACCTAGGCAACATCTAGCTGCAAGGGAGGCTGGGAAATGTAGTCTATATACTGGGTGTCTATGTGCCCAGCTAATAATTCTATTTTATGCAATAAGGAAAAGGAGATGTTGGTCAACAAGACTTGAATTGGCAGGGGAGACTTGGAGGTGGGAGGGTAGGAGAAGGTAGGCTTCAAAATAGGCTGTCATCTACTTACCTAAGACTAACTCATTTGCATTCAGAAAAGAGGTTCCTATTCTCCTGGGTCTTTCCCTATTTTAGCCCTAAGTCTCTCTAGCACTAAAAAAAAAAAAAAAAAAAAAAAGGTCAGCCTTACTTTGAGGCATATTTTTTCCTTTTCGTAACGTATTTTCTCAATCTTTAACTAATGATGTCTTCAGTAGCCTTATTTGGCAAGAGGTTTTTGTTCCGCAAATGAGACTTATTGGTATAAGCCTTTTGGAAATGGTAGGGTTTGGGGAAGAATATCATATTTATTTTTCAAAGCCTATGTTTTTTTAATCTTTATTTTACTTTATGTGAAGGGATGATTGCTCCATCGATTTGCTGTGAGTTTGGAAGACCATGTTCCAGGAAGATATTTTAAAGCTTCACATATTTTGTCTTCATTCTTTGGCTGATAGTCTGAAATGCAGCTTCCACTACAAGTGGTGAATTGATTGCAAGCTTACAAAGCTCCGTGGGGAGGAGGAGAGAGCTTCCACAGCCCTGCTAGGCTGTCAGGACAGAAGCAAAGGGAGCACATATCTTGATTTTTTCCCATGCGTTTGGACCAAGAAGATGCCCCTTGGTTGATCCTCTCAGGCCCTGAATCACGTGGCAAAATAGGAGAAGCTGTCTGCCGAGACAGCACACACCCCAGGAGCAGAAGAAGGGCAATTCCAATTCAATAGAATCTCCTTCAGGAAAGGTGGACTTCATATTTTTAAAATCTTCCCTGCATTCTTCCCTTTCATGACAAATTCCTTTAGACAGAACATCTAACTTGTGAGTGATCCAAAGGGACTTGAACAAATGCATTAACGTGTTTCATTCTGAATGCCAAATGCCCTAATTTAAAACAACAAAATTAGACACTTCATCATTAGCCAGTGATCCCCTAAATTGGGCCATTTGTATGAAAGTCTGTTGTCATATACAGTGTACACCTAAACTCAGACTCTTCTGCTCCTTTAAAAAGATTCTCGGGGCTTCCCTGGTGGCGCAGTGGTTGAGAGTCTGCCTGCCGATGCAGGGGACACGGGTTCGTGCCCCGGACCAGGAGGATCCCACATGCCGCGGAGCGGCTGGGCCCGTGAGCCATGGCCGCTGAGCCTGCGCATCCGGAGCCTGTGCTCCGCAACGGGAGAGCCCACAGCAGTGAGAGGCCCGCGTAACGCAAAAAAAAAAAAAAAGATTCTGTAGGATTATTTTTGATGCAGTTAGATTGTTAGTTTATATAATTAAGCTCACAAGACATTTAAAGAGACCTCAGTTGGATTTTGAATCCACTGTGTGTACTTAAGGGCATTTCTAAATGTCACAAGTCAGAAGTGATATTTTTAAGACCCATTTTCCCAAAATATAAATTTGAGCTTAAATCACCTGCGTTTACAGGAGCTATCAAGAGAAAGTCGTGTGGCTCAGTAGTGATGATGGTAAAGCTGGAAGACAGGGCAGCTTGAGTTGAGTCCCGCCACTGCTACTCATTAGCTGGATGATTTTGGAGGATGTTATGAAACCTCTCATAACCTTGGTTTCCTTACCTATAAGATAGGGTTAATGAATGATGCTTTCTCCATATGATCATTAGCAGAGTTAAATAATTCAAGTTAGGAACTTAGCACACTATCTGGCCAAGGTAAGTATTCAATAATTGTACATTACAATTGGTATAATTATTTTACTTCATATATTTTACATATAACAACAAATTTATACAAAAAATTAAAAATAAGCAAAAGTGAATCATGACAGTCTCTCCAATTTGCCTTTATACAACTGAAACAAAATCTAAGTGAAAGTAAAAATAGGTCAAAGATGTGTACTGTTTATATGTATATGAAAAGTTTCCTACCAAATTAGACTCTGGTGAAGAAATCTATGTATTGTCAATTTGTTATAAATACCCATATAGCAAATAGACACTTTAAAATTATATGTGCAAAATATACACCTGGCATTGACTGTGATTTGAAGCATACAGAAAACTAGGATTCCAGCAGGAAATCCTCATGATAACCTCATTTCTGCTCCTTGCCTCCATATGCATAGATACATTATATTTGGGCTTTCATTACATGACCGCACACACTGAACTCTGTAACATAGTTTTGACCAAAATTATCACGTATTAGAAAGGAGCTGCACGTTGGGAAGATGCTATTTTTACTAGCATTTTATATCATTGCATATATTCTCAGGCAAAAGGACTATGGATATGTGCATATGTATTTGTGATGATCTCCTTTTTGCCAAATGAATCTAACAGTTGAGCCAGTGCTTCCTCCCCGGATGTTCTTTAGAACAAGAATTGATGAGGGTAGATGGGAACAGGACTAGCCTTTACCCAGACTCATCCCCTCTAGGGGGTCAGTGTCAGGACAAAATGGAGTGTTGGAAATCGATGGAAGGGAAGGCTCTGGCTGGTTACAGCCTGCCTCCCCAGCCGTCATTACTTTTTCACATTCCAAACGAGCTACCAGTTGGATGCCATGTTGCTGTGCACTGTTGTGTGTGTGTGTGTGTGTGTGTGTGTGTGTGTGTGTTCACGTGGGGTGGTGGGGAGGGCAGTTCTTGGAAACACCCAGTGGACTAATAGAATGTTCCTTGTGGTAGAATGATACCCATACTCTCCTCTCCACCCTGTACACCCCAGCCTCACTCCCAGTGCTTCATCCCCACCACCTCCGGCAAGATCCTGGAGAACTTTCTCAGGCATCAATGTGAAATCAAATCACGGTCCAGAAAGGTTTTCTTGTACTGGGCATTAATATATTTTAATCCTTTGAAAATTAGCCCGCCGTAGTTGAGTAGTGTTTTTCTCAAGCAAAACATTTTAGAAAACCTACCCCTGGAAAAAAAATGTCAATGAATAAAGGCATTAATTAAGAGGCTACGGTAGGGCTTCCCTGGTGGTGCAGTGGTTGAGAGTCCACCTGCCGATGCAGGGGACGTGGCTTCGTGCCCTGGTCCGGGAAGATCCCACATGCCGCAGAGTGGCTGGGCCCGTGAGCCATGGCCGCTGAGCTTGCGCGTCCGGAGCCTGTGCTCCGCAACGGGAGAGGCCACGACAGTGAGAGGCAAAGTCTCATAAAATCCAGCTTCATGAAGTCTGACTGTCTTGCTCCCTCTCTCTCTGGCTCTGCACTGTCATTCACCTGTGTTGTACATTTGCTCTGTTCTTCTCACTGCGCGCTGACTTTTTACTAAGGCTCTTAGTTCCAGCTCTTCATCACTTTGGCTTTCATGAAGCTCTGAATTGTTATGGCACTGATTCTAGCCCCAAACCTTTATCAAATGTGACAGTTTAACCCTCCCTTGTTATTCTGGATCTCTCAGTTCAAATTCTTAAGAGGGAATGTTTAATTGGTGGCTGGTCAGTGAGTGGATTGAGTCTTCCTGGGTCTCTTGTGTACTCCTGGCCTAATCAGCAGGAGTTGGTAGAGATCCTGTGGAGAAGTGCCCTTCAAGGCTATTATCTATGGCAGGTTAATCAAGAAGGGGAAGTTGAATATGCCTGACAAATTGACTCAGTATCTTGATTTCACTCTAATCTTCTATTAAGCCGAATATTTCAAATCTCAACACTACTGGATAGCAGAAAATTTACTCTCTATATGTTTCAGTGTTCTCATTGCTCATTTCAGTTGGCATGGGTGTAAAGTGAAGTGTATATCATTCAGCACAATGACATTCCAATTTGATCATTTAATAACAATCGATACTGATGATGATGATGATGATGATGATGATAATGATAATGATGAGATTGCTAAGCCTGAGGAAGAATCGGCCCATCTTATATGTCACATTCACAAGTAAAATAGAAAAACAATGTCCTCAGATGTCACTAATATTTTATGTGCTACTACTGGTAACACACAGAATGACTGTAATAAAATTGAGAAGCCCTTTGTATCTAAAATTTTTATTCCTGAGATAATGTATTTTCTTTCCCTATTTGCCTAACAGATCTGTAGATGATAAGAAATTATAACGATCACTTGGTTGAAAATTTGCAAAAAGAAAATGTGAGTCTACCTCAGGAGGTATAAATATAAACCAATAAACCCAACAAAAAAGTATTGCAAGGCAGCAGAGAGCCTGTACTCTCTTCTAGAAATTGTTAAAATGACCTCTAAAATATTTTTTTAAAAAAACCCTGAAAACATGGGTGACAGTAAATTGAACACAGGATTTATTTGTAAAACATGTCATGGACATTATTAAATTACTATTTATGGCTATTTCATCTTTGGAAATATAGAGAGTATAATAGTCAGCGGAAAGTTTTCAATCGGTCATTTTCGTTAAGGCTCAAAATAAAATCTGTAAATTTGCTCTCTGTAGAGTGTGTAGGAAGTACAGGAAGTAACGATACAGAGATTTGACAGTTCACTGAGCTGAGATGGGCTATAAGGGGTGGATGGCTTCCTGAGGGGGTGAGGGCTATTACTTCTGCCAAAGCTGCACCCCTTGACTTTGCCCACACCCAACCATTATATTCTATTTGTGGGAGGACAGGGAGTCAACTGGAAAAAGAATATGCAGAGAAAAACTTTTTGGCTTTTTAAATAGATGGGGGATGGATGGAACTTGTTTACTGAGTTTAACATAGAAGCCAAAACTGGGATGTCACATAGGCCTGTGAACTCAGACTGAATGTTCTTTGACTGCTCTAATTTGATAAAAGACTCAAAATTCAAAATGGTAGACCTGTGTCAGATTTGCAAGCAATGTCAGTGCTTTTAAAAGTTTTACTGGAAAATGTTACTGAGGTGTTAACTTTTACTGCAATGCAAAGACATAGAGGTATGAATTTGATATTAAATCATCACACATGAAATCAGTCCAAAGTTATATAGTTATTTGTGGCAGAGATTGTCAGGGTGCTTATTGCTTGGAAAGGGAGCAGGGCAGGGAGAAGAATGGGGAAATATGCTAAACATGTGCCCACCTGTAAGATATCACTAGCAAAAATGCATCTAAGCCAACAACTATTTATTCCTTAGAGCTAAATACTAAAGCAGCCTAATAATATAATGTTCATTAAAAAGAAAGTTATTAAGCTAATATAATTATATTAAGTATATATTAATGTGTTGACTGTCATAAACAAGTTGTTTGGGCTGACAATATCCACTGTTGAAGAAACCATGTAATGTTTCTGAATATTTCTGATTCTTAAAGAAGATTCCCATGTGGAAAGGTTAGTTTTTCACCCAGCATGAATTTTTGCCCTATCACACTCCTACTTACCTGCAAACACATACACAATTCCTTTTATATTATTTCTAATACTGTTTCTTCCATATCTCCCCTGGCTGTACCAATAAAAAACCCATTTTTCATTTGCATATTACAGATCTACCACTTTGTTCTGTATGTGGACTTATGCATAATAAATGTAAATGTAGCTATATGTAGTATTAAACTCAAGGAAAACTAGAAATAAACTTGTTAAGGAAAAGAACAGCTAAGGGAGAAAATCATGCAACACCACATAATTGAGTCAGGCAATTGAGAGGGATGAGAGAAAAAAAATGTGACGGGAAACCAGCTAGATGAAAGGGAACAACCTTTCAGAAAATTAGTAATAGAACCTGAGATAACTTCTCTGAGGGGTTAAACTAATGTGTATGTGATATGTACATAGTATCAGGTACTATTTTAGGTTCTTTTATATATATTACTTATTAAATTCTAAGCCCCATGCAGTAGTTATGCGTGTTACCCCATTCCACAGATAAGAACATGGAGGCAGACAGAGGTCAAGGAACTTGCTCAAGGTCACTGGCTAGGAAGAAGCAGAGATGGGATATGGACTGAGTCAGTTTGCCTCAAAGTTCATGCTATTAACAGCTATACTCTATAGCCCCTAATCCTTGTTCCTAAAATGAGCAGAGGACCTAGTGATTCTAGGAAACCATTCTATTAAACTTCAACAAATGCTTTTTAAGCAGCTACTATGCATAAGTGCTAGGTCCCTTGAGGGAGTAACCAATAAATGAGGCCGCTACCCTAAAGGGAGTTAAGACAACCATAGCCACCCCTAGAATACTAGGTAGAATGTGACATAAATTTAAAAAAAGAAGACACTGATGAATGGTATGGGAGTTCTCAAAGGAGAGCAATTAGTTAGTAGGGGTTAAGGGATGTGGGCAGAGAGGAGAGGGTGTGAAGATAAACCTCATGAAGAGGACATTTAGAAGGTAAATTGGATTTAGATAATGTGAAGTTTGAATGAATATTCAGGTAATGGAAAAACACAGTTAGAAAAATTGGGTTGGATACAGGGAACAGCAGGTAGTTTGTTAACCTGTGTTGTCTTCACGAGGAGAAGTGGGCAGTGAGGCAGGAAAGGTAGATTAGGTTCAGGCCATGAGGAACCTTGAATGTCTTACTAGAGTATTTAGATTTTATTTGGTTGGGGACTATGAAAAAAATTTCAACTATGCTTCAGGAAGATTAATCCATTATTGAAGATTAATCCATTATTCAGAATGGCATGGTTACTTAAAATGTTGATGTTTAGGGTGGATAAAGCTGCTCATTTGTGTTCAGTTCCATGGAACAATCGTTTATCTAGAACCTCCTAGGAACATGGGTTTGTGGTGGGTTTGTGGAATACAGAAATAAAGAAGATATTATCCCTGACTTTGAGGAGCTACTTACAGGTTGTGCAAAGTCCAAGGGGAAAGAGATATTAATTCTGATGGGGGCACAGTGAAAGCTTGTGCAGGATTAACTTGTGAGGAGTCTGTTCTGTCTCTCTTAGCCAGTGCAAGCTCAGTCACCATTGTCAAATTGTACAGTTGGCTTCCAGCTCAGACCAAATGACATGCTAACGCTGAGGGACAATTTGGAAGAATTACTAAGGGTGAACAAATCAGTAATGATGTCCATGCCTTCACACACAGGGTGCATCTCATTATTGGTCCCAAGATGTATTTTCCAAGATAAATATTGATTATGAATATTGAGGAAAAATGCAGTCAAAAACAAAACAGCTATTCCACATCCATTATAATTAGGCCAATCAGAATGTATTTAGGTCACTAACAATAAAATCCACAATTTCCAATGACTATATTATTCTACAAAGCACAAGTCATGGAGAAACCTGGCAAGATGGAAAAACCAATAAAGTTACCCAACTCAGATGAGCCATCTCTGAATACTTAGGGAATAATCTCCCCATTTACAAGCACTGAATGCTTTTTAAAACTTCCTATTGGGGACTTCCCTAGCGGTCCAGTGGTTAAGACTTTGCCTTCCAATACAGAGGGTGCACGTTCAATCCCTGGTCAGGGAGCTAAGATTCCACATGCCTTGTGGCCAAAAGAAAAAACAAACCATAAAACAGAAGCAATATTGTAACAAATTTAATAGACTTTAAAAATGGTCCACATCAAAAAAAAAATCTTAAAAAAATACTTCCTGTTGCTTTATTTTATAAAATATTTACTTTTTCTAATAATTATATATCTATTTTGTATCCCCCAGATCTAAACAGGAAATTCTGTGGAACCATTTTGATTTCATTATCAAATATCTTCGTTGCTTATAAAGAGTAAAAGTAATTCAAATTGTCTGAGGTAAGGAGTCTTCATGACACATTTATATAACAGCGCATGAAAGCATTTAATTAAGAAAACATCAGAGTGATGCATCTATAAGCATTTAGATACAAAAGTCAGAAAAGATCAATTTGTATAAGAAGCATCTTATAAGAGTAGAGCCTGTGACAGGGAATGCTGGTTACCACAATCGCATGGAGGTGGTATATAATTTAGAAAATCACAATAAAGTTGAATTAATTATATATTTTGAAAGAGACAAAAACAAACATTCTTGTTTTCATAACACAAATAATAGAGAATAAAGCTTGACAAATATATCATAGCTGGCTAGTAGGGATGGGTTTAAACAGATTATAAAACAAGAAAGTATACCTAAAGAAAAAATACAGTTTGTATGGGTTAAGAAGATAGGGAAGGATGTTCTTGGGTCAGGAAACATGGCAAATCAAAGTACAAGGTAGAAGGTAGAAATTAGTCTAGCATGAGAGGGAGGCAGTGGGGAGATTAACTAGGCTAGGTAAAGCATTTAGACTAGATGCTTTAAGGTATTGGGAGCCATTATAAGTTCTTAAAAAGGAGAAAGTCATGTTCAAAATTTAATTTATGGAATATTAAACAGATGTTTTTAGAATGTATTGAGGAGAAGAAAGCCCCGGAGTCTGGGAGAACAGACTAAAGGCTCTACCATGTGTCATTCTTGAAGGCTTGTGGGCCTGGGCCAGGATGTTGGCAGTCAGAATGAGAAGATGGGGTGAACTTGAGAGTCATCTCAAAGTCATGGGACTTGGTGATAGACTGGCTATGGAGGTGCAAAGATGGAAGCAGTCAAGGATGACCTAAACGTGCCTTAAGGGTTTCTACCTTTGTGTCTGGGACAGTGCATGGCTGTTAACAGAAGTGAGGCTGCTGGGCTGGAGATTCTGTAGAGAGGGGAGAATGTGTAGTTTATATTTAGATGTGGGGAGTTAGAGTTGACAACAGATTACCCAGATTTAAAACATGAGGCTGTAAGTAGTGCAGGAAAGCAGTCGGGGCTGGAGGAGTAGGTTTGAAAGTCAACAATATGGATGTGATCATGAAATGTACTCTTCGTGGGGGTGATTCAGGAAGAAGCCAGGATGAATGACCAAAACTTGAGAGCACATACAAAATTGGGGCCCACGTAGGGAGACTGAGGAGATGTGGTCAGAGAGGTAAAAAGATAAGCATAATGAGATATTTGCTCAAAAATTCTAGTAATTTGATAGAACCATATATTTTCTGATTACTCAAGACCTAGAACATTCTGAATGTAGTCAATAGTTTAAACTTCTACTTCCTGATTTCTCTTTCCATCCAGACCCCTCCTGATTCTCTTTTTGCTACACATCCATCTCTTTTATGGTCCCTTCTCTTTTATGAATCCTAGCCTATTACTATCACTATCTCCTGTCTCCTCACCACCACAAAACCCATGTGGTCTGGAGATCTAGATGTTGAAGTCCATTGTGAGAAGTTCTATCAACCGTACTTTATGTGTCTTAACCCCATCTTTCCTCTTCCTCTCCTTTTGTTTCCTCTTCTGTTCTTCCATGTTTCTCTCTATATTGCCTATTATTTTCACACTTGTCCTGAGCCCTTAGCCCTTTATGCCAGTCTTCTTAACCCTCCTCGGCTTTCTACAATACATTAACTGAAATTTGTTATCCGTTACTTCCTGTTTAGATCAAATCTGTTGTATACTTTCATCCAACCATACTTCTCTCCTTGGAAGCACCTGCTACAGATGAAATTTTTTAGTATGATTATCTGAATACCATGATTTCTTCCATTTGTTCCCGAGTTACCTGGGGGCAGAGAATGTGTAGGCTCATAATGTGTCTCCCACGTCTAATACAGTGACTGACCTATAAATATTTACCAGAAAAAAAGTGTGAGGAACTTGGGAGTTGTCACAATGGGGATGGAGGCTCTAGCCATATGTCTCACCTTCCACTCTAATTCCCATAAGACCCAGAAGCAGATCAGGCAAGTTGAGGGCTAGCAGAGCTCAGGTACTCTGTAGCACTTTAAGATAAAAATTGAAACCAGGACCTAGTAGTAAACTTGAATTATATCAACTTTAGAAAAGAAAGCCAACAGCTTGGCAAAGACATCTTGTTAGAGTCAAACTAATTATCTGTGCCAGAATCCACTGGTCTGTTGATGGGCGTGTGGAATAAGCACAATAGCTATTGACACATCGTAATATATAAGAGGTTGGTTGTTTAAAACAGCAATGGGGCTTCCCTGGTGGCGCAGTGGTTGAGAGTCCGCCTGCCGATGCAGGGGACACGGGTTCGTGCCCCGGTCCGGGAAGATCCCACATACCGCGGAGCGGCTGGGCCCGTGAGCCATGGACGCTGAGCCTGCGCGTCCGGAGCCTGTGCTCCGCAACGGGAAAAAAAAAAAAAAAAAAAAAAAAAAAAAACAGCAATGAATAGCTTAAGTCAGGCAAACTTTAATATTCTAATAAAGAAGTCCTTGTTTATTCAGCTTGATAACAAATAACCTTTTTAGGATTTTCTAATTGTCATAAAATCTACTAAAATTATTATTTGATGTCAGTGAACTGATGTACGGCAAAATATTAGCAAAAAAAGAAATTTAGAAAACTTAATCATTTAAAGGGAAAGAAAGCCACAGACACACCTTTAACAACCATGCAGACAATGTAAACCCAAAGGAAGAAAAGAACTAATTTCCCTGGTATCAAGAAGATCTACTTAGAGCTCATGGGATAAAATTAAGAAAAGGGACATCGAGCTAACAATCCTGAAAAACCCTCTTCTTACTGAAAATGTTCAAACTGTGACCTAAAGCTTCAGGGAAATTGATAACCATGTCTTTCTTGGACAAGACGTTAGAAAGCATATTGCAAGAAATATCCTGCTTTGCTGTATGTTATGATCTAGCCAGATAATTTAGAATGTAAAAGTTTTATTTCAGTGTTTCCTATATTATGATATGCTTGTCATCACCTGGTACTGCCACTGAAAT
This sequence comes from Lagenorhynchus albirostris, assembly GCF_949774975.1. Classification (NCBI taxonomy): domain Eukaryota; kingdom Metazoa; phylum Chordata; class Mammalia; order Artiodactyla; family Delphinidae; genus Lagenorhynchus; species Lagenorhynchus albirostris. The sequence goes on from NC_083095.1 coordinate 90,435,224, forward strand.
TTCTACTAACATCTGCTTACAACTATGTCACTAGCTACCACATACCATGGTGACAATTAAAACATTGTAAATTTATTCTCAAAAGAAATGGGCTCACATAATCAAGAGATTAATAATATTGTAATACTATAATTTTTAATACCTCTGAGACAAAGGCCATTCACCATGTAATGCTGGGCTCAGTTTTACACCAAGGAATTAAATACATAAACAGGAGCAAAGACAAGAAATACATCTGTTCATTATGTGTGCTTAGCACTGTTGAAAACACAGGTACAACTACAGAGAAGTGTAGCCAAAAAGGTAACGGACAGAAAACATGGGTCCAGATCTGATCCGGGAGACAGTGGATCTGGGCCCCCTTCAACCTGGGTTGTTACCAAGTTGCATTTCACGGGCAATGCACTGATCCTATTAGTACCTGTTTTCTCATTTGTAAAAAGGGGTGATGCCAGCTTCCCTAGTTTTATAAAATGCATGAGAAGGCACTTTGGAGAGTCTGAAGGGCTCTACTGATGTAAGAGATGAGTAGGAGCATGATCCCAAAAGCTTTTACATTAGCTGTATAATGTGTTTTTTTAATTTTTTTTTAATCTGGATGTGTCTGGTGCTCTGGGAATTCACAACACTTCAAGCCATATAATGAAGCCACACTGTGAATACCTACTTAATTTATAGTAGGTGCTAATTCTTTTTTTTTTTTTTGTATGCGGGCCTCTGACTGTTGTGGCCTCTCTCCCGCTGCGGAGCACAGGCTCCGGACGCGCAGGCTCAGCGGCCATGACTCACGGGCCCAGCCGCTCCGCAGCATGTGGGATCCTCCCGGTCCGGGGCACGAACCCGTGTCCCCTGCATCGGCAGGCAGACTCTCAACCACTGCGCCACCAGGGAAGCCCTAGGTGCTAATTCTTAATAAGAACTTTAAAACATAGTTTCTTGTGAATAAACCATAATTCGAAGAGTCTACGCACATATAAGTGAGATTTGCCTGTAGCTTAGAAAGGTCCACTTTAAATAGGATCTGAATAAAACATCTGGAAACTTGATTTCCAGGTTTCTGTGGTGAGTGACTGATAAATGTGAGATAATATTTCAAAATTAGAAAAGCATCCTTTGCCACTAACAGACAAGTTAGTTATTCGATGAACTTGAATTAAAGAAACAATCATTCATTCATCCGTCCATCCATCTATTCTCTCATCCATTGAATCTCTCAATTTGTTCAGTAAATGGTAAGTGAGTGTTCGGTAGCTGCTGGCGCTGGTGATGGAAGCAGGCTGCCCTCAGCCATCATGCCCCAGCACAGATGAACTAGGCATGTGTGGCTGGTGTCCTAACTGGTCAATGCCCCTATATCACTTCTGAATACAAGCATAAAAAGGCAAGGCTCTGGCCCCAGGGAGTGTTCCATCTCATTGAAAGGCAAGATGATCAATCCTATAATGAAGTAATTCACACTGTCCTCAGGAAGAACAGAGAAAAAGACAGTAGGGCTGCCCTGGGGAAGTTAAAGAAGGCTTCAAAACGAAGGTCACAGTGAATGGGAAGGACAAATGGAGGATCCCAGACAGAAATGGAGAGCATATTCCAGACAGAGGGAGAAGCTTTTAGAGCAGAGAAGTGTGAGCTAAATGTGGAGTGTCGCAAAAAAACAAGTGTTCATTATTGGCCGAGAAGAAAACTGCTGGAGTAGAGTGCAGGAGATAAGACTGAAAAGGAAGAAAAATCAAATGTAAATTACAAGATTTATGACAAAGATAAAGGGGACCGTCGAAAGAATTGTAATGACACGATCACATTTGTGATGAGCCATGGGCAAGGATACTGTGTGTAAGAGATGCAGACCCTTCCCTCATGGAGCTTTCTGAAGTTTGGACATGATAAAGCATTCATGTGCAACGTACTAAAGAAGATTGCAAATAAGAAATATTCAAGTGTATGGTTCTCTAAGTGTTATTAGGTGGACTAAAGATGGACTGAAAGTTTTCTAGAAAGATATGTTAACTCCAGTACACTAAAAAGTCAACAAGGGAATTTGACCCCCATAACTTCTAAAAGTGTTCCTATGAAGACCATGTGAACATAAACAATTATCCAAAGAATTTGAGATGAAAGAATCCCTATAGCAAATAAAGAACTTTCATGCACAGAATTATGCAGATTCTCTGTTATCCTGAGCCTCCAAAAATTGCTTGATCTCTACTTGGTTTTGTGTAGACTTAGCCAAAATTTGATGTTTCTAACAGCAGTTTCTATGGAGCTCAGTAAAATGGTGGCAGAGATAGAGGAGAGAAAAGGTAAAGAGGGAAAAAAGAACAGTGAATGAATTCTCTTTGCAATTTTGGCTTTTCTTCAGAGATGGCCATGGTCTTTCCATTTCACAAAATAACATTTAAAAACAGAATCCTGTATCTACAGATGATCTGTGGGAGTAGCCCAGCTGTGCTTTTCATATATGCACCTAACTTATCTCAAGGGTGTTTTTGTTTTATTTTTACAGCTGCAAAGTGTTAGCAATCCAAAAAGAGCTGCCAAGAGTACAATCAGATGAATTAGCTTAGGGCTGGTTTTCATGGTATATTCAGAGCTGTTATAAATAAGTTCCCTGTGCAGTTGCTGAATACCCTGAGTGATCAGAGCTGTTTCCCAAACAGAGTCGGAATGGTTATTTCCCCATTTGCAGCTGCTTATTTGATTTTTAAAAAGACCCCTTGAAACGATTTCACATTCCCTTAAAAAACTGTTATATATGCATATATAAGAGTGAGGTTGCTGTTATAACAGGAAAAATGGAGACATTGACAGTCAGTCAAATCCTCATGGAGACCAATCACACAACTGAACTGCAGGTGCACCTCAGTTTATGGATATGCTATAATAATCAGCCAATCATAAATTCCAATAATATTATCTTCTGTCTTCTTCTGACTTCCACCATAACTTCAAGAAATATTCCTCTCCAAAGTGAAATAGCCCAGTGGTCTGACAAGAGTATTTTTGTTGAGGAACTGATTAGACTAAAAGGCAATCCTGTGGCATCTGGAATATATAAACCTGGGAGAGCTAATATGGCTTCCTGAACTTGGCAACAAGTCACCACCCTTTGGATCTCCTTTCTGCTACAGCCGTGCTTCTTTTCAGCTGAGCACAGAAATGCATCTTTTACCTGATCCTACACATGCAATTCTTGGACTCTAGCCCTTGTGAAACTGCTTGTTTTGCCTGGTGACTTACAACGATTGGTCAAGCCTGTGTGAAATTCACTAGTAGCAACACATTGAACATGTGACCTATTTTGACTTCACATCTTACCAAGCTAGAGGCACTGGCATTCCTACGTTTCCTTCTTATCCATTCTAAAATGTAGAATGCTATTTGGCTTAAAGCAGTGCTATTCTCCTTTTTTCTGAGATGTTTGGGGTTTTCTTTAAGTCAATCTTTTCTGCTGGTTATAGTCAATACCACATGGAGTAGATCACGAGAATGTCACAAGAGAACTAGTGTGACTTTGGGGGAAGCATGACCAGTAAGTCAGATGTTCTCCTCAGCAATGATTCCATGTGTCTGTTAGGTTAGCCCTGGGGCTTTGAAGGGAAGCCCCAGCTCAGGTGTCTTCTCTGACCTCAGGTTGAGTTAGGTGCCCTGCTAGGTGTTTCCACAATGCTTTGTATTTTTATATTGCTGGGAGTTATCTGTTTAGACATCTTTCACACATATTAGACTGTGAGCACCTTGAGGGTAGGGGCAGTGCAATAGGGCAGCATCAACCTAGCACTGTCTTGTGTCCCTGCATCACCAAGGCACATTATAGATGTACAATAAAAAAGGGTTTTGAATGAATTAAAGACGGTGTGACTACAGATGACCTATTGTGCTACAGAAAAATTCTGAAATAGGAATTAATGAGCCTAAATTGTAGTCTAAACTTGCTGTGTCACTCTGGGCAAATTATTAAGTCAAATCTGTTGTTTCTACTAAAGGGTTTCGACTAAATTATCTCTAGTGTTTCCTCCCAGCTCTGGAATTCTATGATTGTTGGAGGGTTATTTCAGTCCTGTTAGTCTATGATAAGATGTTAACCTAATAAAATTGATTCTGGGTACTTTCACCGTGTCAAAATGGGGGTGGGGCTCTCTTCTATACAAGTAAAAATAAAACAAAAATGATGATGGATATGAGAGCTCAGACAATGTAGAATTTGCCAGGGAAGAAGATGAAGTAAGTTATTCAAATAAAGAAACCGTAGTCTATTGATTCCTTCTAGAGAATTTTTAATTTAATTTATTGTGTTGTTCATCATTGTTCGTTTGCTCTTCGTTCTTCTAGGTCCTTTTTAAACGTTTCTTGTATTTTCTCCATTGTATTACTAAGATTTTTGATCATTTTTACTATCAGTACTCTGAAATCTTTTTCAGATAGCTGCCTATTTCCTCTTCATTTGCTTGGTCCGGTGGGTTTTAACTTTGCTTATATATATCCTGCATATTTCTCTGTCTTTTCATTTTGCTTAACTTCCTCTGTCTGGGGTCTCCTGTGCGCAGGCCACAGGTTCATAGTTCCCATTGTTTTTGGTGCCTGCCCACAGTGGGTAAGGTTGGTTCAGTGGTTTGTGTAGGCTTCCTGGTGGAGGGGACTGGTTCCTGTCTTCTGTTGGATGAGACTGGATCTTGTCTTTCTGATGGGCAGGACCATGTCTGGTGGTGTGTTTTGGGGTATCTCTGAACTTATTATGATTTTAGGCAGCCTCTCTGCTAATGGGTGGGGTTGTGTTCCTGTCTTGCTGGTTGTTTGACATAGGGTATCCAGCACTGGAGCTTGCTGGTCATTGAGTGGCCTGGGTCTTAGCCTTGAGACGGAAGTCTCTGGGAGAGCTCTCGCTGATTGATATTATGTGGGGCCAGGAGGTCTCTGGTGTTCTAATGTCCTGCTTGGCTCTCCCCGCTCAGAGGCTCAGGCCTGACACCCTGCCAGAGCACCAAGACTCTGTCAGCCACATGGCTCAGAAGAAAAGGGAGAAAAAAAATAAGAAAGAAAAAATAAAATAAAACAAAATTATTAAACTAAAAAATTTGTTTGTTATTAAAATAAAAAAATGAAAAAAGTGATTTAAAAAAAGAAGAGAGCAACCAAACCAATAAACAAATCCACCAATGATAACAAGCACTAAAAACTATACTAAGATAAACATAAAAATCAGAAACTAGTCAGCTGCATATAGCAAACCCAAAGTCTACAGTTGTTCCCAAAGTCCACCACCTCAATTTTGGGATGATTCATTGTCTATTCAGGTATTCCACAGGTGCAGGGTACATCAGATTGATCGTGGAGATTTATCCACTGTTCCTGAGGCTGCTGGGAGAGATTTCCCTTTCTCTTCTTTGTTCGCAGGGCTCCTGGGGTTCAGCTTTGGATTTGGCCCCGCCTCTGCATGTAGGTCGCCAGGGGGCATCTGTTCTTCACCCAGACAGGAGGGGGTTATAGGAGCAGCTGATTAGGGGGCTGTGGCTCACTGAGCCCGAGGGGAGGGAGGGGTACAGAATGTGGGGTGAGTCTCCAGTGGCAGAGGCTGGTGTGACATTGCAACAGCCTGAGGCGCTCCATGTGTTCTCCCAGGAAAGTTGTCCCTGGATCCCGGGACCCTGGCAGTGGCGGGCTGCACAGGCTCCCGGGAGGGTGGTGTGGATAGTGACCTGTGCTCGCACACAGGCTTCTTGGTGGCGGCAGCAGCAGCCTTAGCATTTCATGCCCGTCTCTGGTGTCTGTGCCCATCTCTGAAGCTCGTTCAGGCGGCACTCCGAATCTCCTGACCTTGCACACCCCATAACAACAGACTGCCAACTCCCAGGCAGTCCCAGACCTCACCCCCAGGCTCCCTCCCAGTCAGCCACGGCACACGAGCCCCCCTCAGGCTGCGCTCATGCAGCCAACCCCAGTCCTCACCCCATGATCTTAACCCCGAAGCCAGAGCCCCTCTCCCAGCCTCCACTCACCCCGTCAGGTGAGCAGACAATCTCTCAGGCTGCTGAGTGGTGGTCAACACCGATTCTCCAAGTGGGAATCTCCCCGCCTGCCCTTTGCACTCCTGCCATTGCACTATCCCCCATGGCCCTGAAGCCTCCCCACCGCCCACCCACCATTTCCACCAGGGAAGGGGCTTCCTAGTGTCTGGAAACTTTTCCTCCTTCACAGCTCCCTCCCAGAGGTGCCGGTCCTGTCCCTATTCTTTTGTCTCTGTTTTTTCTTTTTTCTTTCGCCCTACCCAGGTACGTGGGGAGTTTCTTGGGTTTTGGAAGTGTGAGGTCTTCTACCAGCATTCAGTAGGTGTTCTGTAGGAGTTGTTCCACATGTAGATGTATTTGTGAGGAGAAAGGTGATCTTCACATCTTACTCCTCTGCCATCTTGAAGGTCCTCTCTTAAATCCATTTTTTAATTGTTTCATTTGCTTTCCTTATTTGCCTCTTGAAGTATTTTATAAACTCTGAACACTAATACTTTGTCAACTGTATGTTTTACAAATGTCACCTCACAAGTCTGTGGCTTTGCAACTTTTTAAGTGTCTTTCAGAGAATAGAACTTCTTAATTTAACAAAGTTGTATTTATCAATCATTCACTTATGAATAAATTTTATAAATTAAATGCATACTGAGCACTCACTGTGAACATGGGTTATGACATTCCCTGGGGATACAAAAATAAAAACAAAAATAATCCTTTCCCTCAAGTATCTCAAAGTCTAGTGAGAAAGACAAACAGGTAAATGATTACAAAACAGTGTTGATACCTGCTGTAATAGAGACATTAAAAACTTACTGAGGACAATTAGGGAAGTTTCATAGAAGCTGAGGAAATATTTAAGCTACTACTTAACAGATGTAGGAAAGAAATTTTTTATTGACATATGCAAAGGCCCACTGACATAAGAACCCATCATAAGAAACTGCAAGTAAGATCAAACCCAACATGGCAGTTGGTAAGAGTGAAGAAAAGACAGGCATTAAAGACTGCAATCCCCCGAAGTCCCACACGAACAGACAATGTTATAAAGGAATATAAGCTTACAAATGCAGAAACATTTTTGTGTGTTTCCTACTCCCTGTTGTATCCCTGGGACTTGGAACAATCTTGATATATAATGAAAACTTTCAATAGACATTTGTTGAATATCTGAGTAATATTCAAGATAAGATAAAGATAAATGAAAAGATAAAGGAAGCAATGCATGTCAGTGTCTGGGGCTGCCATAACAAAGCACCACAAACTTGGTGGCTTAAAAAAAGAGTATTTTCTCTCACTGCTCGAGACTAGAAGTCTAAAATCAAGATGTTGGCAGGACTGTGCACCCTCCAAAGACTAGACTCCAGGGGAGAATCATTTCTCATCTCTTCCAGCTCCTGGTGGCTGCAGGTCTTCCTTGACTTGTGGCAGCATAACCTCAACCTCTGCTTCCATCTTCATATGGCCTTTCTCCCCTGTTCTCTTCTTCTTATAAGAACATTTGTCATTGGACTTAGGGCCCACCCAAGTAATCCAGGATGATCCCATCTTGAGATTCTTCATGTAATTACATCTGTACAGACCTTTCTTTCAAATAAAGTCATATTCACAGGTATCTGGGCTTAGCACACGGACATATCTTTTTTGGGTCCACAGTTTAACCCACTACAGAATATCACTTCCATTCTGAAAGTCTTTCAGTGACTACTGCTTTAGAGTAAAATGTTATTTCTTTTAGATACCGTATAGGACCCCTGTCTATATATCTGTCTTTACCCCATTCGCTCCCCTGCTTCACTTACTATGCTCCGCACAAAGGCCTTCTAGAATTTCATCCAGGCCGTGCTTTTCAAGCTCAGGCTCTTTGCACATTGGTGCTTCTGCTGTGGCTGCTCTTCCTTCTACTCTTTCTCTGGTTACCTCCGTCTCTTCCTCAGATCTCAGGCCTTCTTCTCTGATCCTCAAATAAAAAGTACCCTACTATTGCCCTATACAATTAAGTTCTGCAAAGTTGCATTAATTAAAACAGTGTCTTCAGCAAAAGAAGAGTAGATAAATATCTCATAGTACTATACAGTCCAATGCAGTTGTTTAAAAAAAATAAGGTGTGATTATACACTAATATGAAAAGATCTCCAAGAGTGTTAAATGACAAAAGCAAGTTGAAATTATATGTATAGCATGATCACATTTATATTAATAAAAAGAACAAAATTGGATATGTCCATATCGCTTCTTTTTTATATGGAAACACATAAGGAAACCAGAATAATATCTCCCAGTTTTTGACAGTCGGGAGGAAGGCAGGGGGTGTAATGAGAGGGAAAAAAAGGTCTTCCATGTTTCCTCTAGATACTTCTATACTCCTTCAACCATGTGCAAACAGAATACTATGTATTACTTATATAACAAGAATAGGAATGACAGAAACAAAAAAAGTAAAAAAAAAAAATAGTATGATTGATTGAGGAATGTATAAATATATCAGCAGAACAGAATAGAAAGTCTAGAAACAGTTGCACACATATCAGAGATTTAGCATTTAGTGTACGTAGGCTCTCAAATCAGCCATGAAAGGATGAGCTCTTCAATAAATGGTACTGAGGCAAGTGACTGGTAATTTTGTGGTGGTGGCTTTCGGGGGAGGCAGATAGATTGCCTCTAACCAGTCACCAAAACTCAGATGAAGGAAAAAGCTAAATACAAAAAGTAAAATTATGAGAAATATTAGAAAAATATACAAGATTTTTTTTGTGACATGGAAAAGTCTCCAATATATAATGCCAAGTGAAGAATATTATAAAGTGAAGAATATTATAAAACAACACATATATTATAATCCAATTTATGTTTTTAAGAAAGTCATAAACATACACATACATGTATAGACATATCTATATGTGTGCATGTGTACACATATATATACACGTATGCAAATATGCACATGTCTATGCACAGATGTGTGTATAAATGTATATATTTACATGTATTAGAAATGCGTGGACATAGGCCTAGAAAAACAAAAACGAATTTTTACAGCAGTGACCTCTTTAGAGGAGTGGGGTTTGGAGGGAGGAGCATCTATAGCTTTTACCTGATCAGTAATCATTTCCTCAACTTTCCTTTAGGGAACTATTCTTCTCCCTCTCTTCTAAGGTTCTTATGGGGATGCCAATTGCAGTACAGATTCTCTTGCACAGGGATTGGTAAAGATGGTCTTAGGACTTAAGAGGACCCGATCAGGGTCCTTCCCTGCAATTTTATAAGTGGACAGTGCGAGTGGAAAGCATTCTCTTTTCTCTAGGGCCACTACCAGTGTAAGCACGATTAACCTCCAGCTAGCTAAAGACATGTTCCCAATCTCTGCTTTCCTGAACTAGGAGGAAATGAGAGAAGACAGGAAAGACGAAAAGGGAAAGAGGCTGATCATTTGAGTCTTTGCATCTAGTTGTTTACTGACTGCTTATGCCTTAAGGCCAGCCCATCTCGGATCCCTCCAGTTATGTAACCAATAAATTCCTTAATTTGATTTGGCCTTTTTCATTCCCAACAGAAGGTCTTGGCTAATCTAAGCACTTATATTTATGCACGCAACATAGGAGCACCTCAATACATAAGGCAAATGCTAACAGTCTTAAAAGGAGAAATCGACAGTAACACAATAGAAGTAGGGGACTTTAAACACCCCACTTTCACCAATGGACAGATCACCTAAAATGAAAATAAATAAGGAAACACAAGCTTTAAGTGACACATTAAACAAGATAGCCTTAATGACTATTTACTGGACATTCCATTCAAAATAACACATTACACTTTCTTCTCAAGTGCTCATGGAACATTCTCCAGGATAGATCATATCTTGGGTCACCAATCTAGTCTTGCTAAATTTAAGAAAATTGAAATTGTATCAGGTATCTTTTCTGACCACATCACTATGAGACTAGATATCAATTACAGGAAAAAAACTGTAAAATATACAAACACATGAAGGCTAAACTATACATTACTGAATAATTAAGAGATCATTGAAGAAATCAAAGATATCAAAAAATACCTAGAGGGCTTCCCTGGTGGCGCAGTGGCTGAGAGTCCGCCTGCCGATGCAGGGGACACAGGTTCATGCCCCGGTCCAGGAAGATCCCATATGCCGCGAGCGGCTAGGCCCAGTGAGCCATGGCCACTGAGCGCACACGTCCGGAGCCTGTGCTCCGCAACGGGAGAGGCCACAACAGTTAGAGACCCATGTATGGCAAAAAAAACCCAAAAAACCTAGAAACAAATGACAATGAAAACATGATGACCCAAAACCTATGGGTTCCAGCAAAAGCAGTTCAAAGAGGGAAGTTTATAGCAATACAATCCTACCTTAAGAAACAAGCAACATCTCAAATAAACAACATAACCTTACACCTAAAGCAATTAGAGAGAGAAGAACAAAAAAACCCCAAATTTAGCAGAAGGAAAGAAATCATAAAGATCAGATCTGAAATAAATGAAAAAGAAATGAAGGAAACAATAGTAAACATCAATGAAACTAAAAGCTGGTTCTTTGAGAAGATAAACAAAATTGATAAACCATTAGCCAGACTCATCCAGAAAATAAAGGAGAAGACTCAACTCAACAGAATTAAAAATGAAAAAGGAGAAGTAACGACTGACACTGCAGAAATACAAAGGATCATGAGAGATTACTACAAGCAACTATATGCCAATAAAATGGACTACCTGGAAGAAATGGACAAATTCTTAGAAATGCACAACCTTCCGAGACTGAACCAGGAAGAAATAGAAAACATAAACAGGCCAATCACAAGCACTGAAATTGAATCTATGATTAAATATCTTCCAACAAACAAAAGCCCAGGACCAGATGGCTTCATAGGTGAATTCTATCAAACATTTAGAGAAGAGCTAACACCTATCCTTCTTCAACTCTTCCAAAATATAGCAGAGGGAGGAACACTCCCAAACTCATTCTAGGAGGCCACTATCATCCTGATAGCAAAAGCAGACAATGATGTCACAAAAAAAGAAAACTACAGTCCAATATCACTGATGAACGTAGATGCACATATCCTCAACAAAATACTAGCAAACAGAAACCAAGAGCACATTAAAAGGATCATACACCATGAGCAAGTGGGGTTTATCCCAGGAATGCAAGTATTCTTCAATATACACAAATCAAACAATGTGGTACACCATATTAACAAACTGAAAGATAAGAAATATATGATCATCTCAGTAGATGCAGAAAAAGCTTTTGACAAAATTCAACACCGATTTATGATAAAAACCCAACAGAAAGTAGGCATAGAGGGACATTACCTCAACATAATAAAGGACATATATGACAAACCCACAGCCAACGTCGTTCTCAATGGTGAAAAACTGAAACCATTTCCACTAAGATCAGGAACAAGACAAGGTTGTCCACTCTCACCACTATTATTCAACATAGTTTTAGAAGTTTTAGCCACAGAAATCAGAGAAGAAAGAGAAATCAAAGGAATCCAAATCAGAAAAGAAGTAAAACTGTCACTGTTTGCAGATGACATGATACTATACATAGAGAAGCCTAATGATGCTACCAGAAAACTACTAGAGCTAATCAATGAATTTGGTAAAGTAGCAGGATACAATATTAATGCACAGAAATCTCTGGCATTCCTATACACTAATGATGAAAACTCTGAAAGAGAAATGAAGGAAACACTCCCATTTACCATTGCAACAAATAGAATAAAATACCTAGGAAGAAACCTAGTTAAGGAGACCAAAGACCTGTATGCAGAAAACTATGAGACACTGAAGAAAGAAGTTAAAGATGATACAAACAGATGGAGAGATATACCATGTTCTTGGAATGGAAGAATCATTATGAAAATGACTATACTACACAAAGCAATCTACGGATTCAATGCAATCCCTATCAAACTGCCAATGGCATTTTTCACAGAACTAGAACAAAAAATTTCACAATTTGTATGGAAATACAAAAGACCCTGAATAGCCAAAGCAATCTTGAGAATGAAAACCAGAACTGGAGGAATCAGTTGCCCCGATTTCAAACTATACTACAAAGCTACAGTAATCAAGACAGTATAGTACTGGCACAAAAACAGAAATATAGATCAATGGTACAGGATAGAAAGCCCAGAGATAAACCACGCACATATGGTCACCTAATTTATGACAAAGGAGGCAAGAACATACAATGGAGAAAAGACAGACTCTTCAGTAAGTGGTGCTGAGAAAATGGGACAGCTACATGTAAAAGAATGAAATTAAAACACTCCATAACACCATACACAGAAATAAACTCCAAGTGGATTAAAAACCTAAATGTAAGACCAGACACTATAAAACTCTTAGAAGAAAACATAGGAAAAACACTCTTTGACATAAACCACAGCAAGATCCTTTTTGACCCATGTCCTCGAGTAATGAAGATAAAAACAAAATAAACAAATGGGACCTAATTAAACTTAAAAGCTTTTGCACAGCAAAGGAAACCATAAACAAGATGAAAAGACAACCATCAGAATGGGAGAAAATATTTGCAAATGAAACAACAGACAAAGGATTAATATCCAAAATATACAAACGGCTAATGGAGCTCAATATCATAAAAACAAGTTACCCAGTTAAAAAATGGGCAGAAGACCTAAATAGACATTTCACCAGGGAAGACATACAGATGTCCAAGAGGCACATGAAAAGATGCTCAACATCACTAATTATTAGAGAAATGCAAATCAAAACTATAATGAGTATCACCTCACACCAGGTAGAATGGCCATTATCAAAAAAGCTAGAAACAATAAATGCTGGAAAGAGTGTGGTGAAAAGGCAACCCTCCTATAATGTTGGTGGAAATGTAAATTGATACAACCATTATGGAAAACAGTATGGAGGTCCGTTAAAAAACTAACAGTAGAACTACCATATGACCCAGCAATCCCACTACTGGGCATATACCCTGAGAAAACCATAATTCAAAAAGAGGCATGCACCACAATGTTCATTGCAGCACTGTTTACAATAGCCAGGACATGGAAGCAACCTAAGTGTCCATCGACAGGCGAAAGGATAAAGAAGATGTGGCACGTATATACAATGGAGTATTACTCAGCCATAAAAAGAAACGAAATTGAGTTATTTTTGTAGTGAGGTGGATGGACCTAGAGACTGTCATACAGAGTGAAGTAAGTCAGAAAGAGAAAAACAAATACCGTATGCTAACACATATATACGGAATCTAAAAAAAAAAAAAAAATGGTTCTGAAGAACCTAGGGGCAGGACAGGAATAAAGACACAGACATAGAGAATGGACTTGAGGACATGGGGAGGGGGAAGGGTAAGCTGGGACGAAGTAAGAGAGTGGCATGGACATGTAAACACTATCAAATGTAAAATAGTTAGCTAATGGGAAGCAGCTGCATAGCACAGAGAGATCAGCTCGGTGCTTTGTGACCACCTAGAGGGGTGGGATAGGGAGGGTGGGAGGGAGACACAAGAGGGAGGAGATATGGGGATATGTGTATATGTATAGCTGATTCACTTTGTTACACAGCAGAAACTAACACACCATTGTAAAGCAATTATACTCCAATAAAGATGTTAAGAAAAAAAAAAGAATGTGGGCTCAAGGGTTTAGGTTTAAAGCAATTAGAACATTTTAATGCCTGCTAAATGGATGTATCAAGGTATTTTATAAAAATCTGTTTTTGTGAAATTACTTTTATTAACCTTACCTGTGGTAAATCAAGTACCCAATACCATGTAGAATTCAGCATAACTTCTGGAGTAGCCTAATCCCAAAATACCCTTTAGAAGTGTGCTCTGAGTTTTGATAACACCATCATCATAAACCCCTTTGGGTTAAAACTTTGAAGATCCTTGTTAGAGTGCAAATAAGTATCCTTAGTTATTAATTCAACAAACAGCTGTGGAATACTTATTATGGGCCCAAAATTGAATACTTAACTATTGCCAGGCACTGTGCTGGGAACTTAGGACTCAAAAGTAAGTTAAAATAATACTATGGTTCATTGTTATATTTTAAAATATTGAAGTATTAGTACCTTAGGTCACCATAGCCCATTATTTCTATGAAATAATTCACATTAGTTCTTCTCATCCAAGAAGTCCTGGGAAAATGGAAGTCGTGGTGATTAAAGTCTGATGAAAAAAGGAACCAGGAAGTTGTCTAGAGCGTGAAGGACCCTGGAAATCCAGAGCAGTGTAGGATGCTCCTATAGATGGTTCCATAGACAACAGCTTTAAGGGCTCCAGAAGAACAAACAGAGAGAAAAACAATGGCCAGGGGGATTTGTATTTCTTTTGCACAGCCTTCAGGACAGCTACAGTCTGAAGTATGTTTTGTTTTAAGAACTTAGAGCAGCAATCCATTAAGTGACCTGAATGTTTGTGCCAATCAATAAGTGGACAGGCACTTTTTAAAGATAACTATATGGAAAAATCTAAACCTGGAGGAGGGCAAGTTGTCATTAAAACTGTAGATTTATCTAAAGCTGCCATAATAGGAAATTATTGTACGTGAATTCGTTTCTTTGCAAGATGGCATGGGATGGGGAAGAGGAGGTGACCTTTATTCGTACAAATGGGTCAGTAAACCAACAAATCTATAGTTCAGAGCTTGCCAGGAAAATGTAGACATATACCATAGAGTAGACTTTATTTCTAAAATAAATAATGCTTTGGGATTCATAAGGGATGCAGGGTGACACTTCAATCTGCTTTGATTGAAAATTGATTAACACTTTGGAGGAAAGCGTGTAACCAATTGAATTGCAAATTAAGGTAAATTAAAATAGGCTGTGAAGTTATTCATCACTGGGTGAATACAGTGGACACTTATCGATTTGCACTCTGTCTGCCAATACCTGTACTGGATTGCATGATCAATAACTAAGGCTGTGGGTGGTCTGTTGTGAAAGACACATTCCTTAGGCTATAATACGTCATTAGATTAGAATTCGCCTCATGCTACATTAGCCTTACCACAGGGCAGTAGCAAGATGTCACATTTTCTTCATATTAAGAGCTATGAGCTCAGAGTATCAACATATATTCCCAATGTGTTAGTTTCTGAATTGAATTATAGAGTCTTCTTTTACTTTGCATGTCCATGAGTAGGTTACTCTAAATCCAGCTTCTAAGATTTAAATAAACATGATCAATTTTTAATATATATTCGTACTATCCCTCATATTTTATGAACAAGCTAGGAGATGAAAAAATATATATCTTCTGCTATTCAGAGGACAGAACAAATTAAAGAGCCCTGGAATGAACATCTGAGGACATCCTATCCTGTTCCAGTTCAGATATGGTCTTCTGTCCTTAGTTGTGACACCACCTTTTCCTAACACTTCTCCCCTCATTTTCTTCTTCCCTTCTAATGTGGCAGCCATGCTGGGCCATGTGAAAGGCCCCTTCCAGATGGAAGCAGAAAGCTGCATGTGACTCAAGGTGGAAGAGTGTAGGGGCATGGGAATAAGTACTGCCTGAAGCTCTCGTTCCCAACACATCACACATGCACACACACTCACTACATTTGTGTAGAGGTTAGGAGTCGGGAGATTGGAACTGACCCTGCTGGGAGTTTTCAAAGTTCTTATTAATGGGCATAGGGAGTTTTCATTTAAGGAAACTTAAAACTCCGAAACTATGTAAGTGAGAAGAGCTGGAAAATAGTGTGAGGGAGGACAAAGAGGAGTTTGGAGTATCACCAAATGGGAAAAAGACAGGGATCAACCATTTTCCATGTTATGGTTTGGGGAACTGAGGCTCAGTAAATTATTTAACTTTCCCAAGTTTATTCAAGTAGAAAGTAGTGTGGAGTTGGGATTCTACTTTAAAGTTGACTGCAGAGTTGCGTTTCTTTTTCCTGCAGTATCTTGCCTTCCTAACTAAATGGAATCTAGCTAATAAACCCATATTGGATAATATGTAGGTGCATATCTGTAAGCATTTTGAAATAGGATTCTCCCTCAGTGCAGAACATGGTTTCAGATTATAATGGCTCAGACCTTGGCTTAAAAGTTCCATTGTGAATGACCTAGAAAGTAATGCCATGGAACCCAGAAGAGCTTCCTTCCCAACCCCAGCCAATCCTTTACGTTTAGAACTCATGACCAGCACCTTGTGGCCATGAAGGAGAAACCCATTGTGGTGGGGCCTGAGCATTTGGTGTGTGTCCCAGTGGACTTGACTGATCGTGCTGGCCCACTCACACTTGGATTTCCCTTGAGATCTACCACATGCAGCTCACAGTCAGATGACCAGGGGGCATCTGTGCCCCTAGGACACAGTTGTATACTCTGTGCACAGCTAACTGGTATCCAGCCTGTGACCTTGGCCCCATCACTCCGTGTTCCAACCCAGTTCTGTCTAGTATTTGTGCATCAAGAGCCAGACATTCTAGCTGACAGAAATAGCCTGTTCTCCGCTGAGCCTGCTCTGGGGAGAGTCAATGGTGGGATCACTGCTTATAAAAATACACACACACAAATAACTCTGACTTTATGTGCACTTGTGAAATGACACTATTTTTACAAGTAAATCAAATTATACCTATTTGGGGAGATGATGATTATTTCTGGGGGATCCTGATGTACGTGACAGGGGAAATGAGGAAAATACACTGCCTGTATCAAAATCCACCAGTTTATAAACCCTCATACCACACAAGCCCCTGAACTCCTTCCAGAAATATTAGCAACAACACCGTTACCACTAATCACAGGACAATTGTTTGGGGGCTAAATTCATATTCACTGCTTAGTTTTATGAGGCCCAAAACTTGAGAAAGACCTTACAGCAGACCCAAATGCCTTGTTTTGAAACTTTACTACTAGTGTTTGTAGAATATCTTGACTAGGGTTTTTGCTTTTGTCCTTGTTTTAAACATCAAATATTCTAGCCACTACTTCTGTTTCTGTGCTTTATTGGTTTTCAACTTTTTTTTTTTTTTTTTTACTTTCAAGATTTGGTAAGTCCCAGTAAAATGGAAGAAGTGTGTTCATCCATCTTTGTTCTTTAATAGAGATTTGTTTCAATCATGTTCTTATCTGCACTTGAAAATAACAGACTCATAGAATCTTCGTTTGAAGCTCAAAAATGTGCAAGCAGCATGAAGGAAATCTTAGAAAAGCAGCCACGTTTGCCTAAGGCTTCTAAAACCCTTATAAAAATAAATGTCTAAAACATTATTAACATCCATCTCTTACCTTCAGGAAAGCAATCAAAATGAAGTCAGTTTCACCGTGACTTTCACAGTCAGCACACCGTGGCTCTCACCCACATTAAACAGATAAAAAAGAAAAGAGTCCATTTTTTCTCACCTACATTTGTGCTAAGCTCAGTCCAGAAACACAGAAGATTCTGGAATTTCCCACCTCTGAAGTGAAAACTTGTTTTCCCCCAAAATATGTAACTGCTGACACATTCTTCCTCCGATTCAATTTTATCCCTATGTCCTTTTATTTGCCACAGGCCATTTGAGGAAAATGATGTGCTTACCATAAAACAATGTTTTCTGCCTACCAAAGTTGATAGGAACTAGTGTTGAAATGAAGAGCTTTTCAGACTTTCTTAATTTAGTAGTTGGGAATCCCCAGCGATGGGCTAAGTGGTAAGAAGATCAAATGGTTGGAAACACAGAAGTGGGTCGCTTAGTTTCTGAAGCCAAGAACACTTCCAAAGCAGGCTTTAGTAGACAGCATGGGGAGGCAGCTGCCGCTCAGCTGAAGGGACTGCTGGTTGCTACATGTTTTTATTATCTTACAATCCTCACACCTGCCAGAAACACCTCCCTTTGGAACAAGTTCAGCTCGCTCTTGGCCCTCTCCCTTCTGGAAACAAACACAGAAATGAGGAAGTATACAAAGTATAGGTAAGGGAATTTGCACATGTTCAAAAATATGGAAAGAGCCATTGCCCTTTCAATGCAGTTTTCATAGAACTCTTCTGAGGCATCCCAGTTGCCATTTGGACGTTCTTCAAAGCAGCATCAACACTCTGAGGACAGCCCATTGTGCTCTCAAAAAACAGTTGACAGAATAAGAGAATCCCCTTCAGTATGATGATTGATACATATGTCACACATACACATATGTATATGTATACACATATATGTGAAGATTATCACATACACACATACATATATAATTTTTTTCTGAATCTAAAATAACATGTGTCTATTGTAAACATTTAGAAAAATACAGGAAAGTGTGATCCCATAAAATTATAATGGACTTTCCTGGGAGAACTTCCTATCTATTACTATCATTATTGTTATTAATTAGAATGTTATTATTATCATTAATATTATTAACAGCACCAACCATGGAGCATGAAGCATGGCATCCGTGCTTTCCAAGTCACCTCATGAGTTATAAGGACATAACTACTACAGATCATTAAACTTTGATCTGAATCAACTCATTCAACCCTTGGGGCTGAAAAAATACATATTCACTTAACTATGTGTATCACAGGGTATTATTCCCCAGCCCTATGGAGCCAACCATGGGCTTCTTTCCCACAACAACTGGCAAAGAAATGCTTGTGGCAGGAGGGCCTACAGTCAGCTCTGGGAGTGGGGATGGGGGCCCTACCCAGGCTTCCTTGCTAGAGGAATCCTAGGGAACTTTGTACCAACTGTGTGTGTGAAGAGAAGCTTCTCAAATTCTGACAACAAAGTCTTGGCACCCTCGAGGGTCCTCTTCTTTCCCCAACACAGTCTGCTGATTTCCTGTGAGGCTCCCGTCAGGGCATGAAGGCACTCTATGATGAGCCTGTGGTGGTGTCAGATTCTCCGTGACTACAGTGCTATTCTATGTCATGGAGCTATTATTGAGGGAAAACTCAATCCCATCTTATTGGAAATGGAAGAAATGTTTTAAGTATGACTTTTTAAAAATCTAGAGTATCAACAGATTTTTCACTGTGGGTTTAATGCACAGGAAATAAATTAGTTTGTGTCTACCAAATAGCATAACCATAACCAAAGTCAGTTTTAGAGTTGAGTTGAAGATGAAGATTATAAACATTTATAGTACTGATTTGTATAACCCTCCCCCTCCACCCCAGATCTTAACCTAACCCTAACCCTAGCCTTTCTTAACTTTAAGAAAATGAAATGGATTCCAGAAGTGTGAAAGTGGACCCTTCTTCACTGTAGATCTAGGCAAGTGTCATTCACCCTTGAGAGTCTCACTCTTTTTATTAAACTTGCCTGAAGTTGCCAATATTAGCCTAAAGTTGCACAGGTGATATGACAAAGGTCATTGAATTCTGGATCTCCCACTTGTGTTCCCTTCTTTCTTCCTAAAAGTGCTCCCTGGGCAATCTAAGTTCTCATTAAGGAGAGAGAAAAGAGGTGTTGCTGCCCACATGCCGTCCTGTTTAAGAGAATATAGAGCATGTTGTTATAGTACTTTATAACCTTTCAAGAGACTTTTAGTTTTACTGTATCATGGGAAGCTAAAATTGAAAGAGGGTGAGCAAGTGATTGAAAAAATAAATTTTTGAGCTACAGTTTCCCTCGCTTCCAAGTTTTGAAGTTTTGATCAAGGGGAAGAATGGCCAGTCAACTTTTCTGGGTTTGGTTTTGAATATTTGTGATGTAAAGTAAAACAAAACAAAAAACCCTCAAATACTCTTCTAACACCACAGGGGAGGTAGGAGAGGCAGAATTATTGCAGAAGAGGGGCAAAAGAAAACCATACCAGATATATTTTCTCCCTCACTTCTTTCAATTAAAAGACAAATAACTCCATGATAATTTCTCCTGCTTTTAGTTTATTTTGTGCGTAGATCTTTGATAGAAACAACCTCTTTTTTATAGGATACAAAATATGTTCTTCAATGTGAGAACCAAACTACTTAGCATGCGAAGAATCTGGTAGCGCGCTCATGAGAATCTCTGGGACTGAATTCTCCACTGATGGGCTGATCCAGCTGCTTAGTGGAAACCACCCATCCATGGGCCCATGCAGGGCCCATTCCAAGCTGCAATAGACAAGTGAGCATTATATTCATCAAAGGTATAGAGCAGTTCCTTTTTCAACTCAAGTAACCCTAAAGCTCATTTGCAAGAATTCTTCCAGAGCTGAGCCACACTTGTGGCTGAGACACTGAGGTCCTATAAACCCCAAGGAGCTGACCCTTATGATGCAGCAGATATTGCATATCCAAGCAGATATTTCCCAAAATGGGAGCAAAATTCTATGTGGAAGAAAATGTAAAAGTAAATACAGCATTAGCATTTTTGAAAGTGCACATATGCTATAAAATAGACATACATTATTCATATTATAATAAAAATTAGACTAGGACCATCATATATGAAAGGTTAAAGCTATGATTTTTTTTTTTTTTTTTTTTTTTGCGGTACGCGGGCCTCTCACTGTTGTGGCCTCTCCCGTTGCGGAGCACAGGCTCCGGACGCACAGGCTCAGCGGCCATGGCTCACGGGCCCAGCCGCTCCGCGGCATGTGGGATCTTCCCGGACTGGGGCACGAACCCGTGTGCCCTGCATCGGCAGGCAGACTCTCAACCACTGCGCCACCAGGGAAGCCCTAAAGCTATGATTTTTTATGAGAGCTAGAACAGCTCTAGACATCAGTAAGCTTTGCTCCTTACACCTCTAGTTATAAGGCGTAAGGAGGTTTTCACCTTTTGATTGTGTTGATTCAAACTTATTTCTGTCCTAGGCTCCTGAGTGACCCATGTGCAGTGAGCTGCAAGCTCTGACCCAGTCTCTCATGATTACATGACCACAACTCATGAGCCATATTGGTGGGAACTCAGTGAGGTTACCCATCGCTTGGCCAGCCAGGAGCACACTTAGCCCCTGTGCTGCCCTAGCAGTCCACAGCCTGCTCCATGCACAGCTCCATGGGCCATCCTTTGTTTATTTGGTTGGGAGCAGTTTGTAGGGCTGGGGAAATGGATGGACTGAATATACACGTATTTTCACTGTGACTTTCAGAGGCAGTTAGACTATGGCAAAAGACCAGGTGGGTCAACAGTAATGCACAAAGGCTGGTGTCCTGCCTCAAATAAAAGAGAATACAACCTCTGCAGGAGCTGAAGTTTAGGATTGAAGCAGTGGGTTGATGGAAAGAAGAGGTAAGGATGAAGTGAGAAAGTGTGGCGTCTGAACTCCACATACTACATTTCATTCTTCTTTGCATCTTAGTGCTTCCAATAAACAAGGACACATATTTGACTGATTGCCCCACCTCCCACCCCAGGCAAAGTCTAACATCTGCGGCTGTGTGTGTGTATGCATGTGTGTCCATGCACGCACTTGCATTTGAATGCTGTTATATTAATACCTGTTAAAACTGCAGGAATAAATACCTTAACCCAGGCCCAAGATTCAGAGACATAGTAAATGCCTTAGAATTAGGTATAATATTGTTGAAACCATATAAATAAACAGGTTGCTCTGAAATTGAAATACACAGAGGTATAGATGAAATTATATATTGCTAGAGGTCATTTAAATTGATAAAACACTTGGAAAAGCAATTTGACCTTAGGTATCAAGAGCTGTCAAAGCAAGCGGTGCATATGGTTTAACCTGGTAACCCCACCTGTGGGATTCTAGCCCAAGGAAATAGAGCAAAAGAAAGAGAAAGCCATAGGCGTAGAAATGTCCATCACAGCACTATGTACAATAGTGAAGTACTGGAAGCCATCTAAGTGCCCAATAGTAGAAGAATCGTATAGAAGATGATGGTGCAGTCATTCAGAAGACTATTTTGCAGCGTGTTAACATGATAGTTGGGAAGTCTATGTAACAACACTAAAAACGCGTTACATAAAATACGGAAGAAAAATACAAAATTGTATACACTCTAGTTGCAATTATGTAAAAATGTAAATGTACATGAGCAGAGCCAAAAATGGTAATGAACAACCATAAAATAGCTCCGTAAAACATACGATAGTAGGTGATTTCTTTCTTTTCTATGGCTTATGGCTTCTAATGTACTTTTTAACAAGAATGAGGGGAAAAATATGAGCTTATGCTTATCATCAAGAAAAATCGCAAAAAAAATTATAGGACAAGGCACTAAGAAGTGAACGTATACGTGAATTCATGTGCACATGCACTTATTTCAAGTTCCTCAGGGGAAGATGGCGTTTTAAAATTTTAAATTCCAACTTGTGGTTGTTTAGAAAATAAAAATTTTGAGCATGAGAACTATGACAGTGAGACATTTATGAGCACTAAATTCAAGTGAAATTACGAGGAGATAGGTTTGATTTTATTTCACAGTGGCAACCTGTTTCAATTTTATGCCCTTAGTCATAGAACTAATCTTTCAAAAGTTGCAGGTGAAATTACTTAAAAAACTGTCACACTTCAAATGACAGTTTTGGAGCTCTAAAGAACATAAATATTTTTACTTTATCACATAATTGCCTCTAAGTACCAGTGAATTTAACTATATGGCTGTAAAATTGTTTTCTAAAGTGATGAGATCCCACTGGGGTTGCATAAAACACCTTTCGCCCACACCCACGCCTATCACCCTTTTCTTTTAGCTGGCTCTATTATAGCCCTGCTAGTAGCTCACATTTCCTGCCTGAAAGAGACATTTTAAAGCTACTAATGTATTGTACCAGCAAATATTGGACTTGAAAGAGAGAGCACCAGGGGGCTAAAAAGACTTTAAATCATGATTAGAAATGAAGTTGAGGGCTTCCCTGGTGGCGCAGTGTTGAGAGTCCGCCTGCCGATGCAGGGGACACGGGTTCGTGCCCCGGTCCGGGAAGATCCCACATGCCACGGAGCGGCTGGGCCTGTGAGCCATGGCCGCTGAGCCTGCGTGTCTGGATCCTGTGCTCCGCAACGGGAGAGGCCACAACAGTGAGAGGCCCGCATACCGAAAAAAAAAAAGAAAGAAATGAAGTTGAAATTGTATTTGGGGTACAAACCAGTCTTCATTCAGCTGTGTGTGAGGCCAAAGCATTTTTTTCTATATTATTCCCATCTTAAGAAGGGCATTTCAGTATTGTTTGACAAGACAAAAGAATTGTAAAATATTTGTAAACGAATAAATAGCATCTGAGGGGCTTTCCCAAACTCTTTTATAAAAAGTAGATTAAATATAAAGATATATTTCTTATTAGAGAAATATGAGGTCCAGGAGAAAACCATCCCGGGACAATGCATTCCAGGTACGCTATGCTCTTAGCAACCCATTTTTGGAGGAAGGGTGACAAATGAGTGTGATCAGAGGAGAAAGACGAGGATGAGACAGGCTATAGAGCAGCATGGGAAAGAAACCAAACTTCTGTATAAGCACCTACTGTGCGCCGGGGGTCTCTACCTGTTATTTCATTTAACCGTGTCTGACCACACCATGAGGTAGCTATCCATGTATCCACAGTATTGACAAGAAAGCTGACAAACCTGAGGGCTGAATTACTTGCCAAAGGTCACACAGCTACTGGGTGGTGGAGACAGGACTTGAACTCAGACACTCCAACTCAAGAGCCCATATTCATAATCATTATTCTCTCCAGTTTGCCTACTTAGTCATGAGAAAAGAGTCAGAAGACTACAGATATTTAGCCTAGAGAAAAACAAGAACAGGTGTGAATGCAAGTTATATGAGGAAATGAGTACAGTCAGTCAGTGTAGTTTTACAGAACAGATGGTTGGCACTTTGGAAAAGGAGATGCACTTTGGGGAGAAAAGGGTGTAGCAATGGAAGAAAACAAACTTTGTTGCAGGATAAATCTGCTTAGGGTTGATCATGGTCCTACTAGACAGGAAATAATGTTAATAAATTTCAGCATTCAGTTTTCTTTTAGTGCCCAAGAAAGCAGCTTTATGTTTTCACTCTTTTATCATCCTCCTGCTCATTTTTAGCAAGAGGTGTGGCTGCAAAGCCAAACCCAAAGTGACACCTAGATAGTGAATGGTGGCCTTACATGAGAGGTGTGCAGCCCCTGAGGTCTTCCGCTGCATGTCGCTACTGTAGGTAACATCTTTGATAGCCTCAGGTTTTGCTTTGGTCATGTAGCGTCTGTGTGTTTTCTCTAATAAGCACTCAGTGGGGAAGTGCTAAAGCAAGGAAGTCTGTGTTCTCAGGGGGATTATGGCGATCCTAGGAGGAAACCATGCTCAGTAGGGCTCAATCCAGGATTCATAATTATACGTGAAGACAAGGTTTGAGCTGCACATTATTTTTGATCTGAAAATAGCTTTGTATCTCATAAGAAGGCAGTGTTTTCTGGACGAGAATTGAGGCTTCCAAGAAGATCCATTTTTAGGTACTAAATTCCTAATGTATGTTCAGAGAATGGATACAGCCACCTTTTATTTACAACAAGGGCAGGTAGACTGGAGCCATTTCCCAAGGTGGACACTGAACTGGTTTGAATGCATAGCATGCTGGTTTGGGAAGTCTTAAGAGGTAGGTAAGTTCTGTTTGCAGGACCCAGATTGCCCCTTTCAAGAGTGTCCTAATGCTGCTTACCCCCAACTATGTCTGCGATAGCCTCTCCCACACCGTAGTTAGGCTTCATCTTCTCATAACTGCTCTCCGTCATTAAAACTCTCAACTCTCAAACCCTAAAGAACCTGTTCTTTCAAAGCAAACTGATAAATTAATTCAATCTAAAATGTTAATGGCACATAACGTCCTAAAACACCACCTTGTCTACGCAACACATTCACGTTTACATAACTTTCATTGTTTTAACCTGAAATAGTAAAGTGAGTAATATGAACTTAGTGATTAATCCTGAAAAATACTAGACCCTTTGGCTAGTGGACAGTGGGGACAAGGTGGGGCTATGTTCAGTCCAGAGGTTCTCAAAATTTACTCATCATCAAAATCACCTGGGAGGAGCTTGTTGAAACCTAGGTTTGTGGGCCCCCCCCAGAGTTCTGATTCAGAAAAACTGGAGGGCTGGAGTATTTGCATTTCTAGCAAGTCCCCAAAGTTGCTACTCGGGAACCATGCTTTGGAAGCCACTAGTTCAGTCCTTGCAGTCCCTTTGGTTATTATCAAATCACATGGTATAATAGGTGATGACTGCAATTTGGGTCAAAATCTGTTAAGGAAGCCAAAGTATAGATGCTTTCATGGTAGTCCATGTAAATTATTTAGAAATGATCTACAGAACCATGCCTATTAGGCTCTCAGGCCCACAGACAACAGAAAGGTTTCCAGTGGAGTGGCTGGTAGGATGCCCTGGGCCCCTCAGCATCCACATGTTGAAATTACCCTCATCAGCGCTTCCCTCAGTTAACACAGTTGAGGACAGAATGTACTTTGTGATAGTAAGAATAAAGACTTTACTAGAAGCCAGAATTCCAGCAGAAATAGAAATGCCACATTTATGTTTCCTGATGGTGTTGGCACACACCTTACGTGTTTTATTTTTAATTGGTATTCATTGTTCCACTTTTAAAAATTATTTATTGCACAAAACAACACCATAATAGGTTAAATAGGAATCAACATGAAAGAAGTAAATCATCCCACAATCCTACCACACAAATCCTGCCACACGTCCATTTTTACACTCCCTTCCAACTATTTCCCATATGCACTCATAATTTTTCCTTGTTATCATAGCATGGATAAGATTTTATTCTCTGTTTATTTCATTTAACATTATAACAGTGTGTAATGAATAGACAAAATATTATTATATGAAATAACCAAGAAGTAAATTTTTGTGAGAACACTTCCTTACTGAAAATGTCAAATGCGTATGTATTACCCACCTGTAATGTGTGAGGCACTACGCCCAGCATTGTGTATATAACACAATAGTAAAAGTTTTCTTGGTTTTCCCTGTATTTTTATTGCTATTGTCTATAGACCATGCTATAGAAGTGTAAAGCCATGGGTGGCTTTTCAACGTTATTTGGGCATACAGAACTAAGGGAGAAAAATTATGCAAAGTCCCCTTTCCCAGATTGCTTTTCCCTATTGTGGAACCCCTTTCCCCAAAAGGAGAGACCTTCATGACTATAACAGGGCTCAGGCTGTGCAATTCTTCTCCCTGACTTTAGGACACAGAATCCGGAGAATAAAGGCTGGGCGTGATGTCTTTGGGGTGCCCAAAGTCAAGAATCAAGGATGAAAATATAAAACCAAGGTGTCAGTGCAAAGGCCATCAGGTGTTCAAAACCTGTCTTTACTTACCCCTTTCTGACTTTGGGACCCTGAGCATGTCAGTTAATTTCTCTCAGTCTGATGTGCCTAATCTTTAAAATGCATGTAGCAATGCCTAACTTAAATGACTTGTCATGATTAAATGAGATGATGTAAGGCATCTAGTAGAGAGCCTGGCGTATAATACCTTCTCAGTTAGTGAAAGCAGTTATCTCTAGTTGCAGAGAGATACAGGAGGAGTCGGGATGGTGCAGAGGAGCAGAATGGGTAAAGATAAAGGGGGCCTAGGACAAATTTTACAGTAGCTTATTATTATAAGATGTAAACATGGGTTGTTTTAAAGGGACAGGAGGGCAGTGTTTGTCTCTGGGGGTGCCTGTCACACTTTATCAGTGCCCTTTCCCAAAGTACCCCACCTCATTAAAATGAAAGTACAGATTTGACAGTCAGCTACCTAACCATGTGAAGAACCTACAATTGTGACTTTACTGTTTCTTTAATTTGAGGTTAATATTTTCTTAAACATCAACAATGTGGCAAACACAGTGTTCTGCCTTTAAGTCTGAACCAGATATGTAGATAAGCTTTTTGCTTGAATTTGCTGCCTTGGGCACTGCCTTCATTAAGTATAGCTAGAATATGGCCTGCATTAGCTCGCTAATGCTCGGCCACCTGCCAAGCGAAGTGAAATCAGCCTGAATTCCAATCTTTATAATAGATGAACCAAGGAGTTGCTATTGCCATCATCAAGCAGAACTGATATTGTCATTAAAGTTTAGTAGCTATACACTTCACAGACAGTGGGGTCTATTTGCTCTCTGTTTTGGCTAGGGAAATCACATCAGGTTTACGTTTTCTTATTGGTTTGAATTTACTTCCTTGTTAAGGGCCAGTCAATACATTGGAGTCTATTAACATCTTCTCATCAAAGAAAAAGCCTTGGTTGTTAGACCTGCTAGCTCTGCTATTACAGTGGGCCCATTAATTTGTTACTCTACAGTGAATGCAAGGTCAGCTTTACTGTTGGTGGTGAAAGGATTTGAATATAAATTCATGGACATGAAGAGAAGCACTAAATGAAACTTTGAATCCTGAGGAAGTCAATAGTTGCTTGTAACAGATACAAAGCCACAGTTTTAGTCTGCATCCCTGAGGGAAGAATGAGCAAAAACATGCTAGGCAACTTCATCAGCCATCCAAAGGACTCTGTTACTCATTCACTGGATCAAGTCATTTTACCTAGTAAGACCTCAGTGATCCCATCTGAAAAGGAACTCTTCTAGATCACCTGTAAGTTCCTCTTCAATGCTGACCTCCTTTGACTTTACAGGACATACTATTTTCATCTACTGTATTCTACAAACTGAGCGTAACTTATAAAGCCAAGACTGAGTCTCATTTATTCATTCATTTAGTATACAAGTACCAAGTTCATTGTATACCAGAACATTCTATCAATGAAGCTACAGAGATAAGTCCTTGCCTGAAGCTGATGCTCATATGTAACAGAAAAAGGCATTTACATAAAGCTGTGATGCAGAGCAGAAAGTTATAAACACCACAGGCAAAGTACAGAATGCACTGAAAATTCAGGAAGGAGGGGACCAGGAAAGCTTCGTGAAGGAGGTCCTTTGTCTAGACTTTGAAAAGTAGAGTGATTTAAGCATGCAGGGACTTGCACCATGTGAAGAGGAGTATAAAACATCTTTTATGATTCCAACTTTTCTAAAAGTATAGGACATGATCACCAATCAGGTAACCATTTACTTGATCATATTCAATTCAACCTACCATCTCTAAATTGTGCACTAGTTATATCTAGGGTTTCAGTGAAATCTATGAGACATGCAAAATAATAATAGCTTTGCTTCTACCTTCAAGAAATGTGATCTCCCTGGGGAGATAAGAAAGAATAGTGCATAAAAAGAATAGTTGGGAGAAGAATATATTATAGAATCTGTATAATCTCCAAAAATAATGGCAAAAATAAGAATGAAAGAGTTCAAAGAGAAGGGAAGTTGGAGTGGGTTGAGGAAATTAGAAATGACTTTATAAAAGAGGGTGATCTTGAACAGAGTCTTAGAGCAGCAACTGGTTTGAAAAGGGGGAGGTAATACATTCCAGAGCATGCTAGTGGATGAGAAAACTCATGGGTGCTTAACTAAACTTGTTATTTTCTAGAGATAAAGTAAGGGATTGGAAATGAAGGTCCTATGCATTTTGTTTGGCTCAGCCACCCCCAGAGCTTCTCTAGTCTATCTCCAAGCTGCTAGAACCAAAGGCATCAAAGAAAAAGTCATTGGAAGGACACAGCAGAGTCAATGCACAATGCTGAAGAAATCAAAGAAAAGACTGATAAAAAGCTACTAAAATGAGAGCTCATTCTCTTCAAGCCTGACAGAATGGGGAGGTAAACAAACTCTCTCTCCCAAAAGCAACTATACAACTAGATGAAAACCTGAGAAACAACCATTCAGTGCTCTGGAAATCAACCAAAGGCATACAACAAATTAAGAAGCATTTATTCTTGAAAAATACTGAATTTCAGCTAAAAACAATGTAAGTCTCTGGTGTCCTTGTCAGTGACTTCTCCCACCCCTCTCCTAGCTCTATTAGCTCATGAAAAGGAGCAGCCCTGCTACCCATGCTGGAGAATGCTCACCCGTATTGGAGCATTGGCAGTGAAAGTGGTCAGCTTAGTAGCAAGCGAGTTGGGAGGTCCAGGGGCTTCATTAACCCAAGGTTACAGTCCCAGGTGAGACAAGCAATGGACTAGACTGTCATAAAAGCCACAGATTTAACAAGAAGGTTTGCAAGTTGAGATAGGTACAGGAGAATTGATAAGCGTTCCACATGTCCCAAATTGACTGGACTGTGCAGATGTTCAGGAAAGACTGGGACAGGCTCAAGCCTTTCAGACATCCCTGGTTGATGGAGCATATAGACATTCTCGGTGTGGGGGTGGGGAAAGAGCACCTGGAAGGAAGCAAAATTCAGGAAAAATTTGGGAATGACTTGAAATTTGAATGCTTTCCTAGCCTACACCCAGATCCATTAGCATGAGTAGAAGACTTACTGGCTCAAAGTGTTTGAGCATAGCTTCTGACCAATCTTTGCCTGAACACCAAGTTAAGCAGACGCAGGGATGATACCTAGGAAGCTGGCTTAAAAGTAAAACCAAAGTAAATGAAAACACTGAGTAAGGTCACCAGGACTTGTAACTTGCAGAGAAGACAGAGTTCACAGATTTAGTCCATGCAAATTACTAAACAAAAGAATAAAAAAGCAGCAAAAACAGTATCCCCAAAAGTTAAAATCCAGAATTACTATAATATATTACATAAAATATATTTGATGAAATTTCTGAAACATATAGAGAAACAAGGAAGTTTGGCCAACATTTATGGGGAATAAAAAGCAGTCAATAAAAACTGTTCCTAATTAGCTCCAGATGTTGGATTTACCAGACAAAGACTTCAAAACAGCTTTTATTAATAAGTTCAACAAACTGAAGGAATCTATGTTTAAACAACAAAAGGAAAGCATGATGACAAACACTGAACAAATAATCTCAATAAAAATATAGAAATTATAAAATGAGACCAAAAGGGGATTATAGAGTTGAAAATTACAATAACTGAAATATAAAAATTTCACTAGAGAGCTTAAGAGCAGATTTGAGTGGAAGAAGGGGGAAAAAAAGTGTGAACATGAAGATAAAGCAATAGAGATTACCCAGTCTGAAGAACAGATTGAAAAAGATTGAATTAAAATGAACAAGCCTCAGGAACCTGTTGAACAACATCAAGCATACCATCGTATATATAATTGGTGTTCCAGAGGAAAGGAGAGAGCCAATGGAGCATGTTATGCATTGAATTTTGTCTTCCAAAAAGATGGTGAAATTCTAACTCTCAGTACCCATGAATGTGATCTTATTTGGAACTAGGGAATTTGAAGATGATCAAGTTAAGATGAGGTCATTAGGGTGGGCTCTAGTGCAATAAGACTGATATCTTTATACAAAGGGGAAATTTGGACGCAGAGAAAGACCTGCATAGAAGGAAGAAAATTTGATGAGGCAGAGAAGGCAAGGAATGCCTGAGGCTACCAGAGGCTAGGAAAGAGGTATATGAAGTTCTCCTTCACATCCCTAAGTAGGAACCAAGCCTGCTAACACCTTGATTTCAGACTTCTAGCCTCCAGAACTGAGAGACAATACATTTCTGTTTTTTAAGCCACCTAGTTAGAGTGGCATTTTGTTACAGCAGCCCAGGAAACTAATTCAGAGCAGAAAATAATATTTGAAGAAATGATTGAACATTTCTCAAATTTAATAAAAATATTTATCTACAGGTCCAAGAAGTTCAGTGAATCTCATTTAGAAAAACCCAAGGAGATCCACATCTAGACGTATTCTAGGCTAACTGTTTATAGTTAAAGGAAAAGAAAAAATTTTGAAAGCAGCAAGAGAAAAATGCCTCATCACATACAGCACATGATTAACAACTGATTTATCAACAGAAACAACTGAGTTAAGAAGTCAGTGGAATGACACCTTCAACTGAAAGAAATAAATCTTCTCAACTGTATATTCTGTCTCCAAAAAAATATTCTTCAAAAGTGAAGGTGAAATAAAGACATTTATAGATAAAGACTAAAAGAATTTGTTGCTAGAAGACATGCCTTATAATAAAACTAAAGGAAGTCATACAGACTGAAAGGAAATGATACTAGACAGTAACAAGAATGTTACTGTACAAGAAATGTTAAATGTGGGCATATATAAAAGATTCTATAAATGTATTTTTCTCTTTTCTAATTTCTTTAAAATAGGTAAGATTGTAAAAGCAATAATTAAAACATTGTGTTGTTGGGTTTATAACATATGTAGATGTGATATATATGACAAAATAGCACAAAAGAGGGGGAGATACATTGGAGCAAAGTTCCTGTATTTTACCAGAACTAGATTAGTATTTTTCTGAAGTATACTGTGATGAATTAAGAAGCATAGTATAATCCCTGGAGCAACCACTAAGAAAATCATGATAGACGATAGGAAGAAAGTAAGAAAATCATGATAGATAATAGGAAGGAAGGAAGGAAGAGAGAGAGAGAGAAAGGAAAGAAAGAAAGAAAGAAAGAAAGAAAGAAAGAAAGAAAGAAAGAAAGAAAGAAAGAAAGAAAGAAAGAAAGAAAGAAAGAAAGAAAGAAAGAAAGAAAGAAAGAAAGAGGGAGGGAGGGAGGGAGGGAGGGAGGAAGGAAGGAAGGAAGGAAGGAAAGAAAGAGCAACAGAGCAATTAAAATAGTAAATGAAAATATATTTAGTTAACATAAAAGAAGGTAAATGGAGAATAGAAGAACAAAACTATAAGACAAATAAAAACAGATAGCAAAATGATAAATGTAAATACAATCATAATCACAATAATTCTGAATAGGTTAGACACCACACTTAAAAGTCAGAAATGATAAGACTTGATTTAAAAAAAAGAACGTTTATGCTGTCTATAAGGGACACACTTTAGATTCAAAGACAAATAGGTTGAAAGTGAAGGATGGGAGAATATACAACATGCAAACAATAACCATAGCAGAGCTGGAGTGGCTATATTAATAGCAGATAAAATAGACTCTAAGATCAGAAATGTCACTAGAGACAAAGAGGGACATACATAGATGCAAAATTCCATAACAAAATTAATTGAATTCTGTAAAATATTTAAAAAATTATGACCAGGTTAAATTTATCCCAGGAAGATACATTTAGTTAACATCCAAAAATAAATTAATATACTACATTATTAGTAAACCAGAGGGTAAAAAACACATGATGATTTCAACAGACACAGAAATAGCATTGGCAAAATCCAACATTCATTGATAATAAAAATTCTAAATAAACTAGGAATAGAAGAAAACTTCCTCAGTATGATAAATGGCTTCTACAGAAGCATATGGCTAGCATCCTTAATGCTGAAAGACTGAATGCTTTCCCCCTAAAATCAGGGAAATCTGATTGGGTGATGGAAATATTCTAAAACTGAATTATGATGGTTGCACAACTTCATAAATTTACTAAAAATCACTGAATCACTTACAAAGTCTTGAAATCTGTTAAAAATTTGAGAAAAAAAAATTGAAGAATTAGGGAAATAAATAGGGATTGCATGATGATTACAAATATAGGCATTTAGCTCCTCTTCTAATCAGGGATCCTAAAAAGCAGAATGCCAACTAGCCTTCCCCGTCCCTGACAAAGACAAGAGCGAGTGTAGATCCACAATCAGCTTCTCCTTCGCCATACTCTCTTTGAGAGGTTCTGCCCACCATCTTAATTATGAGCTCAGAGAAACCCAGCCCTACCTCTGCCGCATCTCCAAACCATCTCCTTTGTGCTTCTTTGTAAGCTTTGGCATTCTCTCATCCATAGGCCTTTAGTCCGTGTACCATGTACGTATGCTGTGCAAGCCCTCCTGGAATATATTAAAAACATAAAGCACAAATGTCAGCCTGTCCATATAAGTTTGCCCTCCATCTCCTTGAGAGAAGTAACCCCCTCACTGGAGGCGGAAATGAGGAAAGAGGGTGGTGTTTAGGTCTTCGGTTTCTACTCCCATTTCTGGCTTGGAACTGTGGGAACTTAAAAAATTACTTAAACTCTAAGCCTCTATTTCTTCATTTGTTATATGATAATAATACAGGATATTAATGTAGATTCCCCAATCCTTTATCTGCAATTTCAAATTCCGGAAATCTCTCAAGACAGAGCTTTTTTAAAATAACTCATTTGATGTCAAAACTTGACCTGATCTGAACTTGGTTGGCTGCAAAACCTTACTTGAACTGATATGAGGCTATTTATAGTCTTCATTTAATCCCACTTAATGAGAATATTCATATTTTTGGCTGAGTAAATACAAATGTGTTTGATTACAGGATGCTGTCCCAGATGCTGTTCAGAATGATTTGTAATTTATGATACATATACTGTATTGCTTTTCTAAAATCTGAACAATTCTGAATCTGGGAGACATCTAACCATAAGGGTTTCAGATAAAGAATTGGGGACCTGTTCCCACTTCTTAGGTTTTGGGGGTGCGGGTGGAAATTAAATAAGATAACAAATGTGTAGTGTATTTTGTACGGATCTCTTCCTTCCTCTTTTTCCTACCTCTGTCATTCTAAAATTCCAGAAAAGTACTATTGGAAATGCAAAATGTATTTTATGCAGTGCAAAGCAGGAAGTCAGCAAAATTTGTCTTCATTATCCCTCCATTTCCCTTTGAGACTCTTTCTCCGCTTTTGGTGTTTCTCTCTTGGCTATCAACTTTGTCACTACACATATTTTTTTCTTAGTTTTCAACTGAATTATAAAAGTTTATATATTTGAAAAATATCTCACAACCCCAAAGAAATACTCTAATAGTGTGATAAAAGAAGCTTATTATACCAGGGCTTCAGCCCCTCACAGTCACTCCCTTAGCTCATGACCTTGGGTGGGTCATGTAATCTCGAAGAGTCCCAGTTACCTCATCATCGAAATTGAGATAATGTCTGACACCTGACAAAGGCAGATGGCTGGATGGGGAGGTCTCTTGAGGTCACTTCCAACTCGAAAATCTGTGAGTTTCTGGGTTCACAAGGGACAGAGGACTTTCCCAATGTCTTTAGATCCTAGCATTTGGGCTTCCACCTGCTCTGCCAACCACATAATGGACCCAACTCAGGCCTCACTGGAGGCAGAAATAAAAAGAGAGGGTGGTGTTGAGGCCTTCTTGCCAGCAGTAATGAATGGAAAGAGTATGAGGCAGATGATGGGGAAAAGGAAGAGACAAGATGAAGCTGGAGTGTGTTCACTTGAACTGAGTGTGCTTTGTACTATCTACATGTTAATTAATCACAAAATGTACGTGCATCAAGGATTCAGAGCCCAAGACACCTCCCACATGGGCAGGGACAAGAAATGTGTCTCTAGGCTTTTCTGAGTTGAAGGGAAAACACAGAGGCATTCTCAAGGGTTTCACAGGCAGGTCATTTTGCTTTCATACTAAGTGGGTGCCTGTCTGAGATCAGAAGCACCTGGCTCAGATCTGGGCTGTACTACTTACAACTGTGTGAGCAAGTCATTTAAGCTCCCTGAACCCGAGCTTCCACATCTGGAAACTAGTGGTACTACCTCTCCCAGACTGTTAGGAGAATTCAATGAGCTAATGCATGGAAAGTGCTTCGTATGGTGTCTGCCGCATGATAGTGTTCAGTAAAGGTTAGCTGTTTAGTCCTGACAAAAATCGGCATTCTGAAGGAAGATAGAAGATGTTTTTGGTTTGTTTGGGAAGAAAACAAGATGGTGCATCAGGGAAAGGAAAAGGAACAGGCCTCACCTTTTCCTCTTTTGGGCAAGATGTGAAAATATCAACTTGCCTCTAGATGAGGAAACTCACATGGCCAATAATCATATGAAAAAATGCTCAACTTCACTAACAGTGAGAGAAAATGCTAACTGAAATAATAACATATTATTTAAACCCCATTAGATTTTTAAAATTTAAAAACGGGCCAATTCCAATTTTGAGAAGAACATAGGTGTATCAAAACTTTCATACGTTGCTGGTGGGAATGTAACTTGGAGACCAAAGGTGGCCATATCTAATAAAACTTACTAGACTCAGACCGTGTAAACTAACATTGTTTCCTCTAGAAAAACTGTTATGGTCTTGTTCATCTTTGAGGTGATATTTGTAACAGCATACAGTAGGAAACCACCAAAATGCCCATGGGTAGGAGAAAGGATAAATAAATTGTAGTATAATCAAATTATGCAGTACTATCAAATAGCAGTAAAAATGATGTAAAGTTGAGTGACAATGAAAGTTTGACATGGAGTATATCTTTATAAATTAAAATTTACAAAACAATTCTCTACATCATTTATAAATAAAACTAGAACCTGGCCCACATTACATTAATTATACTGGTTCCTGTGAATGAAAAAAAAAGGAATGAGATTGGGGAAGAAAACATAGGGGAATTTTTTATTTGTAATTTTATATTTTTTAATGACTACATCTCAAGTAAATATGACAAAATGTTAACATTTATTCTTCAGGTGATAAGAACATAAATGATAGTTATGTGTCTCTCTTACTATTTTGTTTTCTCAAATTAAAAAATGTCGACAAAATTAGGCACCAAACTTACTAGCACTGTGTCCAGAACAAGTTGCTTCATCCTAAGAATTAGGACATCTACTTTATCTACTTCAAGTAATCCTAGGGAATAAGTGACATAACATACATGAAAGCACTTTTTAGACTATAGAGCAACATGTTATTCTCATTATTAGTATTATCGTTATCACCATTATAAACTCTTCACTAACGGTCACTATGTAGAACAGCAGCTTTAAAGCTGTGCTCAGTGGAACTCAAGAAATTTTTATGGAATCCCCAAGCATCTATAAGGTGTCTTAGGCACTGTTTGGGGGAAACAAGGAGATAGGATTTTAGGCCTTGTGACCTGTTTCAATCTAAAAAGCTTCCATTTTTACCTGTTTTCACTTTGGGCTTCCAAATAAGGTTTCCTTTAAAGAAAAAATATATAGCTTTGTAGTAACTATACGTTTTCAAGCATCACATGAAGGCGCAAGACGTGTCACATTATTTTTTAAAATATATTAAAACTGATTCTGATTCTGATGCTGCAACTCCATTCTACCTGGCTGAAAAGAAATTCAGTAACTGTTATTAGTGGCTCTCCCTTTCTGCCCTGCCCTCTACTGCCTGGAATCATGCAAAGTTCCAGAGGTCTTATGCAAAGCAGAACATTTTGAGAGGACTCTTTGACCTACAGTGCACATGGTCATTGCTGATAAACTTTTCATACAAGCTGATATGAGCCCTGAAGAGGTTCAGGGGATCCTGAATGATCTGGAGCACAGGACATTTATAGCAGCTGGAGACCATGTGCTTTGGTCTAGCCACCTGAGGGGAGTACACAGCAATTCCCCTCAGAGGACCAGACACCACTGTATGGTGCCTTGTAGATGCCAAGCAGAGGCCCTTGATACTCAAGGACCCCCAAGCACGTTCCCCTTCTAACCTTGGAGCTTCACTCCCCCAGAAGCAACTGCTCCCACTTCTGTGGGAACACAGAAGCACCTTCTTGGAATGGAGGAAGGAAATGCAGTGAGCGAAATACACACACACACACACATACACACACACACACACACACACAAAAATTAATATCTAATTATTTATCTTGAAGCACATGTTTTTACAAGACTTGAAAGTTGCCAACCCAGAGCAATGTTTCCTTGTGTTTAGTGCAAGATCTCTTTTTAACATCAGAAAGTTCAGAGCCCTTTGCTGCTCAACCCACCTTCCCCCACTGCCCCAGCAGTCACTTGTGTCTCTCAACTTCAGAAACACAGAGACCTGTGTACTCATAAAGCCCTTTCTGCTGGCTCCAGGCTGCATGCCCTGCCCCACGCAGCTGGCCCACAGGGCCATTGCCCATCTGGATAAGACTTTTGATGTCATCTTCAACTGAGATGATGCATACAGTTAGGGGTTGTACTGCCAGGTTAAAATAAGTAGTCCAGACTTCACCTTAAATTGTGACCCATTACCAATCACACTGCTTATAGTGAACTCTACAATGATATATTTGTCATAAACCTTATAATTACCTTCTGAACAGTACAATTTAATGGATTGATACAGCCACTATGGAGAACAGTATGGAGGTTCCTTAAAAAACTGAAAATAGAACTACTATATGACCCAGCAATCCCACTACTGGGCATATACCCTGAGAAAACCATAATTCAAATAGAGTCATGTGCCACAATGTTCATTGCAGCACTATTTACAATAGCCAGGACATGGAAGCAACCTAAGTGTGCATCGCCAGATGAATGGATAAAGATGTGGCACACATACACAATGAAATATTACTCAGCCATTAAAAGAAATGAAATTGAGTTATTTGTAGTGAGGTGGATGGACCTAGAGTCTGTCATACAGAGTGAAGTAAGTCAGAAAGAGAAAAACAAACCATATGCTAACATATATATATGGAATCTAAAAAATATATCTATATCTATATACATATATATATATATGGTCATGAAGAACCTAGGGGCAAGACAGAAATGAAGATGCAGACCTACTAGAGAATGGACTTGAGGACACGGGGAGGGAGAAGGGTAAGCTGGGACAAAGTGAGAGAGTGGCATGGACATATATACACTACCAAATGTAAAACAGCTAGCTAGTGGGAAGCAGCCGCATAGCACAGGGAGATCAGCTTGGTGCTTTCTGACCACCTAGAGGGGTGGGATAGGGAGGGTGGGAGGGAGGGAGGCGCAAGAGGGAAGAGATATGAGAACATATGTATATGTATAACTGATTCACTTTGTTATAAAGCAGAAACTAACACACCATTGTAAAACAATTATACTCCAATAAAGTTGTTAATAAATAAATAAATAAATACACCATAATTGGTGAAATCTCACTTTCACCTTTTTTCTATTTTTAATATATCTTAGGCTGAAAAAAATAAGAAAGTTACCACTTGACTCCTGAGATTTCCCTAAGGCTCCCTGCATCATAAAGGATTGGACCTGTAATTCAATCATCTCCTCCCTTGCTAGTCAGCCCCAGCGCCTCACCCCCACTGTGGCCGTAGCCCTGGCCTCATCTGGTCAGTGACATCCTCCCTCCACTATCAAAGGCTCATTCTATTCAGTTCTGAGTCCAGGATGCTGTCCCTTGATGCAAGACAAATTGGGGTACTTTATAGCTCTTCCCAAACTATTCCCTCCCACATGATTAAGGTGTGGCCAAAAGACACAGCAAGGTCCAACCTAATGCTTTAGACAGTGGGAAGAAGCCAGGGAGTCACAGTGATGTAGTGGCCTGATGCTGTGAGAAAGGCTCCATATGTTTCAGCTACTCTGAAAAGTCACTGAGGTGTAGACTCTTCTGTGCTCGGCTAAATATACATCTAGGACTGGGGAGTTTCAGACTCTATGAACAGATCCAAAAGCTGACATAAATTTTAGACCACAAACAATCCAAAATGGTACAAAAAAACAAACTTCATCTGAATTCCCTCCCATCCCTGCTCCCCTCTTGCTTGTCTGCAAGCTTTGCCTCAACCTTTATCTGCACATTAACCATGACTTTTTCTTTACAGGGTCATAAGTTCATTTCTCATGGAGAATCATTCTTCAGCCCACTTATTTAAAATATATTTGAGGCGAATATTAAGAGCGCAGCTGGAATAGAGCTCTTAAAATTTCAAAGCCCAACTTGGAAGAAAGCATTTGAAAATAAAACAAAGGATATTTTCAGAGGCTAAGGCCCCTGGAATTTATACAAGTGGTCACCACTGCCACTGACCTTGAGAGTGCCAATTACAGATGCTCTGCTCTCTGACCAGAGAATTCCTGAGTTCAGAGCTGTACATTAAGTCAAAGTGAAAGTCTTTAAATTCTAATTAATGAATTTGATTAACCATTTGCAACTACAGAGTGATTTAAAAACATCCCAGCATCATCACTGGTCTTTAATCTGGGTTTAAGGAAGCTGAATATCTGGTGCTGAGAACTACTTTGTGGCTGGGATGGTTTCCTGAAAAAGCACTTCAGAAAATATTCTGTTAAATAGTTTTACTTAACAGCTGTGGTTTAGGCATACTTAGAGTTTCATAGACCTCAATGGGTAATGTTCACAGGAACCACAAATATTAAAGTTTTGTAAGATCATTTTTGGGTAAGTAATAGGAAATTGCTCAAATGTTGGTTAAATTATAAAAATATGGGTTTTGAAAATTGGATATCTGAGATTATACAAATGTGTATGTCTATGTGTGTGTCTGTGTGTGTGTGTGTGTGTGTGTGTGTGTCCCCTTTAGTTCATCCTTACCTGGAAAAGATGATTTGTTCTTCTAGCAAAAAGTCCTTGAAAACCAAAACCTATTATTTTTTGCTTGGAGCTGAGCTTCCTATCCAATATTAAGTTCAAAGTATTACAGAAACAGAAGGCAGATTACACATCATCATAGATTTAGAACAGCATCACCTTCATTCTAGATGAACTTGAAAATTTCAGCTTAAGAAACACCTCCTTGATCACGTGGCAGTACATGTTTCCAAAAGTAAAGGCCATCGGGTTAGTACAGTCATCTCAGGATTAGATGTTATCTCCAGGGAACAGCTAGATCCAAAATATTTCCTAAAATGTGTCTGTGATAGTGGCTAGTTTCCTCTGACCAAAGGTATATCAAATGGACTTTATAGGTCATTTTTAATTTTTAAAAGACTTTTTAAACCTCAGTTATTTTTAGCAATAAATTATTTGTGTACCACTGTCTGTCACTTTTTAAATAAATTATTGTGATATACATACAGTAAAGTGCACAAATACTTTTTACTTTTAAAATCGTTTTACTTAAATTGTTAGTGTTTTGAAACAAAAGATTTCATTTTAGATGGCAATTTCTGTATTGAGCAGAGGCTCCGCTAGACTCTGGCTCTTCCTTTATGGGCCCACCTCTGCCACGATCTGTGTGGAAGATGTCTACCACCCTCTCTCCTGCTTTCCTAGAGCACTAGGACCAACTTTTAGAAACAGGCACTTCTCTAGTGACACATTAAGAATCAAATCATATGCATTCACGCACATTGGCATGCAAACCCAGAAGCACACGTAGCTGTAGCAGTTTCTTCCAATACAAGAGAAACACAAACACAGAATATGTTCTATATATTGCTTTTCCAGGAAGTATTAACATAGTCAGAGACCTGGACTCATTATTTTGAATAGAATATAGTTACTCAAGTAAATAAACCATTCATTTGTTCAATGAATGTTTCCTCAACCTTGGCCAGGCACTGTGCTAGGTTTTAAGAGAGAAGCAAAGTCACGTATAGCAGACTCTGTCCTTATGGAATTACATTCTAAAAGTAAGTCGAAACAGGACATTAGAAAAGCAATATTTAATATTTTTAAATTCTTGACACAGGAAAAAAGCCTTGTTTTTTAAATGAAGTTAATCACTGAATCAATAAATGTTCTGTGTGCCCAACAGTATGATAAGCATGGTATGTGATAAAAAGAAATAAAAAAGTATAAGATGTAAAGTCTCTTAAACTCAGGAAGAAACAACCATCACAAAATAGTGGGGACAAGTGAATTTGTAAGTTAAAGAAACAAGGAAACATTAAAATATTTTTTTAACATCTTTATTGGGATATAATAGCTTTACAATGGTGTGTTAGTCTCTGGTTTAAAACAAAGTGAATCAAACAATAGTGTGTTAGTCTCTGGTGAGACTCTGGTGAATCAGATATACATATACATATATCCCCTTATCTCTTCCCTC
Source organism: Lagenorhynchus albirostris (assembly GCF_949774975.1). Taxonomy (NCBI): domain Eukaryota; kingdom Metazoa; phylum Chordata; class Mammalia; order Artiodactyla; family Delphinidae; genus Lagenorhynchus; species Lagenorhynchus albirostris. Next base: position 90,475,813 of record NC_083095.1, read on the forward strand.
TTGCGTCTCCCTCCCACCCTCCCTATCCCACCCCTCTAGGTGGTCACAAAGCACTGAGCTGATCTCCCTGTGCTATGCAGCTGCTTCTATTTGATATTTGCAGCTGCTATCTATTTGATATTTGGTAGTATATATAACTCCATGCCACTCTCTCACTTTGTCCCAGCTTACCCTTCCCCCTCCCCGTGTCCTCAAGTCCATTCTCTATGTCTGCGTCTTTACTCCTGCCCTGCCCCTAGGCTCTTCAGAACGAGTTTTTTTTTTTTTTTTTTGAGATTCCATATATATATGTTAGCATATGTTATTTGTTTTTCTCTTTCTGACTTACTTCACTCTGTATGACAGTCTCTAGGTCCATCCACCTCACTACAAAAATAACTCAATTTTGTTTCTTTTTATGGCAGAGTAATATTCCATTGTATATATGTGCCACATCTTCTTTATCCACTCATCTGTCAATAGACACTTAGGTTGCTTCCATGTCCTGGCTATTGTAAACAGAGCTGCAATGAACATTGTGGTACATGAATCTTTTTGAATTATGGTTTTCTCAGGATAAGTGCCCAGTAGTGGGATTGCTGGTTTGTATTGTAGTTCTATTTTTAGTTTTTTCAGGAACCTCCATACTGTTCCTCATAGTGGCTGTATTAATTTACATTCCCACCAACGGTGCAGGAGGGTTCCCTTTTCTCCACACCCGCTCCAGCACTTATTGTTTGTAGGTTTTTTGATGATGGCCATTCTGACTGGTGTGAGGTGATACCTCATTGTAGTTTTGATTTGCATATCTCTAATTAGTGATGTTGAGCATTCTTTCATGTGTTTGTTGGCAATCTGTATATTTTATTTGGAAAATACCTATTTAGATCTTCTGCCCATATTTGGATTGGGTTGTTTGTTTTTTTGATATTGAGCTGCATGAGCTGCTTGTAAATTTTGGAGATTAATCCTTTGTCAGTTGCTTCATTTGCAAATATTTTCTCCCATTCTGAGGGTTGTCTCTTCATCTTGTTTATGGTTTCCTCGCCGTGCAAAAGTCTTTAAGTTTCATTAGGTCCCATTTGTTTAATTTTGTTTTTATTTCCATTTCTCTAGGAGGTGGGTCAAAAAGGATCTTGCTGTGATTGATGTCATAGAGTGTTCTGCTTATGTTTTCCTCTAAGAGTTTGATAGTGTCTGGCCTTATATTTAGGTCTTTAATCCATTTTGAGTTTATTTTTGTGTATGGTGTTAGGGAGTGTTCTAATTTTATTCTTTTCCATGTAGCTGTCCAGTTTTCCCAGCACCACTTATTGAAGAGGCTGTCTTTTCTCCATTTTATATTCTTGCCTCCTTTATCAAACATAAGGTGACCATATGTGCATGGGTTTATCTCTGGGCTTTCTATCTTGTACCATTGATCTACATTTTTGTTTTTGTGCCAGTACCATACTGTCTTGATTACTGTAGTTTTGTAGTATAGTTTGAAATCAGGGCAACTGATTCCTCCAGTTCTGGTTTTCATTCTCAAGATTGCTTTGGCTATTCAGGGTCTTTTGTATTTCCATACAAATTGTGAAATTTTTTGTTCTAGTTCTGTGAAAAACACCAGTGGTAGTTTGATAGGGATTGCATTGAATCTGTAGATTGCTTTGGGTAGTATAATCATTTTCACAGTGTTGAGTCTTCCAATCCAAGAACATGGTATATCCCTCCATCTGTATGTATCATCTTTATTTTCTTTCATCGAGTCTTACAGTTTTCTGCATACAGGTCTTTGGTCTCCTTAACTAGGTTTATTCCTGGGTATTTTATTCTTTATGTTGCAATGGTAAATGGGAGTGTTTCCTTCATTTCTCTTTCAGATTTTTCATCATTGGTGTATAGGAATGCCAGAGATTTCTGTGCATTAATTTTGTATCCTGCTAGTTTAGCAACTTCATTGGTTTGCTCTAGTAGTTTTCTGGTAGCATCTTTAGGTTTCTCTATTTATAGTATCATATCATCTGCAAACAGTGACAGCTTTACTTCTTCTCTGATTTGGATTCTTTTTATTTCTTTCCTTCTCTGATTGCTCTGGATAAAATTTCCAAAACTATGTTGAATAATGGTGGTGAGAGTGGACAACCTTGTCTTGTTCCTGATCTTAGAGGAAATGGTTTCAGTTTTTCACCATTGAGAATGATGTTGGCTGTGGGTTTGTCATATATGGCTTTTATTATGTTGAGGTAAGTTCCCTCTATGCCTACTTTTTGGAAAGTTGTTATCATAAATGGGTGTTGAATTTTGTCAAAAGCTTTTTCTCCATCTATTGAGATCATCATATGGTTTTTATCCTTTAGTTTTTTAATATGGTTTATCACATTGATTGATTTGCATATATTGATGAATGCTTGCATTCCTGGGATAAACCCCACTTGCTCATGGTGTATGATCTTTTTAATGTGCTGTTGGATTCTATATGCTGGTATTTTGTTGAGGATTTTTGCATTTATGTTCATCAGTGATATTGGCCTGTAGTTTTCTTTCTTTGTGACATCTTTTTTTTTTTTTTTTTTTTTTTGCGGTACGCGGGCCTCTCACTACTGTGGCCTTTCCTGCTGTGGAGCACAGGCTCCGGACGCACAGGCTCAGTGGCCACGGCTCACGGGCCCATCTGCTCCGCAGCATGCGGGATCTTCCCGGACTGGGGCACAAACCCGTGTCCCCTGCATTGGCAGGCAGACTCTCAACCACTGCGCCACCAGGGAAGCCCTCTTTGTGACATCTTTGTCTGGTTTTGGTATCAGAGTGATGGTGGCCTTGTAAAATGAGTTTGGGAGTGTTCCTCCCTCTGCTATAATTTGGAAGATTTCGAAAGGATAGGTGTTAGCTCTTCTCTAAATGTTTGATAGAATTCGCCTCTGAAGCCATCTGGTACTGGGCTTTTGTTTGTTGGAAGATTTTTATCACAGTCTCAATTTCAGTGCTTGTGATTGGTCTGTTTATATTTTCTATTTCTTCCTGCTTTAGTCTCAGAAGGTTGTGCTTTTCTAAGAATTTGTCTATTTCCTCCAGGTTGTCCATTTTATTGGCATAGAGTTGATTGTAGTAATCTCTCATGATCCTTTGTATTTCTGCAGTGTTAGTTTTTACTTCTCCTTTTTCATTTCTAATTCTATTGATTTGAGTCTTCTCCCTTTTTTTCTTGATGAGTCTGGCTAATGATTTATCAGTTTTGTTTATCTTCTCAAAGCATCAGCTTTTAGTTTTATTGATCTTTACTCTTGTTTCCTTCATTTCTTTTTTATTTATTTCTGATCTGATCTTTATGATTTCTTTCCTCTGCTAACTTTAGGGGGGTTTTGTTCTTCTTTCTCTAATTGCTTTATGTGTGAGGTTAGGTTGTTTATTTGAGATGTTTCTTGTTCCCTGAGGTGGGATTGTATTGCTATAAACTTCCCTCTTAGAATTGCTTTTGCTGCATCCCATAGGTTTTGGGTCATCGGGCTTTCATTCTCATTTCTTTCTAGGTATTTTTTGATTTCCTCTTTGATTTCTTCAGTGATCTCTTGGTTATTAAGTAGTGTATTGTTTAGCCTCCATGTGTTTGTATTTTCTACAGAATTTTTCCTGTAATTGATATCTAGTCTCATAGCATTGTGGTCAGAAAAGATACTTGATACGATTTCAATTTTCTTAAATTTAATAAGGCTTGATTTGTGATCCAAGATATGATCTATCCTGGAGAATGTTCCATGAGCACTTGAGAAGAAAGTGTATTCTGTTGTTTTTGGAGGGAATGTCCTATAAATATCAATTAAGTCCATCTTGTTTAATGTATCATTTAAAGCTTGTGTCCTTTTTTATTTTCACTTTGGATGATCTGTCCAATGGTGAAAGTGGGGTGTTAACGTCCTCTACTATGATTGTGTTACTGTCGATTTCCCCTTTTATGGCTGTTATCATTTGCCTTATGTATTAAGGTGCTCCTATGTTGGGTGCATAAACATTTACAATTGTTATATCTTCTTCTTGGATTGATCCGTTAATCATTATGTAGTGTCCTTCTTTGTCTCTTGTAATAGTCTTTATTTTAAAGTCTATTTTCTCTGATACGAGAATTGCTACTCCAGCTTTCTTTTGATTTCCATTTGAATAAAATATCTTTTTCCATCCCCTCACTTTCAGTTTGTATGTGTCCCTAGGTCTGAAGTGGGTCTCTTGTAGACAGCATATATACGGGTGTTGTTTTTGTATCCATTCAGCCAGTCTATGTCTTCTGTTGGGAGTATTTAATCCATTTACATTTAAGGTAATTGTAGATATGTATGTTCCTATTACCATTGTCTTAATTGTTTTGGGTTTGTTATTATTGGTCTTTTCCTTCTCTTGTGTTTCCTGCCTAGAGAAGTTCCTTTAGCATTTGTTGTAAAACTGGTTTGGTGGTGCTGAACCCTCTCACCTTTTTCTTGCCTATAAAGGTTTTAATTTCTCCATCAGATCTGAATGAGATGCTTGCTGGGTAGAGTAATCTTGGTTGAAGGTTTTTCTCTTTCATCACTTATATATGTCTTGCCACTCCCTTCTGGCTTGCAGAGTTTCTGCTGAAAGATCAGCTGTTAACCTTATGGGGATTCCCTTGTATGTTGTTTGTTGTTTTTCCCTTGCTGCTTTTAATATTTGTTTTTTGTATCTAATTTTTGATAGTTTTATTAATATATGTCTTGGAGTGTTTCTCCTTGTATTTATCCTGTATGGGACTCTCTGCCCTTCCTGGATTTGATTGACTATTCCTTTTCCCATATTAGGGAAGTTTTCAACTATAATCTCTTCAAATATTTTCTCAGTCCCTTTTTCTCTTTTTTCTGGGACCCCTATAATTCGAATGTTGGTGCCTTTAATGTTGTCCCAGAGATCTCTGAGCCTGTCCTCAATTCTTTTCATTCTTTTTTCTTTATTCTGCTCTGCAGTAGTTATTTCCACTCTTTTGTATTCCAGGTCACTTACCCATTCTTCTGCCTCAGTTTTCTGCTATTGCTCCCTTCTAGAAAATTTTAAATTTCATTTATTGTGTTGTTCATCACTGTTTGTTTGCTCTTTAGTTCTTCTAGGTCCTTGTTAAACGTTTCTTGCATTTTCTCCATTCTATTTCCAAGATTTTGTATCATCTTTATTGTCATTACTCTGAATTCTTTTTCCAGTACACTGCCTATGTCCTCTTCATTTGTTTGGTCTGGTGGATTTTTACCTTCCTCCTTCATCTGCTGTTTGTTTCTCTGTCTTCTTATTTTGCTTAACTTACTGTGTTTGGGGTCTCCTATTCGCAGGCTGCACATTCGTAATTCCCATTGTTTTTGGTCTTCGCCCCCAGTGGCTAAGGTTGGTTCAGTGGGTTGTGTAGGCTTCCTGGTGGAGGGGACTAGTGCCTGTGTTCTGGTGGATGAGGTTGGATCTTGTCTTTCTGGTGGGCAGGACCACATCCGGTGGTGTGTTTTGGGGTATCTGTGACCTTATTATGATTTTAGGCAGCCTCTCTGCTAATGGGTGGGGCTGTGTTCCTCTCTTGCTAGTTGTTTGGCGTAGGGTGTCCTGCACTGTAGCTTGCTGGTCGTTGAGTGGAGCTGGGTCTTAGCGTTAAGATGGAGATCTCTGGGAGATCCTTCCCTGTTTGATATTACATGGAGCTGGGGGGTGTCTGGTGGACCAATGTCCTGAACTCAGCTCTCCCTCCTCAGAGGCACAAGCCTGACACCCAGCCAGAGCACCAAGACTCTGTCAGCCACACGCCTTTTGGAAAGTCTGAGGTCTTCTTCCAGTGTTCAGTAGATGTTCTGTTGGAGTTATTCCACATGTAGATGTATTTCTGATGTATTTGTGGGGAGGAAGGTGATCTCCACATCTTACTCCTCTGCCATCTTTAAGATCTCCCCCATTAAAATATTTTAATGTAACAAAAAATCAATAGCTGAACTGTACAAACCACTTAATTCAAAAGAAAATATTACACATTAAGAAGAGGATTCTTTTTAAACAACTGACAACTCACAAAGTTTTTATTCTACAAAGTTAGGAAAGTAAGCTAAAATACGAAAAATATACTTTATAAAACTGGCAAGCTTTAGTCACAAAATGCATGTTAAAGAAATTATTTGAAACTTCCAGTACATAGAAATTATTTTAACATGACAGACTTTCTTTGAATTAAATACATACTATTCTTGTAATTCCTAAATGGGACCCTTACATCAATCAGTCAAGTTCTATAATTTTTCCTTTTGAGGTATCATGAAAACACCCCAAGTTGTCCATTACCTCTGCCTCCACCCTTGCTCAATCTCTCATCTTGATTCTCATTGAGATTACTGTGGTATATCATTGCTGGTTTTCTCTTCTGCCATCTCTCGTAGCTAACATGGCACTGAATCTTCCTAAAACACAACTATTAAAATATGTTCCTGGCTCACCATTAGCTGTACTCTTTACACCTGACAAACCAAGTCTGAATGCAGCCTGGCTTTACATTTCCTTGGGTATGAGCCCTACATATCCAACTTTATTTTCCACCCCTTCCAACTATAAACCCTCAATCTTTTAACGTTGACATCTAAGTGACACCCAAACCACTTTATCCATTTCCTACCCCATGCTTTTGATTTCACAGTATCCCTCATCACTGATGCCATCTGTACTCTACTGTGACCCAGCACAAATCCATCCAGTCTTCTCCTTTTCACTAGATTTTTGTTTCACATAAACTATACCATTCTCAAGAGGCATTGTCATCTTAGATTTCTACACCCAACGCTCAAGAACTCGGCTCTGGTGTCAAGCAAACTGGGCTTAAATTCTGGTTCCACCAATGACATTGTTTGACTCTAGGGAGGTCACTTGACTTTTATCATCTGTAAAGATGGGAAGAGTGATAGTGTGTATCCCAGTGGGGCTGCTGTTAATTGGTGAAATGATGAGCCTGAGGCCTGTAGTGTGGTGCATTAGAGCTCTGTAGCTGCTAATTATCTGAATTATTAAGCAAGAATCGATGGACCTTGCAGGTTGATGTACAATGAAACAATTATTGAACAACATCTAAGTTCTTTTGGATAGAGACTAATCTCATCCTCAGGGCGCTGGTGTCTCCCGGTTGCCCCACAATGTTAAGAATGATCGATATTCAAAAAGTAGTTTTGTTTTGGTGTTATTTTGGATCTGAATACTTTAATCTACCCAGGAAATGACAGATCATAATTTAGTTTGGCTAAATCCTGGTTCAAATTGTAAAATCCAAAGAAATTCTTAGCTTCTTGACAAGCAAACATGACATTAAAAATATGATGCCAGATTGCTTCTTGAATGAAAGGACTTTCAAATGGTGTTTGCTAAGCTGTATCTATGAAGTGAAACCAGATCTGATGATCAGATCACTGAGCTGATGGAAACAAGGGCGCTGCAGAAACAATTGTCATTATATTCATTGAAAGAAATTAATCATATCAATTATGTAGTAATGTACTTCACTCTATCTCTTAATTCTGTAATTCTTTTGAGGGTGCTGAAAGAGGATCAGAGTATGCATAGCTTTCTTCCAACACGCAGCCTTTCTTAAATAGAGAATATTATAAAGCTGCTGGGCAGGCAGGGGGTGGAAATAAGGTCATTAAGAGATTCAAGACCGTCTTAGCTGAAGTTTCAGCAAAGCCCAGATGTGGAGTGGGCTAAAGGAACCCAGGCTAGAGGGCATGGGAAGGTGCAGGAAGATGGAGGCTGGCTAGTATAAGATGTTGGCGCTCTTGCACTAAGGGATTTGAGGTGACATCCAGGAGGTGTCATAAAGACATCAGTAAACATTGTGGTATCTCACCTTTGTAGGTGTAGAAGCTGGATGAGGGATATGCAGATTTAAAGATTAACAGAAGGAAACATGTTGTAGATACTTTCTATATATTATTTAAATAAATGCATACCGTCTTTTCTGTCTTCCAGTTTTTCCAGTCTGGCTCCGTAAGGAGCCATGATAGAGGAAATTCTGGATTTACCCAAAGGAGACAAATTTTTTAAATGACAAAATGGTACACAATGCTATTCCTTTAAACTACAAGTTTCTACCAGCATTACTAATTGACCATGATTTATTAAAAAAGAAAAAAACCTATCAGTAACCAATGTATTGTCTGTATTTATTTTAATTTTGACTGAAACCCACCCTTTGTAATGTTTAGAGTCTAGTTTAGAATTTACCCTTTAAAAGGCAGAGTAATGGAGATATAGATCTGAGATAAAGAGAAACTAAAATGGTTTGTTAAGACCATGGTCCAAATGCTGCTGAATTCAGCACATCTTCCCATCACAGGCATAGGAGGCCAAGGGATAAATACCTGCGAACGGGGACTAATGCAGGCCCAGGCTCCAAGGCAAGCCCCCAAGTGTAGCTTCAGACAAAAAGTGAAGATGATGATGATGAGTGCAGTTAAGAGGTAGGGCAAGACGGTCTAATCATCTCCCCACTTTTGATGAATTTCTCTCAGACCTTGGGCCTGCTGACATCCACAGGTGGCCCCAGGTAAAGACTCCCTTTGTCTGAGTCTCACTCGTTACTAGGCTGAGAGGCTATGTGACTGCATTGAATCGCCCTGTTCCTGGGCCAGCGGCCACTGGGGCCTTCTTTCTGCTGGTACATCTAGGATTGAATTAGAGGACTCTTAAGGCCTCTTACAGTCCTGCGATTCTAAGACTTCTCTTTTCAAATTCTTACTCCCTGGGCCTGGGCTAGCACCAGCAGAATACTTTCAGGCAGGGCTTTCTCTGGCTTGGTAGAAAGAACTAATACTCTTTAATTCTCTCTGCGTTCAGACTAAGTCATCCAAGCCTTTTCTGCATTGCTTATCAATCCAGAGCAAAACGAGCTCATGTGGTTCTCAGATCTGAGGTTAGATGTCCCCTTTGGTTTCTGAGCTCTCATTGCCTGTGATCGTATTTTATGTGCACGTACATTTGTGTACTTACAGAAGTACATCTCGGTATTTCTCCACACGTGGAATGCTTGCTGTTCTCCACAGAAGAAACCCGCTGTCAGCAAAAGCATTAATTGTGTTTCTGTTTATGCTTCTCTTCCCCAAGCTAGGGTTTTTGTTTGAGTAAGAATTTGTGCCTTAATTATAAACATTAGTAGGTGGAAAATGTTTGCATTTCACAAATATATATTCTGTTTCACAATCTTTATAGCAGAACATCAGGCTCATGAAATATATTTCCCTGAATATTTTTTTTCTCCTTTCCCCAGATATTTTCACTTCAACAGCCAGGGTGAAGAAAGTTATACAAGCATATGGGTTCACCCTAGCAATCATCATTAATCTTTGCTTTCCTCATCTTTGTTTACTATAAGACGGAGTTAAAGTGTATCTGGACTTTCTCAAATTTTTCTACAGCAATGCTTCACATTTCTGAAAAAGTCACTTTCAGCAAAAATGGCAGGAAAGGAACATGGTTGCATGAGTGTTTCTGAGAAAAAGACAAAGATAATTTGCAAGTTATAGAAAGCTGGTATTTATGGTGTTCAGGATATTTTTGAAGCTGGGACATAAGCATCTCTAATTCACTGGAAGAGGCAGTGGGTTGTCGTAGAATTATGTCCCTCCCTTCCGGGATTGAAGGTGCCCTGGGGAAGCAGTCTTATGCCTCACAGTTCAGAGAGGATGGGGGTAGGCAGGGAGGAGTGTGAGAGGGAACTGGACAGTGATTGAAGAATGATGGCTAAAATTAGTTCTTGCTTCCCCTCCCTCACCATTAGCAGACTGTCTGCTTCTCCAGCTGGCTTCTCTTGAAGTCAAAAAGTTAACCTTTTATCTGCCTTGGCAAGGACAAAGCATGTTCTACTCTTGCCTGTCAGTGCGGTTTGAGTTTTTAAAATGTGAGAGGAAAGATATGTGTAAAAACTGTCTTATTGATTTTTCCTTTCAGAACGGGTGTAAGGAAGAAAATCCAACTGCCAAATATATGAATATGGTATTTTCATGTTTAATACGTCGATAATAGCCAAATTTCTTGAGACTTTTATGGATGATAGCAGTGTTTTAAGCACTTTGCAAGCATTTACATAATTTTTTTCCTGAACGTAACCCTCTGAGAGGAGCATTATATCCCTAATTTATAATGAAGAAAGTGAGCACAGAGGTGACTTGCCCATTGTCTTAGTCAGTTGGGGCTGCTGTAACAAAACTCCGCAGACTAGGTGGCTTGTATACAGTAGAAATTTATTTGGCACTGTTCTAGAGGCTGGATGTCTGAGACCAGGGTACCAGCATGGTCAGGTGAGGGTCCTCTGGTGGGTCACAGACTTCTAGTTGTATCCTCACATAGTGGAAAGAGTGAGGGAGCTCTCTGGGGTCTCTTTTGTAAGAGCATTAATCTCATTCATGAAGATACCGCCCTCATGACCGTGTCACCTCCCAAAGGCTCCACCTACTAACACCATCACCTTTGGGGTGTAGGATTTCAACTTAAGAATTTTGGGGGGACACAAATATTGATATAGCATCCATGGTTTCCTAACTAGTAAATGGTGGGACTGGAGTCTCCTTACTCCAGATCCTATGCCCTTTAACCACTCTAGTGATCTATCTCAATTAAGGAAATGAGACCTATTGAATGAATGGGTATAGAAAGTGAGCTTACATTGCATGGAGGTAACTGCACAGGAAATATCTGTTGAGTAAAATCTGCCCTTGTTCCGACCATGAGGCAGATCACTCCTTGGCCTCTGGCTCTTCCTCATACTTCTGTCCCTCAAATTGTGTGTGTGCGTGTGTGTGTGTGTGTGCGTGTGTGTGTGTGTGTGTGTATTCAGTAAAATCTAAAAGATCTAAACTAAATTACATGTACATGATCTATGTATAATAGAAAATCAACTCACAGGGAATACTCAACATATAATAAGACTTCTATATCTTTGCAACCATGGGTTCAAGGATACTTGTCAATGTAAAATCTAAAAAGAACAGAAACTAGTCAGTGAAAAACAGAAAAATGTATGCCACCTAGGCCCCATTTTTTCCCCACCTCTGTGTTTAGAGGTAACCCTGCTGGTCAGAGTATTTTGTGACTCTTGGGCAGATGTTTGCTCACTGTAGTGCACACATGAAGCTCCTCAGGGACTTGCTGAAGACACAGACTCCACGGCCTCACCTCCGAGAGTGGGACTCTCTAGGTCTGGCATGGGGCTCCAGACATCTGCATTCTTAATGAGCACCAACCCTTGAGAAATATGGATCTTGTTCACTGAGGAAATGCCCTAAGTTAAGAAGGGCTGCTCTGTTTCCTCTCCCAAGACAGGAAGGCAGGTCCCTGTACTTTGCTTCATAAAACCACATGTGTCATTCTGCTGGTATTAAATAAAATTTTCACTGCATTCATTTTGCTTGGTAAGTGGCATGTGACTACAGTACATAGTAATTACATGTTCCTGAAGACTACTTGGTAATTTGCACTTAATAAGACCAAAAATAATTACCCTGTACTCCAATCTAGAAAACGTAAATAATCGTAAATATATGGTACTCACCATGTAATTACTTTGCCACTCCACTCAACTCTCCATAAGATTGAGCAGTTACTGAGGAAGTAAAGAATCATAACAGAATATTCCCTGTTTTGCCTGATAAACTACAGTAGCTCAACCACAGCATTTGCATTTGCAGACACATTTTCTTAGGTTCAGAATTTAAATCAGAAAAATTCAGAAGAAAGATCATTCCTTAGCTCTTTGGGGGCTTTCTGCTTTGACCTTTTACTTGGTAGCGCCAGACAGTTTCCCTGAAATTTGAACAATTTTCAAACCCTTTAGGAATATGACATAACCTACCTGTCTAGGATGACCTTTCAAAGCCACTTCTAATTCTGTTCTCTGACTTAGTAGAAGAGTGATTAAATTTTAGGTCTGAGACACACATATGGAGAGGAGGGACAGAAGTTAGTGTTTCCCAGCAAATTTGCCTGCTAGACTTGAAGCTTCTTTCATTCCTAATGGAATGAATTCCAGGAACCTTTCCACATAACATAGGGCTCTGTGTAGTGCTTCTAGGTCCATAGTTCTGCACTGACTCTTCAAAATAATTCATCATTAGAATCGTGTATTTGTAATGGATAGAAGGAGCCTTAGAGATCTTTCATGACTACAAAGGTGGAGGGACCTATGTGGATATCATAACCATTTGTAGTAATTTAGGCTTTAGGGGTTTTTTTGTTTCCATTTTTGTGTTTGTCTTCAGAGAACACAGGCCCCCTACCCGCAACACAGCAATTTTGAAACCCCTCTGGTCGTACTATTACCTCCTCACCACCATACCAATGTGGACCACTGTAACCCTTGAAAGGGTATCACTAGTATGTGGGGAGAGAAGAAAATTGAAGAAAGATTCATTCAACAAATATTAATTGAAAGCCTGCTATATTCCACGCTGTTTAGATGATGGAAATATAGCAATGAATCAAACAGACAAGTTCCCTGATCTTACGGAGCTTAAATTCTAGTGAGTGGAGCAAACAAATACTATCAGATCTCCTATAATGCTTATTTTGAAAACGAGAATATGTTCCAACCTGATTGATATGTTAGGGAATAATTTAAGCACAATTCGAATTTCATGTTTGCTTACGCATGATTTCACCTGGGGGAAACACTAGAATGCAGAAAGGGGCACCAAGCTGAACCAAGTCACATAGGAATACGTAAAATGGACATGTGCGTGCAACTCAAACATCTACCAGCTACCTCAACTCTCTGAGTGCGCTATGAGCTACATCTGGTGTCAACAGCTGTCCATAACCCTCCTAACACCACTTCACAGTAACTCACAATCTGCAATCCACTCCATCCCTACTTCTACAAGCAAACTGCAGGTCTTTTTCAAGATAAAGTGACATTTATTGTAGTATTTATGTATATCTCGACAAGTAAACATATATAAAACTGTGCTGCCATGTTTATTGTTTCCATGTTTTTAAAATATGTCACTGAGGAAGTTTTCGAGTGTTGGGCTCCCAATCCCATTTTCTCCGTAGCTCTGTGGTTTATAGTATGTAATTTCATACAGCACGGTGATTCTTAGGAATGCATGTGTCACACTGTAGCAGAACTATTTGTAAACAAGAAAACTGTCAAATAAGATAATTCCAGGTAATGGTAAGTGCTTTGAAAAAATTCAGTCAAGGAATGAGGTTGAGAGTGTTGGGATGAAATGGGGAGGCACTTCGTTAGATTGATGACCATGGAAACCTCTCTGGGAAGGTCACATTCGAACTGACACTTGAATAACATGAAGAAGTCAGTTCATGCACAAAAAAGAAAACCTGGGCTAACAGCATTCCTTGTGAAGAGGTGTGAGGATGGGGTCATGGAGGGCAGAGAGTTTTGAGGAGGGGGTTTATGCAAAGCAGGAATAAGTTTCGTGTGTTAGAGGAACAAAGAGAACCAGAGCAAGAAATAGAGAGGTGGGGAAAGTAGCTGGACCCCAAATCACCTAGACATAATAGGATATTGTAAGTCATTGGAATTTTCATTAGGGGATTTTTCACTACTGATGGAAGAACCCACTCCATTTACAGATGAAGCTGAGGTCTGGAGAGTTTACACTTCTTATGCAAAGTTACCTTAACAGCTAAAACCTAGGTCTCACATCTTTTGGCATGGGAATAGACGTACCTATGGAGCTGTCCCTAGATGAGTCCTTCATTTGAACTCTGTGGAAGAAGATATTGGTTGGGAAATTTTCCCAGAGCGCCCCCAAACTGATTCTGGATCCATTGACTGCTTTCTCAAGCACGATGATATTGGGAAGAAGTCCAGTTTAACCAGGTTATATCCAGTGTCCTGTTTCACGCCACTGGTGAAAGGAAAATAGATCAGACAAAATGTCAACTAAGCCATCCTAGATGACAGCAAGATTTGTAAGGCAGCCAGTCTCGCTCAGCGCAACTGCCAGAGCCCAGATCTACCCACACTCTTACGAAACCTAACGACGCAGTGCACGTCGGGACTGCTCTGTTCTCCTGCTAACTGACATCAGACGTGAGGCATGAGAATTTCCTGACAGCAGATTACAAGGCACAGCAACGAGTCACTGGAAGAAGCTGTAGGATTTCTCTTCCTAGATGGAGGGACACGTTTGTTATCAAAGCCAGTCAGAAGACCGAAGAATAAATTTAACCTGACAATAGGCTAAATGCCGCAGGGTAAATGCCTTCGCCCAAAGCAGCCCATTTGGGGTTTTGCTGTCTGCCAAGCAGAAGAGCAAGAGCTCTGGCAAGAGCTGCTCAGTCTCCCTTGCGGGTCAGAGCAGGTAGCCCCGGTGTGTGTCGCCCGGGGCCTTGAGCTCCCTGCCCTGCCTGCTTCCTGCAGTCCCGCCTTCCCTCTCCAGTCTCCGCTTCTCTTTCAGATCTTCTTTCCTCTAGAAGTCTAGGGAGGGGAGGGTGGTGAGTGATGAGATGCTAAGCAGATCTGTGACCCTCGGGCTAAACTTCAAAGCATTTCTTCCCACCCTGACCCTCAGCCTGTCAGCTTCTTGAGGGCAGGGCAGGATACACCTGGGATACCTGCTCTCAACTAGACTAGTTCTCCACCACCTCATTCCATATCGACATAATCCAGAGTCCTTTCTGCAGACACTGCTATACCTTTATACTTTCCCCAAGGTTTCATTCACCAAAAAATATTACCAAGGCCCCCACTCCCAGGGTGCCAGGAGGCAGGGCAAGTCCCCAGGCATTAATTAAATCAACATATTTACTGAGTGCTTAATCTGAGCTATGCACTGTTCTAGGTGCTAGAAGTTCACCTGTGAAGAGCAGACATCTGTCCTGCGCTTCTGGACCTTCTGCTAGAATGTGAGTCCCTTTGGCAATATATCTCAAGGGTGAGCCTAAGACCACCTCCTCAGAGGCTGCCTTGATACTTGTTAAAATGTGAATTCCAAGACCCCCTCCAGACTTCCTTCAGGAAGACAGAGTTTCCAGGAATGGAGCCTTGGAATCTGTACTTTTTCAGGCTTCCCCTGAGATTCTTCTATAAACTAAAATTTAAGAACTACTGCTCCAATGAATGAAGGACTGTAGCTGGAAGAGGTTCTTTCTCATCCTTACAGTCTGGCTGGAGAGCAGATCTTCTATTGAGACCCTTCAAGAATGTTCTCTCTGGTGACTCCTTGCCTTCTAGGTACATAGGGCTAGAAGTTATTTGGGTCCTGGATTGGAGGGTGCCCAGGAAGCTCTCATACCAACCATAGGCCTCCAAGAATCATGGATTTGGTCCAGATTGCTTCCTTTGTGCCCAGGCGTGGTCCTCCTATAAAATCAGATACTCCTAGGCATGGCATGGTGACAAATAATGGCTAGTTATTTCTACCTTGGTGTAGATAAACATTCCATATCCCTGTTGTTGATGATAGCCAGCAGGGAGCATGTCCAAACGGGCATTTGTCCCAGGACATGTCAGCAAGTGGCATGCCAGTCTTCTGGGAAAGGTGAAACGAGGCAGCTGTGACAGCGTGAGGACTTAGGGTGTCCAGATGAGAAGGGGAGGAGGGGAACGAGGAGGCAGAAAGTGTCAGGAGGGCAGAGAGGTGCCCGGGAAGGCTGAGTTCTCCTTCACAACTTTGCCTGCAGCCTGATCTGCTTCAGCTCCGTTTTCCTTAAGGACACACAACAAGCAGATGCACTCCCCCTTGACATTCTTCCGCTGTGGTTCTCTGCGACTCACCCATAGCACTGATCCCTTCTGCCTGGCTTGGGGGAATTTAGGTGTGTGTCTTATCCGCACCCACACACATGAGTATCACGTACACTTGTCCTAGGCCCCCTACCCTTGTCTGTAAACCTCTCGCAGGCAGGGCAGTGTCCACACGTTACTCCCTTTACCACCCCCCACACCACCTAACAGCACTTGCATGTGGGATGTGCTGAGTAAATATTTGTCAAAGGAATGAATGAACGCAAACTGAAGGGGTGGAAATTTACAGAGGCCAGCGCTGGCTCTGCCTGATTTATTCAGCCCCGGCATAGCACGCCATGCAAATAGCCACTTCGTACTCGTTTTTGATGATCATGAAAGTGATAATGAAACCCTTCAAGGGATGACTGAGGATAAGGCTCATTATTGTTTGTGTCTTTTCTTTTAATTAGTGAATTTATTTATTTTTGGCTGCATTGGGTCTTTGTTGCTGTGCGCAGGCTTTCTCGAGTTGCGGCGAGCGGGGCCTACTCTTCGTTGTGGTGCGCGGGCTTCTCATTCTGGTGGCTTCTCTTGTTGCAGAGCAGGACTCTAGGCACAGGGGCTTCAGTAGTTGTGGCACACGGGCTCAGTAGTTGTGGCTCGCGGGCTTTAGAGCGCAGGCTCAGTAGTTGTGGCGCACGGGCTTAGTTGCTCCGTGGCATGTGGGATCTTCCTGGACCAGGGCTCAAACCCATGTCCCCTGCACTGGCAGGTGGATTCTTAACCACTGCGCCACCAGGAAGTCCCTGTTTGTGTCTTTTGTTGTAAGCTGCCTCAAATCTTTTATAGAAAAAGGCAGGGTATAAATAATAATAAGTAAGTGGATAGGGCTTTAACCCCCTGAGGCTGCTCCATACTTTTCAGTCCCTCTCATACCTCCAGAACAAAGCAGCCTTCTGGGGATGGGAGGTGAAGAGAATTATTTCTGTTCATTCAACAAATGAGTTGTGAAAGCCATACCATGCTTCTCCTAAGCAATAACCTTGCTCCAGTGTTTCTAGACAGAGTAACTCCTTGAGGTCTCTTTCAAGGCTGTGATCCTTGATTCTGCTCAGAATCGGTGGGGATATTAAGTAATATTGATAAAGTCCCACAAGCACCGGAGATTTAGTGAATATATGCAGGCAGTGGGCTTCTGTCATTTCTCTGTCTGTCTTAATATACCAGCATCT
Source organism: Lagenorhynchus albirostris (assembly GCF_949774975.1). Taxonomy (NCBI): domain Eukaryota; kingdom Metazoa; phylum Chordata; class Mammalia; order Artiodactyla; family Delphinidae; genus Lagenorhynchus; species Lagenorhynchus albirostris. Next base: position 90,492,706 of record NC_083095.1, read on the forward strand.
GGTAAAATTGCTTTAAACGCTTTGTTTGGCGTCTGTTTATGTCAGATCAGATCTTCTCCTAACACCCAAATGAAACCTGATGTGACCTCGCATAATGTAGTCGATGTGTCACCTTGTAGCAAACCCTGAACAAAGGTCTTACTTGATTTTTAAATGCATCAAAATGGGAATTATTTATGATCAGATTTACCTTTCCTAAGCGTTTTGCTTCTGGTGGTAGCTAAATTATACCAGCTGATTAAAATAGGCAATCAGTGCTGCCTGTCGGAGGTGTCTTAACTTGCTGTATATACTTTTGGTAAATATCACAACATTGTTTTAATCTGTAAATTGGATTTGTCAGGTCTGATTCATTTAAATGGCTCACACACCCCAAATTCTCTCTGACAGCCCCAATGTGGGAGCCTGTCCTCATCTTGAAAAGGTAATATTGCCTGGGGCTTTTTGCTTAATAGAGGCAAGAATATTGTGTAGCAAGAAATCAGAGAAAGACAGACCGCCTTTCCTATAACAGGTTTCTGCAAGCATCCAACACCTCAGCCATGCAGCATCTTTTCACAGAAATTGAGAGACTTCTGACTGAGGTAGGGGAGAGACCAAAAATGTATTGTTTATACCAATAATCCTATTGATAACAGTAACAAAAAATTATCCATCAGTTGCCATGTGCTATGCACTGTTCTAAGTAGTTTATAAAAATGAATTATCCTATTCAATCCCTACAGTAACCAAGTAAAGTAAGTATTGTTTTATACTTGCAGAAGCTTAAGTTGAGAAACTTGCTCAGGACCTAACTGGCTCCAGCCTGCAGCCCTACCCACCAGGCACACAACCTCTCTATGTGGAGTTATTATGATTGATTGACTTTTGAAGGAAAGATGGGACCAAGAGGGGACCCTTTGTTCAGGATTATATTCCTATGGTTCCCCAAATCTTGTAATGCCTACTTAGTTAGCCTATTATTTTACATTTCTCAGGCTTTTTAAAAGGACCTTACTCTTAATATTTGTTGATTATAAAAATAACAAAAGGCATCTTGTAAATGAGTTAATTATATTCTATTCATCATGGCTTCTTTGGATGTATTTGTGATATATCCTTTATTTAGTATATAGACAATGCTTAGTGAGCATAAGAATTCAGGTGCCTTGGGGCTTCCCTGGTGGCGCAGTGGTTGAGAGTCTGCCTGCCGATGCAGGGGACGCGGGTTCGAGCCCCGGTCCGGGAAGATCCCACATGCCGCGGAGCGGCTGGGCCCGTGAGCCATGGCCGCTGAGCCTGCGCTCTGGGAGCCTCTGCTCCACAACGGGAGAGGCCACAACAGTGAGAGGCCCACGTACGACAAAAATAAATAAATTAATTAATTTAAAAAAAATTTAAGAATTCAGGTGCCTCTTGCAAGAAATGATAGGGGTTCATTACAAGATAAAACTAGCACTCTAATTTAGAAAATACAATAAGAATGCTAGGGAAAATTCCAAGAACATAGAAATCAAAGTCTTGGTTAGTGTACTAACCCAGTGCAGCCGAGGTTAACAAGACAGTTAACCTCAATGAGCCTAATTTACTTATTTTTCCAAAGGAATAGCATTTTACCTACCTCCCAGATTGGCCGGGAAAACCAAATATAGCCATCTCTGTGAAAGTGCTTTTATTCGTTGTAAAGTATTACACAAATGCAGTAAATACAAGGGGGTTGCCTTATCCAAATGTTCTGATGTCCAGTCATTGTATAAACAAGTTTTACTTTGGGAAGATAAAACCACTTTTAAACCAACACCATCTTAAGTTGGAGTTCTGTGAGCAAAGCTTCCTGTATGCCCCAGCAGCTGGCTCATGGTAACAGTCCTTCGCCAAATTAAATGAATTTTCTTCAATGAAAAATCCTACAGAACAGATGCATTCACAAGCCCCCCAACTCTGCAGCCATCAATTGGTAAAGAAAACTCTGTTCTGCTACTTGTTTTGTGCTAGGACTGTATGTAAGAGGAGGTCAAGATTCTCAAAATGATACTTGACAGGTTTTTTACAAGCGCTGCCCGTGTGTGTGTGTTTACTCTCTTCTCCCCAGGGTGCTTCCAGGGGGTTGGAAAAGCTGCAGGAGGGGTGGGCTGGAGATGGATATCTCTGGGTGATCTGGGTTTGAGGGTGAGGAAGAGCAGAAGACGATGGCAGGGGCTTCCCTGGTGGCGCAGTGGTTGAGAGTCCGCCTGCCGATGCAGGGGACGCGGGTTCGTGCCCCGGTCCGCGAAGATCCGACATGCCGCGTAGCGGCTGCGCCCGTGAGCCATGGCCGCTGAGCCTGCGCGTCCGGAGCCTGTGCTCCGCAACGGGAGAGGCCACAACAGTGAGAGGCCCGCGTACCGCAAAAAAAGGAAAAAAAAAGAAGGCGATGGCAATACAGGGGCAACAGACAGGGAGAAGGGGCTCTGGCACTTCTGGATGGGCGACCATGGGAGGAAGCTCCTTACTACAGGTGGAGGAGCAGAGACGAGAAGGCAGGATGGCTGGGAGTGGGGAAGGGCCCTGGATACAGGACTCTGTCTGTCCTGCCTCACCCCACCGCTCACCTGGCTCCATCCTGGGTTATTTTTTGTTTTGTTTTGTTTTTGCCTCACCACTTGGCTTTTGGGATCTTAGTTCCCCGACCAGGGATTGAACCTGGGCCCCTGTATCCACTGCAGTGGAAACGCAGAGTCCTAACCACTGGACCACCAGGGAAACCCTGTCCTGGGTTTTTAAAGTAGACTCATCACCTGGTCTTCACTCCTTCCATCCAAACATTTCTGGTCTTCTCTTTCCTCTCTCTACCTTACACCCTTGCAGACTTGAGGATCCACACACTAGACCCTGCTGGCAGCATTCCAGACCTCTCTGAAAAGCACCATTTGTTGGAAAATGAAGAGACCTAAATATATCTTCTACAAAAAATGTCAGTCTTCAATATTGTGAGCCTCACACTTTGTTTAAGCACAGAGAAGAAAGCAGCCTACTGAATGGCATATAAAAAAAAATTCTGCCTTCAGTGCCCTGGAGCTGGGTTGGCAAACTTTTCATGCAAAATGCAAGGTAGTAAATATTTTAGACTTTGCAGGTCATATGGTCTCTGTCACAGCTAATCTATTCTGTCACTGTGAGCAGTCATAGACAATGTGAGGCTGTGTTCTGATAACACTTTGTTTACAATAGTTGGTGGGCTCCGAGTTTGCTGCCCACTGCTCTGACAACTTCTTTTTTTAAATGAGGTGGCACTTTGGCATCTTGGTGAATTATAGAATGCCTGGAGCTCCCCACCCTTCTCCATTGCCACTGGAGTGAGCTTGCTGTTAGTAGCTCAGTGAGAGCTGAGTTGGTAAGGTTGATTTACTCAAGCAGATGTGTTCCCTCTGAAAACAGTGGTTGGGAAGTTGCACGTGTGCATCTACTTCCATAGGAAAGCCCTGAAGAAGGCTAACTGGACGCCTGGCTGATGAAGACATTCTCCCGCCGCCTATGGAAAGACTGAGCTAAAGAGGCCCCTTCTCCCCTCTTCCTCCCCTCATCTAACACACACTCCCAGTCCTTTGGGTGGGGGTCAGCCTGCTGGAAGGATCCCCCAAAGGACCCCAGCCGTAACCCCAATTAAGTGTCTCCTTTCACTCTCCAAGGTTTCCTTCCACCCGACCTTTCATCTCCAGGGCATCTGAGGAGATGAGGCTTCCTCCCAGAAGCAGGCGAGGCTTGTCTTTCCCGGGGACATTTCCTTTTCCGAGAGGAGCAATGAACTCCAATGAAACTCCAGCAGAGCCAGCTGTCGAGGGGGCAGAATTTCTGCCTGTTCTCTTTTCTACCCCAGTCCTTCACGGAAGAGTTTGCTCCCTCCACTAACTTCAGGGGAGTCGAATCCTCAGGACCCACCTGTCCACCGCCTGCTCCACCCCTGCTTTTCCTCTCTTGTAAGCCACTCTCCTCTGGCTTGGTACACAAACAGTCATCTCTGGCGAGCAGTTTTGAGTTAGCACAGGAACTGCACGTTTCTGCAGTCCCAGATCACACACTAGAGATGGCAGAGAGCCTCCCCTGCCAGCATCTGCCAGCGTGTGAAGACCCACATCTGGATGCTGTCTGAGAGCCTGCGCCTCCGAGGTAGCTCTGCCTGGGAAGGAGAGTTGGGTCCCTAGAGGAATTTAGAAAGTGGGGTAGGGGCTAAGCAGGCCGGTACAATTAGACACGACCAGTATTTCCCAGACAGCAGAGACTTATAGCCTCCTAATAGCAAGCAAAGAGCAGAAGAAGGGACTTGTTAGCGGTGAGTTAAATCGATAGCTAGTGGGAAGCAGCCGCATAGCACAGGGAGATCAGCTCAGTGTTCTATGACCACCTAGAGGGGTGGGATAGGGAGGGTGGGAGGGAGACGCATACACATACATATGTGTATGTATAGCTGATTCACTTTGTTATACAGCAGAAACTAACACACCATTGTAAAGCAATTAGACTCCAATAAAGATGTTAAAAAGAAAATGATGGTTCTCAATAGGGGGTGATTTGGCAATGTCTGGAGACATTGTTTTGGCTGTCACAACCCTGGGCAGGGGGCCGTACTTATAGCATCTTGTGGGTAGAGGACAGGGTGACTTGTCCTACATCCTCCAGTGCACAGGACAGACTCCCATAGCAAAGATCTGCCTGGCCCCAAATGTCAGTAATGCCAATGTTGAGAAATGCTGAATTAGAGGTGTCTCTTGTTCAGAACAGCTCTGCACTGTCCGTGGTGAAATGACCTCGTGAGTGGATGGGCTGGGTAGTCATATGAGGGTCCCTGTGGGCAGGCTTCCTGCAGGGTGTGAGGGTGGCCAGACAGACGAGGACCCCGCGCCCACCTGGGTTGTGCAGTAGAAGCGGGCAGATGGGTGGGAGGCAGTTTCATGGCTCCTGCCCCCACGCTGAGCTGGGTGTCCCTCCCTGCTTTGTTTCCTTCTATCTGCGGAGCCTTGCCTTTATCAAGACTTTACGCTTTGACCCTCTGGCCTCAATACCCAAGGTAGGAGCCCCCGTGCAAGGGCCCCACTTTATTTCTGTAACACCCATAGGTGAGGGAGCATACCTTGCCCGGCTATTCTGCGTGAAGAGGGAGCTGCAGGGAGGAGAGGCTGGCTCTGGCCCTGTCAGAGTCTCCTGATCCTACCAACTCCGAGCCTGGACTCTTCCCTGGGCTCTGTAGAGGCAGCAGGTGTCACTATTTCAGTGGTTCTCTCCTCAGCCTCCTCCCGGGTTCTCTGCTGGTGTTTTTGCTTCCTCTTTCAATCTAATTACACCTGCTTTGCATCTTTAAGAAATGCTTCAAGATTCTGGTCTGCCGAGGTCACCCTTTGTTTTTCGGGGGTTTGATGAATTTATTCTTGCATACAAATTTCTTTGGTCATTTTGATAGACTTCACTGAGGAAAGGAGGTAGATGTACAGGTATACCTTGTTTTATTGCACTTTGCAGATCCTGCATTTTTTTTTTCTTTTTTCCTTCCTTTTTGCGGTACGCGGGCCTCTCACTGCTGTGGCCTCTCCTGTTGAGGAGCACAGGCTCCGGGCGCGCAGGCTTAGCGGCCATGGCTCACGGGCCCAGCCACTCCGCGGCATGTGGGATCTTCCCGGACCGGGGCACGAACCCGTGTCCCCTGCATTGGCAGGCGGACTCTCAACCACTGCGCCACCAGGGAAGCCCAGATCCTGCATTTTTTAAGGGTGTTACTATTCTCACATTTTGCAGGTTGACTATGTTCAGCTGAGTGGTTCTAGACTGGGGTCTGTTATGAGCTGAATTTTGTCCCTTAAAAACATACGTTGAAGTCCTAACCCCCAGTACCTAGAATGTGACCTTACTTAGAAATAGGAACTTTATAGATATAACTAGTTAAGATGAGGTCATCCTGGGGTAGAGTGGGCTGCTCATTCAAAATGACTGGTGTCCTTAGAAAACACACAGGGAGAACACCATGTGATGACAGAGGCAGGGACTGGAGTGATGCAGCTGCAATTCAAGGAGTGACAAGGATTGATCAATGCCCATGCAGCCCCCACCAGAAGCTAGGACAAGGCAAACAAGGATTCTTCCCAGAGTCTCAGAGGGAGCATGGACCTGCTAACACCTTCATTTCAGACTTCCAGCCTCCAGAACTATGAGACAGTAAACTTCTGGTGTTTTAAGCTACTCAGTTTGTGGTACTTTGTTACAGCAGCCCTCAGAAACTAATACAGTATCTCTCATATGGTTGAGGTCACGTCTTGACTGGGGCTGGAACCAACTGAAGGTTCTCTTGGGCTGAATGTCCAAGAGGGCTCCTCACCCACATGGCAGGTACTCACCTGGGTTGATGGGAACTTCTGGGGGCTGGACGGGCATTGTTCTCTCTCTCTCCACACCACCTCTCCATATAGCCAGTTTGGGTTTCCTACCAGCACAGCAATCTCAGGCTAGTTGGACTTTTTACGTGGCTACTAGCTTCCCTGCAAGCGAGTGTTCCAGGAGACCCGGGTAGAAAGGGCAAGACTTCTTTTGACCTAACCTCAGAAGTTCCACAGTGTCCCTTTGCTGCATCCCTTTGCCCAAAAAGTGAGTCACAAGTCCAGCCCAGCAAGGACCTGAAGACCAGGAGGAATGGTTCGTTGTAGGGTCATTTTTGTGAACTGACCAACACAGCACACGAGTTGGAAGCAGTTCTTTAAGGACGTTTGATTTCTAAGGAGTAGAAAGGTTTATGGAAAGTTTTCATTTGCTTTGTGATTTGAGATATCGATGGGAAAGCTATTCTAAAAGTTGAAAATATAGGAGAGAAGAGCTATGAGAGGATAGGATTCAAGATTTAGTTAGAGGGTTCAGCTTTAGACTGTGGGAGAAACACCTCTTTCATTATATCAGGAGAGAAGCAGGTGAGGATGAGTGAAGACACAGCAAATGCGTAGGTGAAGAAAGGGAGGAGGAGGTCAGTATAGAAGTTTCAGCCTGTTGGGAGAGTTCCCATGTATTGGCTTCTAGTGTCTCTCAGTCTGGAGAAGCAAGATTATCTGCTGACACTGATAAGAAATATGATAGGAGAGAGAACTTTGGGAGAATGACATTTTGAAAGAGCCACAGTGGAGAACAGGAAAGAAAGCTGCATACGATCAACACACTCCAAAAGACCCCAACACCTTTTCAGACAAACTCTGCAGGGGTAGGAGTGAAATCCAGGGGGGAGCAGTTGTCTCCTGCTGTCCATGGCATTCTTGGTGACATTTTCTGAGTTTTCCAGCCCTAACAGAAGTCTCTAACATGAACTAGATATTATTTCTGAAATCAAGGTAATGGGAGCTAGAAAGATATGGTCATTGTTTCATAAGTACATTTCATTAAAAATCAGTATCTTGGGCTTCCCTGGTGGCGCAGTGGTTGAGAGTCCGCCTACCGATGCAGGGGACACAGGTTCGCGCCCCGGTCCAGGAAGATCTCACATGCCGCGGAGCAGCTGGGCCCGTGAGCCATGGCCACTGAGTCTGCACGTCCGGAGCCTGTGCTCCGCAACGGGAGAGGCCACAACAGTGAGAGGCCTGCGTACCACAAGAAAAAATAATAAAATAATAAAATAAGATAAAAAGTCACTTCCCCCCCCCCCAAAAAAAATCAGTATCTTTTTATTTGGTAGGCCATAAGAGAAGGGTTAGTGGGGAAGAAAAATGTTTTGAAATAGAGTTCAAGCATCTCATCCAGACATACTTCCAGAATGTCTTACCCTGTTGCTGTGGATGAATTCTCCCCATCTTTCTTCATTTTACTCAGCTGTACTTCGAGTGGGAAATCAAGACCTACGATATGAAATTTTCTGGCTCAGACAGCACAGATTAACTGTATCTCATCTCAAAATTGTGGTCACGTTTGGGACATTTTTCTGTGATTGACTTCCTGGGTGTGGGTGAGAGGCAGATCCATTTTTCTTTGTGTTAATTTCAGCTGTAAGTGTGACCATTTTTGTCAATGACCATGGAGTGAGTTTCTGTGATTAGTCATTTAACTGTATGATAATTGCAAGCTAAATAGAGTGTTTACAACAAACCTCTTGCATAGGAGACAGAGACTATGTCAAATTACAACCTATGAAAACTACATAAATAAAAATTTGCATCTAGAATAGGGCTGTTCATAAAAATTATGAAAAGATTGTGGAATTTTTTATTTGCATTGTATAGTGGCTCCATCATTGACAAATTGTAACTATAGTCCATAATATTTTACATCCAACAATTATTCATCATAACTGCATATATATCGCTTGACTCATTCTGAAAAGTAACAATCTTGGCAATCGCATTGTTTCCCTTATCTTATTAGTGACAAAGTACCATAATGAGCATAACCTTCCAGAATGGATTCACTGATCGAATAAACAAAGCTAGGTCTTGGCACAGGACAGACCATGAAACGATTGGCTTGCCCTTCTGCCTCTTCCTGAGAGCCATAACCATACCACTTCTCTCTGCTGAATGTCCTTGATTCTAACTTGGTTTGGAATTTCAGAAGCATTCATTACTCTTTGTCTTATCATTAGGCAAGAAAAGATCTCTACCTTTAATCCAAACAGGGAATTCCATGAGAAATTCTCAAAATGAGCATTTTAATTTAAGCTCTTGTGTTTAGGCAATTGCCTGGAAAGATTTTATTTTTTAAATAATCAGAGGAAAAGCTTCACACATCAGGACATTCTCCCTTCTTTTAAAAATTGAAGGGAAAGATTTCAGGGTGCAGTGGCGTCATAGTCAACTATGCCTGCGGGAATTTAAATTTGTCAGTGTACAGACAACATAATTCACCATCTCAAGCTCAGCAAGAGGGACAGGTGCCATTAAGTCTTACAAACTTGGAAGGATAATATTTGTTTCTCTGTAGAGCTGCAATCACTGTTACAGGACTGTTCTGCCCAATTTCCCCACATGCAAACACATTCCTTGCTTTGAGTGTAGAAATTTCACATCTTTTGCCCTGATCTCAGGGTTTTTCTCATTTCCCTCCTCCCTCTTCTTTTGCTCTTTAAAGGCCAATACTTATTCTGAAAACACTATCCCATTTCTGAATTTAGCAGATTTAATATATCACTAACAACTAAGATGCTTCCATGTGTGTTTCTCAGGGACACCCACAGGTATATTACAATCATAACATCCTTGAGAGAGTTCACAGGAAACATTAATGCATTCATGCTTTAAATTAGCCATTATTGGGTACCAATCGAACACAGACACTGTGCTAGGCCCTAGGCCTCAGGATATGAACTTCTGGGCACAAAGTGGGCATTTAATGTTTACTGAATAAGTAGCAGTGCCTGCTTCCAAGAAACTCCCCATCTAATCTGGGAGGCAGATTTGTACACAGAAAATTAAAATACAATATGATGAGTATTCTAGAATAAGTAGGAATAGCTACAATGGGAGCAGAAGGGAGCGAGTAACCAAGCATGGGGAAGTGGAGAAAGGCCCCGCAGAAGTGATGTGTAGATTAGATTTTGAAAGATGAGCAGGTGTTTATCAGGTGAAAAAGAAGGTTGTGTCTGAGGGCTTGTGTGTGAGTGTGAGTGTGTGTGTGTGTAGAGGAGGGTGAACACAGACATTTCAAGCAAGGGGAACAGCATGTGTAAAAACGTGCGGGTGGAAGTGGTGTGGTAAATTCTGGAAATGGTGTTTACTGCAGCTGGGATCCCGAAGATGTCCAGGTGAGGGGGTGAGGGATAATTAAGAAGAAAGATAGGTGCAAGATATTGAAAGACTCTGTGACCTTCATTTTGGCTTTGCAGGGGAATCAGATGATGGCCTAGTAAGAAAGAGACAACAAATCACATTTTTAAAAAGATAGCTCTGCTAGTTAGGTGGGATGGACTAAGTTGAAGAGAATCGGTGGGCATGACAGAGTTCTTTAGAAGACAGTTACAGCCGTCCAGGTGGAGTTGATGATGGCTGAAGAGCTCAGAGCAGGAACCTGGTTTAGAAAATATTTCCTGAGGAACAGAGCACAGGAGTTGTGACTGAACACATGTGGTAGCAAGTCATTTGGGATCACGAGTGTAAGAGAAACATCCTAAGGTGTAGTGAGTGAAGCATCAAGAGAGAAGGAGCCTGGGTTCCTAAAAGACCCCGTGGAGCAGCGTCCCCATTCCAGCCTTCGACCAGCTACCTCTGAGCAGTGTTTCTGAAAGTTTAGAAACTGGAAGTTCTGACAGCACCTGGAGGGCTGGGTGAGCCTCTGACTCAGTAGATGTGAGGGTATTCTCAAGAATATGCATTTCTTTAAAAAAAAAAAAAAAAAAAGAACGAAATAATGCCATTTGCAATGACATGGATGGATCTAGAGATTGTCATACTGTGTGAAGTAAGTTAGAGAAAGACAAATATATGATATCGCTTATATGTGGAATCTAAAAAATGGTACAGATGAACTTATTTACAAAACAGAAATAGAGTCAATAGATGTAGAAAACAAACATGGTTACCAGGGGGAAAGGGGATGGGAGGGATAAATTGGGAGGTTGGATTGACATATACACACCACTATATATAAAATAGATAACTAAGAAGGACCTACTGTACAGCACAGGGAACTCTACTCAATACTCTGTAATGACCTATATGGGAAAAGAATCTAAAAAAGAGTGGATATATGTATATGTATAACTGACCCTCTTTGCTGTTCAGCAGAAACTAATGCAACATTGTAAATCTATACTCCAATAAAAATTAATTTAAAAAATGAAAAAAAAAACAACAACAAGAAAGAATTTGGTGCGGATATTGCTGCCCTGGAGGTGCACTTTGAGAACCACTGCTCAGGACTATTATGTATTATGTTAGTCATTATGTATATGAGAGAAAAATCAAAGTTATCTTGTTTATGCCATTGTTATTCGGCTGTCATACCAGCCGAACCTGCCGAAGTGACCCGGAAGAGAGAGGGCCTAGGAGACATGAGTTTCTCTGACGGGCATGGGAGGACACCATCTCCCTCATGAAGACCAAGCCTTCCTCTCCCCAGGGCTTTATTCTGAACTGGCCTGCAAGTCTTGAGCTCACTTTCAGTCCACTTAACTAATATTTCTTGAGTGTATGTCAAAGCTTCCCCTAGAGTTACCATTGGGAAGTGGGGGAAGGGTGGGCCTGTTAACTATAATTGGCAGGTCAGGGTGTGGAGCCGATTAGGGAAGATTACAAGACGCTCTCTGACAGTGTGCTATGCAGAATACTAGTTTTGCAGAATGTGAATAGGTACAATGTGCAAAAAATGTTTCCTGGGGTAAATAATAGTTTAAAAATCATAGATGAAATAAAGTTAACATTTCATTTATTTCAAGAGAACGCTGTATATATTATTCTCCAAGAATCTCTAAAAGGGGATTGTGCTGTGAAGCACCCACCACCGCCTCGCCCTTTGGTTCTAAAACCAGGAAACCCTTTATTTAGAAGCATCTCAGGGGATGAGTGTTGTGTCAGATAAACGTAGGGAAATGCTGCCTCTGAGTTCTTTGTAGAAGAACTTTACAGCAGTGGCTCCCAAAGAGTAGGTCATTGATTGGCACTGGGTCCGTGACAGAGTTATTTGTGAATCTGTAGCAATATGGAAAACATAAGGACACTGTAGCACTTTACAAAGTTAATGTTTTTTTCAAATTAAAAGTTATCTTTATTTTGAAACTATGTGCTTCCTATGCTTTTGGGGTTAAAATTTTCCTGTTCAGTGAAATGATGGTGGTGGGAGAGATGATCTCTTCTGAAATATTTTTATATGTTTTAAATTAAAAGTTGGCATCTTTATACCAGACCTTTTGTTTTAGCTTGATTGTATCATACTGTTCGATTCTTAGATATCATCTAATCCAAGCCCAACATTTACAGATGAAGAAAGTGAAGTCCTGAGGCTGATACAAAGAAAATGATAATATGTTTATTATAAGTTATGCAAACGCTGTGTGTATTGGAAATGGCCATCCCACCCTCAAGGACTTCATGGCACGTATTTGGGCACTTTGATACCTTTCATAACATTAATTATAATAGGAAGTTGAAAGGTTTGTGCTGTCACAAGCAAAGCATGAAATGTTTAATGAATTGTTGGAAAATTAGAACCAGCAGGATGCCATGTGTCCATTGCAGTATTTTAGTTCTAGGCAAATCGGAGACACATGATTGATTATGATTAATTGTATTTACTTACATAGTTCTTTTTGTGTATATTTCCATCTGCACTGAGAAGGGGTAAAAATTAAGCAGATACCTGGCGATTATTCAAGATCATAGCTAAAATTTTCCATTAATCTTTCAGATCACCCCCATTTATAAAATAATCCTAAAGTTAATCTCTGCATGAAAGCTTCTTTACCTAGAAAAATGAAAGGATTGGACTAATTTTTCTTCTGAAATCCTTCCAGCTATAAATTTCAAGGATTCTATGATTTAACTGGAGTTAAACAATAAATAAGGGCCATGTTAATTAGAGTCTATATTACCTAAACTTCCTCCTTTTTCAGTGATTTATAGGTTACCACAGGAAAATAATGCTTAAGGCAGGTCAGTTATCTATTTGGAAATCATAAAGGAGAAGGAAAAACGTTTGCAAGTAAAGAACACATTGTACTTATATATTGTATACTATTTTTCAAACTTAAACATTTATTATGTATTCTGAGATGGGATATCCATATAATAGACTTACCCACCCAAAGCTTGGCACTTGGCACAGACTGAGATGACTTTTCCTATCTTCCTAAGTCTGTGTTTCTCCAAATGACCATCTGATCAAAGTCACCTGGAAAGTTACTGAAAATAAACATTCCTGGGCACTAACCCTTTAGAGATTCAGATTTAGTAGAGCTGGGTTAGAGCTCAGGAATCTGCATTTTTAATAAGCTCCGCTAAGGGACGCTCATGTACACTTAAATTTAAAAACCACTTTCCCTACAATATAACTTATTGTGCCAGGGACATGATACTTCCAGATGCCCAAACAATAAATAGTAGAACAGGGTCAGAGTAAAAGGGGATTCATGTGACTAAGTCCTGAGAGTTCTTCTTACTTTATTCTAGCCAGTGGCAAGGAATTAGCTGCTGCTCTGTTTCACCCCCTGTCTTATCTGAAAGGTCAACAGATTTTCCACTGGAAGAAGCCTCTTCCTGAAAGTAGCTTTGAAGTCAGTATGGAAGTGAGGGTGGAGGGAAGCGGCAGAGGTTGTGGATTTATTGGGGAAGTACCTTGATTTTTTTTTTCTCAAAAAGAAATTGAAGGAAACTAAGGGAAACTTAGAGAAACTAAGGTGATAGTATAAACTATACAGATGAATTTAGATGTCATCATGTAAGTACATTTCCAATGAAGATACAGCACCAGTACACACTTGACAATCCAGTACAACTTAAAACATATACATAAGATTTTAAATATATAGGAATTTCAATATGCTTTCAGACCTTGCTTTTTCTCTTTTCTTCCATTTTTGAAGTTCACTGTATTCTTGAATGTTGATTTTCTTTTCTTGTTTAAATCCAGTCCACTACTGTTTACAAAGTGCTGTTTCTGCCCTAAGGCTAAGAATGTTCTAGGTGAACTAATCAATCAATTTTTGCCCATTAAGAAAGAGCACTAAAATAAAAAGAATGCTAACCTTTTGATTGATTTGGTACCTGTTTGCTAAATACTTTTTTTTTTTTAGTGGTACAACACCAAGAGGAGAAGCAGTCTCCTACCTTAAGGAGAGGAAAACTCCCAGGCCCCAGGGAACTGTGTGACATTTGGGGAAAATTTTTCAAATCCTGGAGTATTGATTAACCTTACCGTAACTTGGTGGTAGGGGTGTTATTTTTAATTAGGTCTTTCTAGCCCAAGTTGGAAGATACACATATTTAAAATGTAAAATAAATATTTCTGCAAAGCAAACTGAGAAAAAGGCGTGTTGTTCAGCTTAACTGAACACCTAACCCAGCGACAGCTTTTGTACAATGCTGTTCAAAATACCTTCCTTCCATTTTCAGACTCTTAGGCTTGTAGAATTGATGGAGTAACTGATTTATCGTGTAGGCTGTGAAGCATCCAACTTGTTATTTCCAGGTTTGGGGTGTTATATGGCTGAACCTGTTGGTAGTGTGTTCTTTTCTAGCGTAACCGTTAAATTAGAGCAGTTCATGAAGAAAAATGACATACGATGTTGAATTTCATGAAATAGGATGTCTCAGCACAAAGAAAATTTTTTCTCATCTGTGGAGTGAGATAAAATAAGACATAGCAGACCAGAGGTCTTCAAGTTGTCAGAAGTTTAAAAAAAGTTTCAAACTACAATGTGTAGCCTGCCACAGTTTTCTTCAAGTATGCCGATGGATGTTTTTCCTCAGCTGAACGTATTCCAGACTTAATAGTGGAATTAAATAGAGAAACTGGATTCAGGTTAAAATCCAGCTTGGCTTAAACCATTCTGTTACTTCCAGCAAGAGAAAAATGACATGTGGATTTACTAAAGTAATAAGCATACCACAGCTGTGTTTAATGCAGTATCATGGTGGCAAGGTCAGAAGTAACAAGAAATTAATCCTTTTTTCTTTTTTCAGGTTTTTGGCCATACAAACCAACCTTCCCCAAGGTAAACGATATTATATTTTTCTGTAATTTGTTGGAAAAATCCAGCATAATTTTATTGGCTTTGAATACATTTTTACTGTTTGGTGTCTCAAAGTCATGAGTGTGACATTCAAATGGTGCCCAGAATTAGGTTTTTATTGGTGGTGTTAGTAATGAAAGCATCCTACGAAAATGGCTTGATGGCTTGACTAAGCAGTGAACCACACAGAGAGAGAGAGAGAGAGAGAGGCTTTTTCTTGCTTGGTCAGACCTTTTATGAGACAGCAGATTCTTCATATCTGTCTCTGATGTTCAAAGACAGAAGGTTTCTTTGTGAGTGACTGTGGAAGAGCCTGCACTGCTCCTAGAACCTACTTTGGAAGAATTCAAAAGAATTCAACTTGGCCTCACCCAAGTAAAGAGCTGGGACCACGCTCAGGGGAGCAGGTCCAGCAGGACAGCATTCGCCAAGTTGTTCAACTTTCCAGGAGTATCTATCAAAACCAGCAATTGAGGATGCATTCATCTTGTGAAAGAACGCCATAGGAACCCTTTTTTATTTCATTAGAAAATCAGGATGCATTTGATGTGCACCATCTGGTTTATGAATACAGGAATAAGTTGTTCAAAAGGCACATTTCCAAGTTCTATGTTTCATATGCTTGGGAAGGAAAAACTCATAAGCAGCTCTATTTTTAATGAGAGCAATGCTAAAGCTAATAAGATTGAGGTGGATTTCCAGTATGTGCCATTTCTCCTAAACTACTACATGTGTTTGTAGTATGTTTGGCAGACTTGTCCTGTTTAGAGGATGGGCTTCCAATTGAAACATTTTAAGTTCTCCATGTGTTAATTGAAAAATAGAAAGAGGCAACATTGTAGCAAAGCAGCTGGCTTCTTAGGTATTAATTATGGTTCTATCCTAAAGTCTATTTTAAATGTATCTCCATTATTTATTATGTTACTTTCAGAAACAGTAAGTTTTCAAATCATAGCGAAAAATCAAGTTAAACTGTACTGTGTATTGAATGCTTTTAAAAAATGGTTTTTTGTATGTAATCACTGTTAATAAACAATAAGCAGTAACTAGACAAGAAAATACAGATTTGCTATTGGTACTCTCTGTTGAGTCCTTAAAATATTTTTTTTATTTAGATAAAAACTAGAGCTCTGGACTGTAGCCATCTCACTAATAGAGTATAGCTCTATATAGGAATGTTTTTGGACCAGAAAAGCTGCTTTAGAGGCATAATGCCTTCAGCTTCATACATAATTTTTAAAATCCTATACAGTAACAAACATGATTCGTGAGGCAATACGTTGCACTCCTTAACCTCTCAGTAACTGGAGGCATCTTCTGTATGTATTCCACAAGTCCAGCTCACACTGATGAAGGAAGCATAATTACATTACAGGCAATCTCATCTAAGGTCATTGCCGTTGTCGCCATCAATCCAGTTAAAGAGGATAACCAGCTCTACTGAGTCAGAGCCACAAAGCTTTCTAACTAAGGCCAGGCTCTGGGATATGGGTGTGATTGAGGATTTTGAAAATTTTTATTTGTGAAAAACTGTTGCTTATGAAAATAGCTAACAATGTTGAAAGAGGGGTATAGTCAGGAGAGGTTGAATATTGGTAGAATTTTTTTTTCCGTTTGCTAGTAAATTTCTTATTTCTAAACACATAAATCAGTGTAGATTCTCAACATCAGAGCTTTAGGCCACATAAGATCTTTATGGAAAGGTTAACAAAGCATTACAGCGTCATAATGGTCCACTGTACCCATCTGGCATCTCATTCTAAATTGGCCCTCCATCCCATTATTTCTTCAGAGACCTTCTGTGTTGTTCCCCTTAAAGATACAGTGCACTATTTCCTGTCTTTGCACTCCATGGAAGGAAGTGAGCTTGAGTAGCACCTCCCTGGAAGCTCTTGCACTGGTTTATGTGGGGTCAGCGTGAGTGCCAATATGGTGTATCAGTAAGAATTACAGAGGCATAATGGCACATGAAGATGATGCACATCTTAAAGACTTCACCTGTCTGTATGGTCCAGACCAGAATACAGGCATACCTCATTTTATCATACTTTGCTTTACTGCACTTCACAGATATTGCATTTTTTACAGATTGAAGATTTATGGCAACCCTATGTCCAGCAAGTCTATCACTGTCATTTTTCCAACAGCATTTGCTCACTTCATATCTCTGTGTCACGTTTTGGTAACTCTCACAATATTTCAAACTTTTTCATTCTTATTATATTTGTTATAGAGATCTGTGATCAGTGATCTTGGATGTTATTATTGAAATTGTTTCAGGGCACCAAGAACTGTGCCCATATAAGAGAGCAAACTTAATCGATAAATGCTGTGTGTGTTCTGACTGCCCCACTGACTGGCTTACCCCAGTCTCTCTCCCTTTCCTCCAGCCTCCCTATTCCCTGAGACACACATTGTTGAAATTAGGCCAGTTGATAACCCTACAATGGCCTCTAAGTGTTCAAGTGAAAGGAAGAGTTGCACATCTTTCCCTTTAAATCAAAAGCTAGAAATGATTAAGCTTAGTGAAGAAAGCGTGTCAAAAGCAGTGCTAGGCCAAAAGCGAGGCCTCTGATGCCAAACAGTTAGCCAAGTTATTAATGCAAAGGAAAAGTTCTTGAAGGAAATTAAAAGTGCTACTCCAGTGAATGATAAGAAGGTAAAACAGCCTCACTGCTGATATGGAGAAAGTTTTAGTGGTCTCGGGAGAAGATCAAACCAGCCACAACAGTCCCTTAAGCCGAAGCCTAATCTAGAGCAAGGCCCTAACTCTCTTCAATTCTATGAAGACTGAGAGGTGAAGAAGGTGCAGCAGGAAAGTTTGAAGCTAGCAGAGGTTGGTTCATGAGGCTGAAGGTAAGAGGCCATCTTCATAACATCCAAACAAGGTGACGCAGCAAGTGCTGATGTAAAAGCTGCAGCAAGTTAATCCAGAAGATCTAATTGAGATCATTAATGAAGGTGGTAAACTAAGCAACCAACTTTCGATGTAGATAAACATCCTTATATCGGAAGAAGATGCGATCTGGGACTTTCATAGCTAGAGAGGAGAAGTCAGCGCTTGGCTTCAAAGCTTCAAAAGACAGGCTGACTCTCTTGTTAGGGGCTAATATGTGGCTGGTGACTTTAGTTGAAGTCGGTGCTCGTTTACCATTCTGAAAATCCTAGGACCCTTAAGAATTATGCTAAATCTGCTCTGCCTGTGCTGTGTAAATGGAACAAAGCCTAGGTAAAAACACATTTGTTTACAACATGGTTTACTGAATATTTTAGGCCCACTGTTGAGGCTACTGCTCAGCAGAAAAGATTCCTTTCAAAATATTACTGCTCATTGACAACGCATCCAGTCACCCAGAGCTCTAACGGAGATGTACCACGAGATTCATGTTGTTCTTATGCCTGCTAACACAACATTCATTCTGCAGCCCATGGATCAAGGAGTAATTCTGACTTTCAAGTCTTATTCTTTAATAAATACATTTTGTAAGGCTATAACTGCCAGAGATAGTGATTCCTCTGATGAATCTGGGCAAAGTAAATTGAAAACCTCCTGGAAAGGATTCACTATTCTAAATTCCATTAAGAACATTCATGATTCATGGGAAGAGGTCAAAATACGCACATTAACAGGAGTTTGGAAGAAATTGATTCCAACCCACATGGATGACTTTGAAGGGTTCAAGACTTCAGTGGAGGAAGTAACTACAAATGTGGTGGAAATATCAAGAGAACAGGCATTAGAAGTGGAGCCTGAAGCTGTAAATGAATTGTTGCAATCTCATGATAAAACTTCAACAGATGAGGATTTGCTTCCTATGGATGAAGAAATAAAGTGGCTTCTTGAGATGGAATCCACCCCTAGTGAAGATTCTGTGAAGACTGTTGAAATGACAACAAAGGATTTAGAATATTACATAAACTTAGTTGATAAAGCAATGACAGGGTTTGAGAGGATTGACTCCAATGTTGGAAAAAGTTCTGTGGTGGGTAAAATGCTATCAGACAACATTGCATGCAACAGAGAAATTGCTCATGAAAAGAAGAATCAATTGATACTACAAACTTCATTGTTTTATTTCAAAAAATTGCTGCAGCGCCCCCGCCTCCAGCCTTCAGCAACCACCTCCCTGATCAGTCAGTAGCCATCAACACCAAGGCAAGACCCTCACCAGCAAAAAGATATGGCTTGCTAAAGGCTCAGGTGATAGAATTTTTTATCAATAAAGTATTTTTAAATGAAGGTACGTACATTGTTTTTTTATACATAATACTATTGCACACTTAAGAGACTACAGTATAATATAAACACAACTTTTACATCACTGAGAAACCAAAAAATTCATGTGACTCACTCTGTTGCAGTATCTACTTGATTGCAGTGGTCTCGATCTGAACTGGCAATATCCCCATGGTATGCCTGTGTGAGCCTTGGGTATAGGATTTAGAGAACAGGAAATGAGAATGATGTCACTCACTGTGTCTAAGATTTAGAAAGGGCCCAAAGAGGGATTGTATATGCCTGAATTGGATGATGTACTACTAGGTCAAGATACTGGTGCTTTCTTGGTGGTTATTTATGTATGAAGAGACGTAGGAGATAAACTTCTGAGTCAGGGGTGGAAGGGGAAAATTTGCTGTCTAATATCAATGGCCCGCTTAGTCACCACTCAGCATTCTTTTCCACACCCTGGCTTTTCTCTTCTATATCTGGAACCTTCCACCTGCCTTGATTATTTCCTTCTCATGTATTTTTCATGTTCTCCCTCAGCTACCCACACTCCTTATCACACTTGGATGCCTCTTCTCTTTGTCCATGTAGATGCTTCCAATCCTACTTTAGAACTTAACCTTTTTCAGAGAACCAATTCACCTAGAAGTGGAAGAGGGGGCAGAGAAAGGACTTGGTAGAAGGGGAGCTGGGCCTAGTTTTATATTCCACTCCCAACCAGCCCTGTGATACTGAACAAGTCACCAAAGCTAGCTGAGGCCCAGTTTCCTCATCTGTAAAATGAAGTTGTTAACTTGTATCCTACTGACCTCACTGTAAAGAGTATCTCAAACAAAATTATAAATGTGGAAAAAGTTCTTCATAATATATAAAATTCCACACATATATGAGGGATTGTATATGCATAGATTTGCTGTTATTAAACCCAGTCCATTCCTGTCATTTTCTTCTGTGGATTCCCCCAGCTCTTGCAATTTAAATGGTGCTTCTTACAGTAACCTGCTTTTATCCCTTAGTATGTTGTTTCTGCATTTCTGTTTCCTATTGAGTGTTTAAGAAGCCTGAAGGCTGCCACCTTGTTGCTTGCTTCTTTTCTTTCGTTTAATTTCTTCTCTGACTCCCTGCCACAGGATGATCTGTTGAGGGATTATGTAGTGTTTGTTCTCTCCTTAGTTTTTCTCCCACCACTGCAAGCATATCACCCAGCTTGGGCTGGAAGAAAACATGCTGCAGTATCAAAATAAGCACATAAAGGACCAGTGTCGGAACGGAGGGCCAGAGGCCCTCCCTGATGCTTTGGCAATGATTAAGACCATGGCCAGATGCTGGGAGATGGGGGAGGAGGAAGCCTCAATACCAACTGAGATTGGATTTCTTATCTGTCTGGTAAAATGGAAATCAGGAACCAAATTAACTTGATTCTTTTTAAATGAAGAAATAGGATATTTCTTGCCCATCTGAGCTTGTGGACTAAAGCTTTACATAAAGAACTGCTCAACATATAATTACTATTAAAGAACGTAATTTCTGGGGCTTCCCTGGTGGCGCAGTGGTTGAGAGTCCGCCTGCCGATGCAGGGGACATGGGTAAGTGCCCCGATCCGGGAAGATCCCACATGCTGCGGAGCGGCTGGGCCCGTGAGCCCCGCAACGGGAGAGGCCACGACAGTGAGAGGCCCTCGTACCGCAAAAAAAAAAAAAAAAAAAAAACGTAATTTCTAAAAAGATTCTAGAACCCATCTGGTTGGGGAAAAAAGTAAAGCATTGAGAAAAAAATAGAGCCTAGAAAGTCTTGATCTACTTAATTTCTTAGGAGTAGAGGTGGATACCCTTTCCACTGTTTGTTTAAAGATAACTAAACAAGAACGCTAATAATTTCAATGAAAACAATAGAAGAAAATAGTCTTGGAGAGCTACTGAAACTTGAAATTTGGTGGTAGTGAATTAGCTGTTAGGAGTATTTGTGATTTCTGCTAACAAATAATATACATTAAACTTAGAATGTCTGTTTGTTTTATTTGAAAATCTGAGGGTAATTTGTTGGATTCTTTCTTTTTTTCAAACTCTAGGATCCACCCTTGGTGGATTTTATGACAGGGACCTTAAAATGGAGTAGATATAAGGAAACATGGACTGTAATAATCACCTATTGCTGTGTAACAAATTACCCAGAAACTTAGCAGCTTACAGCAACATGCACATATTATCTCACATAGTTTCTGAGGGCTGGGAGTCTAGAAGCAGCTTGGGTCAAGGTCTCACAAGGCTGCAGTCAAGGTGTGAGTCCCGCAGTCACTTCCACAGTGGCTCATTAACATGGCTGCTGGCCCCGGGGCCTCAATCCCTCCTTACTAGGACGGTCCATAGATTACTTGAGTATCCTCGAGACTTTGCAGCTGACTTCCCCCAGAGTGAGTGATCTGAGATAAAGAGAAAGTGAGAGAAAAAGAAAGAAAGAAGCCTGAGAGGTATTTTTTCTCGTACCATCCAATTGGGTATCCAGCAATTCAATTCAATTCCGACAGCAACTCCTGGAGTTAGTGAAAGCTTCATAGTTATAGGACTCAGTCCCACAAGACTGTCTCCACTTCAGATGTCAGGCTATCCATATTTCTGCCCCTCCAGCTATAAATTCAGGGGTTCCCATGATCCCCCCCCTCAGGTTCAGTCATTTGCTAGAATGACTCACAGAACTCAAGAAGGTGCTTTACTTACTATTACTCATTTATTAGAAAGGAAACAACTCAGGAATAGCCTAGTGGAAGAGATGCATTAGGAGAAAATACCCTGGGAGGGAGTGGCAGGGTATGGAACTTCCACACCCTTTCTAGGCACACCACCCTTGAAGCACACCAGTATACTCACAAACCCCATTGTTTATGGGTTTTTAGGGACATTTCATTTAGTCGGCATGATTGATTAACTTAACTTAATCATCAGCAATTAACTTAATCTCCATTCCCTCTCTCCTGGAGGTTGGGGCTTGGGGCTGAAAGTTCTAAGCTTCTAATGAAGCCTTGTTCCTTCTCATGACCAGCCCCCATCCTGAAGCTATCTAGGGTCTGCCAAAGAGTCATCTCCCTGGAACAAAAGACACTTCAGTCACCCATATCACTCAGGAAATTCTAAGGGTTTTAGAAGCTTTGTGCCAGGAACCAGGGACAAAAACTAGTTTCAGAAGTAACATACCATCACTTGTGCTGTTTTCTAATGGTCACACACACCAACTGACAGAGCATGCAGGGAACTACACAGGGGCCTGGGTACCAAGAAGCAGGGATTTGGAAACCTTGCTGGAGTCTAACATCACATCTGCTGCGATTTTTCTTCCTTTAGCTACAGATGTGTCAAGGAAATATGGTGTCCCCTTGACTGTGGTTTGAATTCGATCGATAATGATTTCTTACCTAGAGATGATATAGTATCCATTCATTTTACTAACCTCTTGGTGGCCCTTGAACATGCGAGCTGTTGAAATAAGTCTTCTTGTGATCCTCACTAGAATTCTCAAGGCCTAACAATGGTCCGTGTGTCCAGCTCAAGCTTCTGAGGGTCGCATCTGGCAATGGAAAGGTCACTAGGCACAAAACTTGGGATCTGGGCTCTGGTACTATTCTTGCTACTGAGTTGTGCCTTGACCTCAGTTTTTCCATCTCTAAAATCTAAGAGTCAAGGGATGGCTTACATTGCACCATCTAGTGCTAAAATGTATGCATTTCTAAGAAGGCTCGAAGAAAATTGCTTAAATCAAGTGATAAGGATTGCATCAGATGAGGTCAAGGGCATTGGAATATGTTTTGTGGATTTGAGGGGAATAAGATCTTATATTTCTTTTTCTAAAAGTATATTAAAATCATATATGACTCCCCCTGTCAGTCAATCACATCCTCTAACTGACCCTCCAAATGGTATCTCTAGCATGACATTTTGGAATTGGCTGGTGTGGATGGATCACAGATCATCAAACAACCTTATACATTTGTCACAACCTTTCCTACACTCTCAACTTAAAGCTCTAGGAACTGAGGCCCAGAAAGGTTAAGACACTGCCATAGGGCTGCAAAGCAAGATATTGACCGCAGCAGATTGCGTTAGAGAACACCTAAATCCTTGTCTCTTTCTACATATTAACTATACCGAGCAGTTGGCGTATTTTTCCTCTATTACCATAAGTAAATATCTGTTTATCTTTTATTGAAAACAAACAAACACACATGTCAAGAAGTAGAGCATTATTGGTTTCAAAGGGAAAATGCCAATGTGTTTAAAAACATATTTTCATTGAACAGTACAGACTTAATTAAGAAGTAGTTCCAGATTTTGTACATCTTGCAAATGAGAACTCTTGTTCTTATGAGAAGCAGTTTCTTTGGAGAATCATGCAATATGGTCTTATAGTCTATTTATCTTGTTGTGTTTGGTGTTGATGAAGCACTGGCAGGGGTTCTCTGGCATTTCTTAGAGGAGAGAGGAGCTGGTGCTGGATGAGGAGTGAACGCAGTCAGGCAGAAGGCTGGGGGAGAGGCCAGGCTTATGCTGGGCTTCTGCGAAGCATTCCTCTGGTCACTTTGTTTTCCTGTCTCTTCTCTTTGTTCCTTTCTTATCCCTTTTCAGGACTCTGTACTGTCTTTGTTATAACTGAGGTCATAATTTGGCCTCAGAGTGTATTATACTCTCAGTTCTCAAGATTATTATTTAAAAGTTCCCAGCTGGGCTTCCCTGGTGGTGCAGTGGTTGAGAGTCCGCCTGCCGACGCGGGGGACGCGGTTTCGTGCCCCAGTCCGGGAAGATCCCATATACTGTGGAGCGGCTGGGCCCGTGAGCCATGGCCGCTGAGCCTGCGCGTCCGGAGCCTGTGCTCCGCAACGGGAGACGCCCCAACAGTGAGAGGCCCCCGTACCGCAAAAGAAAAAAAAAAGTTTCCAGCTTACATATAAACAAAAATTCTTCTCTTTTTGCAGTCAAGATAATATTATTCTGGAATGGCTCATTTGGGTGCCAGATGGGCGTAGACTTGGATTCTCGGCCATTTCCTTAAACGGGCATTATGGCAATTTACTTAGATGATTTAAAGGATGTCAAACTCTTCATTCCATAGATTATTGATTCATAAACTTCTTTTCCTGATGCTCTGTCACTAGCAATTATCTTTCCTAGATTAATCTAATAACCTGATAATGACCAAGAACTAGACTAACTATATATATTAGGGCTGGTTTTACTTGTAGAGGAATTTTCAGCTGTAGATTTTAGCAATAGAATACGAACTTCCTCCTTACCGCTTTTGGAAAGAGAAAACAGTGCTACAATACCTGATTTGCTAGATTTCTATTAAAATTGCAAAGTTACCAACTATTGTCTAGAAGGAAGGAGGCCACTTTTTTGTTTTCTTTCCATTATTCTCTTAATAATGTATTTTCCCATAGTTAAATAACAGTGTGTCAAGAACTTATAAGCATCAAATAACTTCCTATATTTTGGTATGAGCATCCATATTATTATTACCTATAAATGTATATTATTTACAAAGTAGAGATGTGTAACTCTTATGTCAGATTTTCTTTGGATCCACACTCAACAAAATATATCCTGCAAAAATCAATATTTCACTTACCTGACGTATGTATATTTAAACCATACTTTCAGCACCTTGTGTGTTTCTGATACAATTAAATGAACATTTGTATGTTGAATTGTTTTCCCTTTGAAATCCATGGTAATCTCTAATAATTTCCTAAAGGAAAAACTGTAAATTGATGAAAACAATGATAAACACATTTACTCCTAGAATTATTGCAAACACTCTGCTTTTGTTTAGCCTGTATTCATATAGTTTATTGTGGTTCACACTTTCAAAAGAAAATTAGGCAAATAGTGAAGGATTTGATGTGTTCTTCCTATAGTCAGTAAAGGCCCATAAACACTAAATGCAACAGTTTAAAACTGTATTGTGAATTTTCACTGACGTTAGACTTGAAATGTTTAAGTGCCTGCACTAGTTGTTCTGCTGATTTGGATTGTGTAACACAGAGAAGAACAGAGTAGCCATAAGATTAGTGACTGTCCCTTATGCATCTATGTTATCTGCACAGTCCATCACATAGAGCTTAAAAAGTAAAACTTTAAATAAACAAAATAAAAAGGCATAGAGGGAGGGAGGGTGAGTGTATACCATACTCCAGCAGGAAAAACCATGTTGAGATACATATTTGGGGCATAATTCGCTAGTTTATTGTTACCATCATATTCCTGTGTATACAGAGGTTGATCTAAAGTACAAATACCAGCTTAAAAACAAAACGCAGAAGCCCTTTTCAGAGCCCATTTTATCAGTCTCTTCCTATTTGAGTATGCATTAGCATAGCTGCCCCTCTGTTGACTAATGACTCTCTTAAATACTTGAAGGTAAATATGCAGGTCTTAATTGACCCCAAAGGAGGTCTTTGAAGTTCACTGCTTCTAAAATGTATTTAAAATTGAAGTCTTTCTGCACTAAAATGGCATAGGTATGTGATATGTAAATCATAGGACTTAACTAAATCTTAACACCCATAGCCCCATTAACCTGGCTCAGCCCCCAACAGGAACTCTGGTATGCTGTAAATTTCCGCCTTCCCAAGTCCTGCTGGGAGTTCCCAGGCAGTACCTCACGTGTGCTCAGGAACACCTTTCACAGCACATGTATTTACTTGAAGCTCCACCAGGGATGACCCCACCTCCCACTACCTGCTGCTGCCCCTACTGTTTTCATGGCCCCAACTGCCTTTTACAATAGACATTGTACATATGTTGTGTTCTGCCTAATGGCCTTGTCTTTCTTGCAGCCCTGTCTGACCTGATCATTATCTCCTGGTGGCTACTTTGAAAATATCCAGACTGTCCCATAGCTCACGGTTCAGTAAGAAGAATGGATTTCCTCTGTAGTTAAGAGAGGCCCTAAAGAAGTGCGGCTTGAACCCCAATGACTTAGTTTAGATTCTTTCCATTTTAGCTTCCAGTCCCCACTTTCCCCAGGACCTGGCTATGTTTCCAGGATTCTGGGTCAGAGACTGAATCGAGTCAGAGACCGCACACCGTGGGCAGACTCCCTGCTTCTCACCAATACCCAAGACTTTTACATGAGTAAGAGCATCTCAACTGAGTCCCTCCTCCATTAGGATGGGTTCTTTCCAGGAAAAAATTTAGTGTCACTGCCAGCCTACCCCTACTAGACTTATACCGGGTCACCATGTAAGTTCAGCACCCATTCCGACAGTGGGTTCACCTTTAACCACCCCCCATCCCAAGAAAAACTTTGGGTTCCATATGAACTCATGTTTCTTGTATCTTCACTTACAGCGTGATAAAGATTTGCAGACATGTCTGAACCTTAGCAGTGGGGAGTAACAGGCTGGGGCTCAAGCTACATCCCCTCCACAATGTACACTTACAGTTTTTACTGTTTTGAAAAATTTTCGTAATCTGCTTCCTTCCTAGATTTATTATCTTATTCATAGTACAATAATTTATTCTTGGTACAATTTTTCTTTGAATCTTAATAGCAATACCCTGTGCTGAAATATTAAAAAGGAAAGCTTTTCAGCATTTACTTATTTTTCTACTGCTAAAGAATATAGTTAATAAACTACAGAAATGCCTGATATGATCGTTTCCAATGTAGGGTGCAGAATGAAAGAAAGCAGGATGGGGAAAGGAAACAGATACACATATAGCTCACTTCAAAGTGGATTAAGTTATTTCAGGAATGACTTTATGTTATATGGCAGCTACAAAGATCTTAAAACAGCTAGATGTGTTCAGAACATATGTCTTTATATGGCAAATGGCACACAGAGGACTGAGGTTCTGTCGTCATTCCTTATGTATGCAGTACCTGAGTGAAAGCATATAAACCCCATCATAATGGAAGCAACAGCAAAGGCACCTGTGTCAAGGTTGCATATGATTGATTCACCTACCCACCACAGCCTTCCTACACACACACACACAAACGCACGCACACACATACACACAGAGAAGAGTACAGAACTTTGCTTCAGAATTTAAGATACCACAGTCTTTGCACTACTCTACATTTCAGCTGCAAGATAACTTCCCTTTTTTACATCCTAAATATCTAATAGTAAAAAAATGATTCAGCAATGACAATGGTATGTTTTTATGGCAAAATTATATGTGTTAAGTTATTTCAATAAGTTTTTAATGACATGGGAAAATATTCAAGCTCAAACATTGAAAAACCAAATTACAAAACTTTATATACAATACAATGAACGTGTGTGTGTGCATGCATGTTTATACATATGAAATACATGACATGCTTATCATTAGGCTGATGTCATTACAGGAGATTTTTAAAGTGTATTTTTCCTGTATGGTCTGTATTTTCTGTAGTGAGCATATATTAGATAAAAGAAAAATGGGACGCTATATAGGAAACTAACTCTTATAATAGAACAGTGTTTACAGATAGTTAAGATGCATAGGTTATTGCAAAAGCCACAGTCCTGGAGTGCTAGGAAACGCATTAAATAGTTTCTGAGGAAGGAAAGTTCATCCAATAAGAGCCACTAAGGTGAAAGTTCAGAAATCAATAGTCAAAATGTTATGTTTTCAGAAGAGGCTGTGGTGTGGATTAAGCTCAGGTAAAGTAGCCACCTTTCAGGGGAACCAGAGCAAGAAGGGGCATATATGTAAGAGCTGCTTGCTAGTGGTGTGAGGAAAGGGGGCAAGAATAAAGACGTAGGATGAAAACAGAGCGTGAGCGAACAAAGAGGAAACGAGGGGGAATTGGAAGCAGGGATGGGAGTTTCTGCCCTTAGCATTGTCCTCGGTTTAGGTAATCTTGTCTGTGGACCTGGAATTAGCTGGCTGAGAGTTGAAGCTGATTGTTAAGCATTGGAATGCAATGTTCTTGAGAGAATGTTACACCGAGTACCAATTTTATAACAAAACACTTCCCTTTATGCTGTCCTGTGGCCGTATCATTGTCCCTTTGCATGTTTGGATTGGTAATAGACTCCTCTAAAGAACTGAAAGCGAATTGAATTATGGTGACCAAACCTCAAGGCTCACAGTGACTAAGACAGACCTTTCTACTGAGAAAATAAGCATTTTTGAAAATAAAATACATAAACAATGCGATCATCAGGTCTTGCCTACCTAAACGGAAGAAATTCAATGTATTTCTTCCTTTGGGGCAAAGTTAACAGAATAAACGTTCACATTGGGAGAGTAGTGCCCTTAAACATTGGTGTGGTATGAAAAGCTCTTGTCCAGAATGATTCCAGGAGGGCTACGCTTGTGGACACCTTGTATTCCTTTCCATGGCTATTACTTCTTTTCTTTAATTTCCTGGCTCTCTGCTGCCCTTTCTCACTGTCTCCAAGCCCCCAAGCCCTCCTCATTTGCTCTTTGCATTGTGCCTGGTTTGGAAACTGCTGGTCAGCACTGTGTCACAGAACATGGGCCCTGGAGCTGTTGTGGGTAAAAGGCATGGGCTTTAGCACTCAGACTTTTATAAAGACTGTTTTGACAACACAGAGGCTTTTTGCTTATTTTTTACTTTTCTCTTTTGTTGTGCAGAATTGAGATTGACAAATATGTGGCTTCTTGTAAGTGAAGGGATGCTCAAACCGTTGTTCTCTCAGCAACTTGCTACAAATCTGGAACTTCTACAACTTCTTTTCTGGAACTTGGAGTTATAAAAACCTCAAAATGCTAACAGAGAGTGTACAATGCAAAACACATTGTAGAGCTGATGCAAGTGTGTTTATGAGACACATAGATAATGTTGTTTCATGGCAGTGAATTGTAAGCTATACGGAGCCTAAAACTACAGATTATTTCTTTTTCCATTATTTTAGGGAGAAAGAATGCCACCGACTATTCTAAAATCTAAGGAACATAGAAAATGTACATCTATGTAAAACAGAGCTAGATAACTGGCTATAAGCATAGCACTGAGGAAGCTCTACCCCACCACTCCACCCCTCACCCTCACCCCACCTCACACCACCACCAGCACACACACTTGGCATAATAAGCAGATTGCATCCCATCTAGCTCTGGCCTACTCCTTCCGTTGTTGGGGGTGGAAGGAGGTCTTTGAGCCTCATTTATTCATTCATTAGGAAATGTTTTAAGTTTCTACTATTTTTTATCACTGTTTTAATTAATATGTCATTCATTCATCATCAAATATTTATTGAGCTCTTCTATGTGTCAGGCACCCCTCCAGGTGCTGGGCATACAGCAGTGAACAAGACAGACAAGGTCTTTTCTCTCAGGAGCTTAAATCTGTTGGGGGAAGACAGCAAAACAAAAATACATTCATAATACAAAAATGCTAGGTAGTGCTCAGTTTCGGGGGGAGACACTAAGACGGGTAACACCTGGCCTTTACCATTGTGGTGCTTACAGGATATGTTGTAAGAAAGAAGATGCTATGAATGCAATATATCTGGACCATTAAGAGTCCCCTCTTTTTTGAAATGAATGTTATTATTTGGGAGAATATCTGAAATTAGTACAACTTAGTACAGTTAGTACTCTACAGCAATTAAGGCTTTTTATATCTAGTTTTAATTCCTTTAAAAACTTCAGCTAGTTTGCAGGTAGAGACCTGAAGGACCCCTTTGTAGAAATGTAAACAAACAAACGAAGATTGAATCGGGGAAAGAAACAAACAAAAAATCCTGCATCATAACACGACTACAGAGTGTGTTCCAAACCACTTCATTGGTACCTTTCTGGATGATCAAGAAGCGGTGCATCTTTGTTTGTGAGCACCTCATGCAGCAGAGTTGTAAGTTTTCACCGCATTCCAGTCGTGGCAGGCAATAGGTAACAATTGAGATGGGTCAAGTGGGTCAGCATTGCTATGGTTTGTCCTACCAAGTGCCAAACCCCTTCCTTAAGTGGACAACCTGGTTTAATCCTTTGCAGCTCACATCCCTTTTCCCCTCCAGCCTCTGGGTTTCCTCTGAGAGAGCAGAGCTTCCTATGTCAAGTTACTTGGGTACTGCATGAGCCAGAAGACCTAAGTAGCCCACCAACAAGTCGCTCCACCCTGCCCCACTGTCTCCTGCACACCTGTCTTCATAGCCCTCCTGATGGTGCTAAGTACCTTTGTGCGCATATCAACTCCCCAGTACGATGCGAGCTCCCAAGAGTTCCCACCCTACAGTCTGTGTGGATCTAGAATCTAGAACAGGGCAGGACATACGGTAACTGAAATACAAGGTTTAGGAATCAGACCACCTGGGTTTGAATTCAGACTCTGCTGTTTAGGATGTGTGACCTTAACACTTTACTGAATCCTTAGAGCCTTGGTCTTCTCATGTATCAAATGGGATTAATAATAATATCTTGCTTATGAGTTTGAGTTAATGATAAAATGAGGTCCTATCACCATGTTTGCCAGTATTTGGCCACTGTTTTTAATTAGTATTTTCTCAATCCATTCAACAGATACTTTATTCAAGGCCCTGGTATATACCAACCACAACTTATTAAAGAATAAACCTGAAACGATTTGAACTCCGGATGAATCTCAGGATCATTCTGAGGAAGTTCCCTTGAATCCAAAACATGCCAACTTTCATGACTCTACCATAGGACAGCTTCCTCATAGTTATAACTGTAAAAATTAAACTTCATTTACACACACACAAACTGAGTGTCTAAAAAAAAAGTTCTCATGTGTTTAGCTTGCAAAATGGGGACATTTTAGCTTTTTTCCACCTATTCAGAAAAATATCCTTATCAAAGGAAACAAATAAGGAAGATCGAAGGGGTATGAATTCTAATATATTTGAGTACTTGGTTTCAAAATCTTTTATGACCACATCAATCCAAACGATGATAATAAAAGGAAAGGGAAGTGTGTCATACATACAAAAGAAGGGAATCCTATTTTTATTTAACACTCAGCAAGGCCTGGACAGAAAATTTCTCTTGTGAAAGCATTTGCATTAATAAAGCAAAAAGATGAAAACCATTTCAGATGGGATGTTAAAAATCTGAGATGTACACGTTTTGCATTTTAAATCAAAATATATACAATGTCATGCAATAGCCAATTACTAACGAGTGCATTTCTCTTCTGATTGTCTAGTAACGTCCTAACACGTTTGAAGGCCCAATTCAGATACTCACATATATCACCTCCTTCCTGAAGCCTTCCCGTAGATTAGCGGTATCCATTTGCAGGCACCTTTATTCCTCTGCGCACACTCAAATATGAGTATTTCATATTTGAATTAGTCAATTACTGATCTCTCCCTCTCTTTCAAGTGTGATCTCCTTTTTGACAAAAACATCTATTTCCAACGCTCCACCTGGCTGTGGCACAATGTGGATGCTTTAAAAAAAAAAGAGAGAGTATGTGAACTGTGGACTGCATGCCATTGCTCTCCAAAGAGCTAAGCCTGAAGACAAAACTGTAGATGAGCCTGGACAGTGAGTTATTTAATTGTATACATAGGTATGTGGTTAAATGATGCATGCATGAGAGGTTTGGGTAAGATGGCTTGGATGTATGCTTTTTTTGTGCTGGAACTCCTGGTATCCGAGATGGAAAAATAGATGTCAAAAATGAAAGACTGTACACTTTTCTTCCTTAACTCCTTCCTTAGCTCCCTTCCCCCTTTACGGAATTCAAGCCCCAGCCTTCCCATCTTCTCTCAACCATTCTATGACTTTTAGACAGCGCTACACATCTGTTGAGAAGTATTTTAGATTCCCTCAGCTGCTTCAGCTCAACAGCTAAGAAACAGCTGATTTTGGCACGCGTGCTTTTTTACACCTTAATTTCTAGTCACATTAGCCCAGGGCGAAGACTTGCAGCAGCAAACTTAGCTCCCAGGTGTGAACATTGGTAAGCGTGAACTATTGCCTTCAATGAGCTCAGCAGTGAGTTGCCTGCCAAAGCCATCACTCCACCTTGATCTCTTTGTTAGTTGAGTTCAGGGTTTCCCTCAGAAGCTGGAGCCTCATTACTGTTTCTCCAGTGTCTCCTCCAAGGTTACCCAGAGTCTGTGGCAGAGGATAAGAAGAATTCATCATCTTTCAGACTCCAGTCTATTGCTTGAAAGCTTATAAGAAACTGACTGAGAAAATCGCTGTTGTTAGTAGTTGATTATGGGACAATGAAAACTAAAGGCTCTAATGGGACCATGAAAAACAGTCACTAATGGAACAAGTTTTGCTGTGTATTGTGTGATGAAAGTCACCCTCTTTGTTATCTCTTTAGGAGTCAGTTAATTTTTATATTATTTTTCAGAGCTGCTGTAGACAAATTTTTATTTGCTTTGACTGTGACGCTGTAACAGAAAAAAGCTTCAAGGAAAAGAGAAAATAGCCAGGTTTATACATTTGGTTTGGTTTGGTTCTTCTGTATTTTTTATTCCACTTTAAAACTTTAAAACATAAAGAAATATGTTAGAATGTTTAGAACATTCTTTCTTTGAGAAGCATTTAGCACAGCACCTAAGCATATCCTGCAGAGTTAAATTACTTGGTTTAGAGCCCAGACCTGTTGCCCTAGGGTAAAATTAGCCTGGGCAAGACTCAGTTTTTCACCTGAGTGAAATGGGATGGTACCTGACTCTTAGGGCTGAACTAGGGATTAACTGAGTTAGTCTGTGTGAACACTTAGAATGGTGCCTGGAACAAAGTAAAGGCTAGGTGCAATATATCTATTAGGTACTCTTAACATCTCCCTCTCCTTTGAGTTCATTTCCTCCAGTTGAGATTTCACTAGGTATCCATTTGGTGTGGTCCTGATAAGATGTCTCTTCCAATTCCTCTCTGTTCTTTCTTAATTGAGTTGATTCTCAAGGTTAATGCATCTTCATTGATTTATCCCTGTAAATGCGGAAGACAGTTCAGAGAATATTCAAACTGGGAGAAACAATTTGGCCCCAATCTAGCTTGCTGACCTAACCCTCTCTGGGATTTAACATCCTGTAAGGTGGTGATAACTCTATTGGTCCTCTTTCAGTGCTTGGATTGCTAACCAAAAAAAGGAGCATAGTGATTTGTAAACGTAAAGAATCAATAGGTACGTAATATTTGAAATGACTGTCCTGAAAGACAAGCCCACTTGTTAGAAAAGTGATCCATTCCAAGGAGAGGTGCTCAGATCCTGACCTAGGCAAGCAGACCTCTGACCGAGTCTCTAAAAGGACTGCCTGGGGAACCAGAGGACTCTGGACTAGCAAACCAATTGGCTGTTGCCATGGTAACCCTTTCAGATGAGACTTGCCTGTGGCTATGTCTACACAACCCTCTGAAAAGTAAAACATTCAATCAATGAGTTGTATTGTCCACTTGACTCTTCAGCCGATCAATGTGGCTGATCTCCTCACTGAATTAATTTGGTCGCTTTTCTGTGATGTCGCTATAGGGATTTAGGGTGTTTTTCCTATTATAGAAATAGTAGAGATAATCTCCTCTCTTTATTTAGCTTCACGTTTGACCTTTGCCACCTCTCTGTGTTGGAAAGGGTAGAAAGAGAAACATAACTGAATGAGAATAATCTCAAAAATAAGTGTATGGTGCAGCCACGGTAGAATGACTGCTGTGACACAGAAAACTTTCTGGGTAACACTGAAGAAGTTTGCTGGGTGTAAATATTTGTTTCTTCATCTAAAAAATGGAGTTAATAAGAACTTTTCTAGGATAGGTTTGAAGATGTGTGTAAGCATGCTTTACAAATAAGATAGTCTGATAGAATATAAATAACTCTCTCTGTTCATCTGGGTCACTTCCTGGATGGAAGTGAAGGTGGCGTTTCTAGAGTTGGACCTGGGCCAGAAGAGCTGTGAGCTGGTGTCCTTCTGAGTAAAGGTGGATCAAGGGAGAACTCAGCTGATAACTGCACTTGCTGCAGGACTCAGCCACAGGCAGTTCTGCAGACTAGGTGGTTTCCAAGGCAATAAAACTCCGGCAGAAACAGGCAAACCACTAAAGGAAGACCTATATTAGTCACCATTTAGTCTAGACAAACACTGCTACCCTCTCTCTAGAGCCTTCCCTCCTTATCTTCACTTCTCCTCTTTGGAGGGAATTAAGCTACTAACAACGAGTATGTCAGGTGGGTAGTGAAGGAGACCATTATATCCACCTTCAAACCTTTAATTAAAGCCATGCAACAGAGGATGGGATTGTTCAAACCCATGGATGGCATATGCTTTGATGTGCAAGTAGAAAGGATGTGGCATCTGGTGAAAAGTTACATTTGGTCAGTGGGTCTGCAGACCTGAACCCATGTTTGAGAAAGTGTTTCTTGGCTCTGGACAAAATAAGTATAAGTACAAGGTGGTGAGTTCCAACCAAGCTAATTCTACTTTCTTTACAGCAATGTTCCCACAGACCGGCAGAATCAGCATGACCTGGGAACTTGTTAGAAATGTAGAATTCAGGCCCCCAAAGCTTATAAATCAGCATCTCTTGTCCTGGTGATTCAGATGCTCTCTAAAATCTGAGAAACTCTGGGTTGAAGGACTGCTCTTTAGGC
This sequence comes from Lagenorhynchus albirostris, assembly GCF_949774975.1. Lineage (NCBI taxonomy): Eukaryota > Metazoa > Chordata > Mammalia > Artiodactyla > Delphinidae > Lagenorhynchus > Lagenorhynchus albirostris. The sequence goes on from NC_083095.1 coordinate 90,527,091, forward strand.
TGAATTCAGGGCATTCAAAGGCCTTTCTTTAAAATGAAATGCTGATAGAAGTAAGTGGAGTTTTGTCTGTGTTTATTATAGCATCCTTACTAGGAAATATATAAGATTAGCAACCCTACGTCACTTTTGTTGGCCTGGGAAATCTAAAGGTCAAAGAACTTCCAGTGCTCAGATTTTATTATTTTAATTTATTTTGCCTCCCAGTTCATGCTACAACTGTCGATCAATACAGGATGTGAGGGAACAACATGTCTTAGAAAAGGCGTGACAGTGAAACTACGGGGTTAAAATACGGCACCCAGATCTGAACTCAGCTCTTGAGACATAGTTCTAGCAGTTCACAGCTGAGTGACACTCTCATCTCCGTCACCTGGACCCTAAGCATCTATGAATGCAACCTAAGACTGCACTCACTTCCCAGTGAGCAGTCTCATAAGGTTGGTGCCTAGTGTGCACCCACCCTGGGCCCGTGTAGCGGGTGTTTTTGAACTCTTTAAATGGGCATGTTCTTTTGCAAGGCTTCTGACCACCTTGTGTGGGTGTGCCGGGGAGGGAGGGTCCGTGACGGGCGGGGGCAGGCTGGGGAGAGAGAACATCCACTTCAGCGTGTCAGCACTGAGCTCATTTTGTTCTCATATCGAGGTAATGGAGACTCCTTATAATTTCAGGACACAGGGGAAAGAATAACCAATATTTAAAGTTTAGAAACTAAGGCGAACATGCAGCCTCTGGTCACTTATTGATCCACTCCTGGGGGTTTTTTGTTGTTGTTGTTGTTGTTTTGTGGTACGCGGGCCTCTCACTGTTGTGGCCTCTCCCGTTGCGGAGCACAGGCTCCGGACGCGCAGGCTCAGCGGCCACGGCTCGCGGGCCCAGCTGCTCCGCGGCACGTGGGATCTTCCCGGACCGGGGCACGAACCCGTGTCCCCTACATCGGCAGGCGGACTCTCAACGACTGCACCACCAGGGAAGCCCCCTGGGTTATTTTTAAAAAGCAAATCAGCCAGCTGTGCTGACACTCAGTGTGTTCATCTTCCCTACTTGATCATGCTGTCAGCACGCCATGATCTAGTGGGAACTAAAAGCAATAAATTGGGGGGGGTGTTGTGGTTGAGTGGCTGTGCTTACCTCTTTTTTAAAATTATCTTATGTTTGTGCAAATATTGTTTCATTGTGGGTGTGTTTTTAACCTTGGGAGTGGAGGGGTTCAGGGGAATATATCTTAGCTACCCACTCTCCAATGTGGCAAGGGGAAGCTAGGGCAGACCAAACTCTAACCTGACCCCCGGCTGTCTGACTAGTGACCATTGCTGGAAAGAGCTACCCAGCCTGAGTGTCCTGCTCTATGCCATCCTGTGTGCTAGCTCTTGACAGCATAGATCCCGAGTGTGTATAATAGGAGGGACCTAATGGAAGGCGCAGAAGGACACTAGGTAACACAGGGTTGTATGAAAAGACACTTGTGTGGTACACATGATGGGGTATAAACTCACATAGATGGGATCTTATACCCTTGTTAGTTTACAGTCAGTGGTGAGAAAATATCCTGGAACTAACCTAGCCTGTTCCAGTCTAGATTGTCAGCACTTTCTCAAACCTCCCCTGGGTGCAACCACTACACCAACAGGTGAGGACCCCACCAGCTAAAATCTGCAGTGCTCACTGGCATCATAGACACTTGCCCCTAACTTTTTTTTACTGGAGTAAAATTGCTTTACAATGTTGTGTTAGTTTCTGCTGTACAATGAAGTGAATCAGCTATATGTATACCTATATCCCCTCCCTCTTGGACCTTCCTCCCACCCCCGCACCCCATCCCACCCATCTAGGTCATCACAAACGATGGCCAAATGTCATAAAGCACAGCCACACCCAGAAATAGAAAGGTGGGAATTATAAGCTCTACATGTCCAAACTCTTCTCCCAGAACAGAATCTTTATTTTAGCTCAACTAGATAAATACCTAAGCCCAGTGAATCAACAGTAATGACTCACTTTAAATCTTCCTTGACAAGGAAGTCTAGACGTATGCAAAGAGAGCATTTGGGTCGGATAGAGCCAGTTTGGGGCTTTGGGCAATTTCTGGAAACCCAGGAGTGTCTGAGCTCACAGCCATAATTTATCTCACTTCCACATGCTGCTCCTGGATGCTCGGGGTCCTGGAGAATGGAGAAGTTGTTAAGGTCTCTTCCACACTCCCCAGCCCCACCCCCTCTGCACAGAGCATACAATATGGAGACCCTGGTTCGATTCAACTCTGAGCTCCACATCTTCCCTTTCTGTGGCTCTCAGGACCTCACTTGACCTCTCTTTGCCTCAGTTTTCTCACTTGTTAAATGGACACAATTCAATCTATCCGCCATATGGAAGCACATTGCATCATGAAAAGCTTATGAAAACTAAGAAATTATTAGTCTTCAAGCATGACACTTTAACCCCACCTCTGATTTCCAGACTATGAAAGCTGGAGCTGCTGCTCCTTGACAGGTGGGGTAGTAACATGGAAGGTTCTCTTAATGAGGTAGACGTTCCTAGTGGCACCACTGAGAGTGATGATTCAACAGGACCAAAAACTCACCCAGGAGTCATCAGAGTAGATTACTGGTGGTTGAGCTTATAAATGACTTCCTGATCAAAACCTTTTGTGGTTTAACCAGTGAGCCTCTCGGATCTATGCAGGTCAAACCCAGCCACTGAAAATATGGGAGGGATTGCTGATTCAGCTACCCTCATCCACAAGGAATCTCAAAACTTGAGAATAAGAGTAACTGAAGTTCAACTTCCTGGTATCCAAACAAGGCTGAATTTCTGCTTGCTTTCCATGAGGTTCATTCTATGTTGCTTCTGTCCTCAACATGAAAGAGGAACATACTAGAGCTGGGAAACTCAACCTATCCAAAGCAACCATCCCAGAAACTGCTAGAGACTCAGTCCAGGACTAGAGGAACTGAGGTTGTCTTTAGTGCCCTTGGCCTTTGAACATCTCTCTCCAACTCTCCATCTCCTTGCTCCCAGCACCCGTCTAGGAGGTTCTGCAGAAGCAGACCCTGAAACAAGAACTTGAGTGTGGGTGATTTACTGTGGAAGAGTTCCAGGAGAAACCAGTAGGGAGAAGGAAAGCAGGAAAGGGAAGGAGAAGTCAATCAAGTGTATGAGTTCAGGCAAAGTCCCAGCCCCAGCCTGACCCCGTGGGGAGCTCTGAGCGTAAATGACACCTCAGGGTTTGTTCCACGGAAGGCTCTGAAGCTAAGCTTCCTTAGGCCTGTACAGTCTACAGTCGGCCATTGGCAAAGTCCCATGGAGGTCGTGAACTCTCAGGCGCTTCTGGTGCTCTGCAACTGCAGACCCAGGGCCTCCAGCAGCCCTTGGACAGCCCTTCGAAGAGAACTGCAGGCTTTTAGAAGTTAAAGAACATAGAAGCTGGGGAAAGGGTACATGGAAACAGTAGAAAGGGACACAAGGGGATCTGGAAAGGGCTCAGTTAAAGTCCTCTACCCACTCTAGTGTCAGCTCTTTGCTCCAAAACTACCCTTCTCTTGCCTCCTCCCCTTTCTGACAGCTGTTTTTAAGTCAAAAGGAGAGTTATGTCAAGTCATGTTTCTGTCTGCTTGAATGGCATCGGTAGGTTTACTTGTAGGGTCTCATCCAAGCTCCATATCATAGTATATGAGCACTCCCTGACATGGCCGGGCCAACCTCTCAAGGCTCATCTGTTGCCCTGCCCAGGCTCAGTCTTATGTATTGGTTGAATCTTCTGTTTTCTGTAGCTAAACTAATTATAATAATCACAACACAATACTCAGCATTTACTGAGTGCTTCTTTCTGCTAGGCACTAGTTTATGCACTTCCCTCACATTAACTAATTTAATCCTCACAATTATTCCATTATATAGGTAAAATTATCATCCTTATTTTACAGATAAAGCACCCAAAGGAAAATAGTGTTTTCTGATAACCAACATACCCTAACTGATATTCCAGCCAATAGAACGGTCATTCTTAGGAATATACTAGGGTGTATCATCAAGTGAATAATTAGCAATGACTTAGAAAATGAAAGCTGCTTTGATACCAGCGGTATCTTGTGAAGAGCATGCAGTTTAATTTTCTCTTATAATAGACTGGTAGCCATGATCAACAAGGGAGAAGGTACAGATGTGATGTATCTTCTTTCATGTGCTCAATAAAATATTTTCAAGGGCTTATGCCAGGTGATGAAAGGGAAACAGAACTATATCCCGTTTCAGAGTACTTGTAGCCCAGAAGGGAAGATAAGACATCCATATAGATAGCTGTAATATTCCCCTGCTTCACATCTTGCCGTCTCTATAACCCATTCTTCACACTGAAAGGAGATTCATTTTTAATTTTTCTATAAAACAATCTGTGGGTGTCAGGATCCTGCTTTAATAGTCCTTCAGGGCTTCCCTGGTGGTGCAGTGGTTGAGAGTCCGCCTGCCGATGCAGGGGACATGGGTTCGTGCCCCAGTCCGGGAAGATCCCACATGCCGCAGAGCGGCTGGGCCCGTAAGCCATGGCCGCTGAGCCTGCACGTCCCGAGCCTGTGCTCCGAAGCGGGAGAGGCCACAACAGTGAGAGGCCTGCATACCGCAAAAAAAAAAAAGAAAAGTCTTTTAGTGTCTCTCCAGTGACCTCAAAGTCCAGACTCCTTACTCTGGCTGACAAGGCCTCTCATGAACTAGACCTGCCAATCTCTCCAACCTCAACTCTCACCAGTACCCTGAATCCCCTGTGTCATATAAAACTGCTTTCAGTACCTGGAAGAAATATGATCTGTCTCTCATCTTCAGATCTTTCTACCTATTGTCTTGTCCCTTTTTACCTGTCTCAGTGTAGATGTTACATGTTCTTGGAAGACTTCCTTGATCTCCCAAGACTGTGTTAGGAACCATACCTGCATGCTTCCATAGTTCCAGGTATTTACCAATATTATTGCACTTATTCACTGCTTTGCACATTTCTTTTAGCCTAAGAAAAGAAGATAAAAGGAGTTATTAGTGATATTGACCTTGGAAGCTCTAGCAAACACTTTCTGGTAGGGAACATGTCTTTTTTTATCACCTCTATGAAAAACTTACAAATATATTCATCAAATTTGTACATAATATTAAATAAGATGGGGTTACCAGAATTCTAGGGTGAGGAAAATAGAAAGTGTTCTTGAAAGATTAGAAAATGATTTCATCAACAAAGCTGAAACGCAATATGGCAAACGCCAGGTCATCTTCCCAAGAACACAAATCCAGTAGCACAAATACAGGGTGGCTAAGCACAAATATAGTGGGGAAACACTTAGGATGCATAACTGACCCTGAGATAAGTGTGAGTCAGCAATGAAATGCTGCTACAGAAAGAAAATGCAGGACACATTCAGATTTCCCAGATGCACTAACTGAGGTTTGAGGTATTTGGCTGGGAAGGGATTTTACCTCCACCGTGGCTTCAGCAAAGTGGGGCATCCATTTTCAGTCACCGAATCATAAATGAATCAAATGTATTTTGAGGAAATATGGAAGAAAATGAAAATATTTAGCATAGACTGGAGAAGGGAATTACTGCTCCTGAGACTCAAACAATGTCTGGAGTTTTAAAAACTGTTCCAGTTAACAACCTGCTACGTTAACGAGCATTATCTTATGCAGCCTTGCAGGTTAAATATTATGGTCACCATTTCACAGATTTTTTTGTTTTGTTTTCATGAGAAGGTTGAATTGTTCTTTTGCGTTCAGGAAAGGACAAATGAGCTTAAGGTTCTGGTAGACAAATCATTTTGCTCCCAAAGATTCTTTCAGGGAAAAAGCTTTCTCATGGGGAAGAAAAATAATTCCAAGCCAAAGCCATTTACCTAGCTTCTAGCCTAATGGTTATGTGCTACAATAATTTTTAAGTGATTGAAGTGAATGAATGCATTGTCACCGACAGTGATAAAATGTTTAGATGAGTCCATGCTAAAAGTTGTAAAAATCTTTTTCCGTAAAAAGATAGGCAGTCATATGCCAAGCATGGTTTAGGTGGGTGGGCTCCACATTTTTGGTGTTTGCTTCTTGATTAATAAAATATCTATTGAGAATACATACAAAAATATGAACATTTATTTATAAATTATATGCATGATTATGAACTACTAAACTTTATGCAACATTTACAAAAAAGGAACATAAAAGGATGTGATGTACTACAGACAAATATACCTTCATGTATTTTCTTCCTATCCCCCAATATAATGACTTTCATAGCCCTGAAGTAACCACATCTCACCTTGGAGACCACTAATTTAAATGTCCACTAGCTGAAGATTTTTCAGGGCTTGAAAAGGCAAGGGGTTATGAAAAGCCAGGAGGTGGGTGAGAGGGGAAAGAAAGAGAAGGAGGGAAGGGAGAGAGAGACAGAGACAGAGAGGAGAGAGATTGAGCATTAGCAGACTTTTTAAAGATATAACTTGTGCCTAGAGCATCAACTTTCCAGGCATAGAGTTCCTAAGCCAGAAGACTTCTCCAGTCAAGCTGTCTGATAAGAATTGGCCCCTGGGAATGCATATGCATTGCTCACCTCAGGAGTTGTGAGGGGACAGCAGAAAGTACTGGCTCTATCTGAAATCAGGGTTCTGTGGAAGGCTACTTCCCTAACAAACTCAGGGACAGAAGAGTAGGCATGGAATTCCCTGGGTGTACTGATGCTGTGGTCTATGACATAAAACAGTGTGAGCTCTCTGAGTGTGTGGCCGCCCTCCAAGGCGCATGTCACTGATACTCCAACTACGAAGTGCTCTTCTTAATAAAAGTGGCCAGTAAACTGTGTGGACTTTCTGCATGACTATTGTCATCAGCTTCCCGAAGCCTTGGAGAAACTGAGGTGATTCAATAAAACCCTACATTTGTCATCTTTAAAAAAAAAAAAAAACGTGAGAATCTCAATGTTTTTACTTGACCGAGAAACCAAGAAAGTTGAATTAAAGAAGGGCCCTGAAACAATAGGTTTGTTGTTGCTGTGGCTGCTGCTATCGTTGTTATGTTTTCCTGAATTGCCCTTCTACACACACCTTTCCTGGGCTTTTCCTTGTCCCTTTGGTACTCTGTTAATTTTGGAAATGCATAACAAGTCCTCTTCTTCAAGAGGGTTGAGTGTTAAACAAGTAAATGGGAGTCAGCCTTGAATTATCTACCAAAACAATTCAATGCTTTGGCTGATGGAGATGTTCCAAAATGCATGCAGTTTTCTGTTTAAGGGATGTTCAGAATTTAATTTCCTGATATTTAAAATCATTTGACAGAACAGGTGGCACAAAGGAACTCTAACAGTCGGGACATCATATGAAACAAGAAAAGAGAAAGAATTTCTTACCAAAAACGTTTAATTCTACAAAAGCACGCTGGTAGCAGAAAGAGAACTCAACTTCTCACCACAGCAAGCTCTCCTTGTTTAGAAAGATGAGTGAACAGCTTTCTCAGGTGGTGGCACTGACTTGCTTAGCAATTACTGCCAACCTCCTCCCACCCTGGTGATGTCGGTCGGAGTTGGGGAGAGGGAGAGAAGGTATAAAGAAACAAAAATAAATTCATCTTTGTCTTTGACATGGTTATTCTCAGATCCATTTATAGCAAATTCTGCTTTGTGATAAGTCTAGATCTTAAAGGAACACCACTGAGAGTATTTAAAATACCCGATAAGCAAAAATCAGGGCAATGTGGAATTAAGTAAATGAAATAATTGATCACATTCATCTGTCTTCCAGCTTTTTTCAGTTTATCAGAGTTGAAATTCTAGCTCTGCCTCTATCAATTATGTTTCCTCATTCAATTTGATTCTCATCTCTAAACCGTTGGTATTTCCCATCTATAAATTAGGATAATCATACATAGCTCAAAGAGATATTGTGGGGATCTATGCTATAATATGTGAAAAGCATTCAGTTAAATGGCTGCCACATAGTAGGTGCTCAATAAATGCTAATCCTTCTCTCACTTCCATTTGATTATTTTTAATTAAATATTTTAATTTGAGATAATTGTAGATTCACAGTTGTAAGAAATAATACAGAGAAATTCTCTATACCAGATTTTCTATACCAGTAATTCTCTATTAGCAGTTTCCTCCAACGGTAATATCTTACAAAACTATGATACATTGTCACAACCAGGATATCAACATTGGTACAGCCAGGATAGAGTACAGCTCTATCACCACAAGGATCCCTCTTCTTGCCCTTGTATAGCCACACCCAACCCTCTCCATCTCCCTTGGCCCCTGATTCCCAGCAATCACTCACCTGTTCTCCATTTCCATAATTTTGTCATTTCAAGAATGTTATATAAATGGAATTATACAGTATGGAACCTATAGTGATTGGCTTTTTTTCATCCAGAATAACTACCTAAAGGTTCATCTACATTGTTGCTTATATCAATAATTTGTTCCCCCTTTTTTTTACTGCATAGTATCACATGCTAGCCTGTCCTATTGATCTACCCCTCCACTAATACCACACACTATTAACTACATGCAATGGATGTACCAGTTTGTTTAACCACTCACCAACTGAAAGACATCTGGGTTGTTTCCAGTTTGGGGCTATTACAAATAAAACTATTATAAAACTATTATTATAAAATAAAACTATTATGAATATTTGTACACAGGTGTTTAGTGTGAACATAAGTTTTCATCTCTCAGAGTTAAATCCCCAAGATTGCAGTTGCCAGGTTATATGGTAGTTGCACATTTAGTTTTTTAAGAAACTACCAAACTATTTTCCAGAGTAGCTGTAACATTTTACATTCCCACCAACAAAGTGTGTGATCCAGTTTCTTTGCATCCTCATCAGCATTTGGTGTTGTCACTATTTTTTATTTTAGCCATTTTGATAAATGTGTAGTGGTATCTCCTTGTGATTTTAACTTGCATTTCCATAAAGATTAATGATGTTGAGTATTTTTGTGTGTGTTTATTTGCCATTTACGTATCCTCTTCAGTGAATTCTCATTTTCTAATTGGGTTATTTGATTTTTAATATTTAGTTTTGACAGGTTTTAATATATTCTAGATCCTATTTTTCATCAAATATGTGGTTTGTAAATATTTTCTTCCAGTCCATATCTTGTCTTTTCATCTTCTTAATGTGGTCTTTTGCAGAGCAAACATTTTTAATTTTGAAGAGGACTGATTTTTTTTTCTTTTATGGATTGTACTTTTAGTGTCAAGTCTATGAATTCTTTGCATAGTCCTAGATCCTGAAGACATTCTCCATTTTTTTCTAAAAAGTTTATAGTTTTACATTTTATATTTAAGTCTGTGATTCATTTTTTGAGCCAATTTTGAATAGGTTTTGAGATTTAGATCAAGATTTTTTTTTTGCTCCAGCACCATTTGTTGAAAAGGCTGTCCTTCCTCTATTAAATTGTTTTTGCACATTTGTCAAAAATAAACTGGGGGAAAAAAATCTATTGGCCATATTTGTTTATTTCTATGTTCTCTCTTCTGTGCCACTGACCTATATGTTTATTCCTCCACTAATACCACACACTCTTGGTTATTGTAGCTATATAATATATCATACAATTGTATTGGCTATTTTTCCCACTATATACTAGGCTCTAATTTTGGAAAGAATGGTTCCTCCCACTTTATTATTTTTTTTCAAGATTGTTTTAGCTAGTCTAAAACCTTCACTATTCCATACAAATTTTAAAATAAGCTTGTCTTATTATAAAAACATTGATGGGAACCGGATACGAATTGCAATAAACCAGTAGATGAATTTGGAGACAATTTATATTCTAACTATGTTGAATCTTCCAATTCATGAACATGGTGTATCTCTTGATTTATTTAGGTTACTTTAATTTCTTTTATCAGCATTTAAAATTTTCATTGAACAGATCCTCTACATATTTTGTTAAGTTTATCTAAGTATTTTATTTTCTTAGGAATGATTTTAATGATACTGTGTTCTTAATTTCAGTTTCCACATGTTCATTGTTAGTTATGTAGAAATGAGATATTGATTTTGTATACTGTGACCTTGCTGAACTCATTAGTACTATGAGTTTTTAAGGCAGACGGTTTGAAATTTTCTATTTTCATAATTGTATCATCTGCAAATAGGAACAGTTTTATTTCTTCCTTTACAGTTGATTTGCCCTTTACTTATTTTCCTTGACTATTGCAGTGAGTAGGACTCTCAGTACTATGTTAAATAAGAGTAGTAAGAGTGGACATCCTTGCTTTGTTCCCAATCTTAGGACAGCATTCCATCTTTCACTATTGTGTATGATATTAGGTATTGTATTTTTTGTAGATGTTCTTGAGCAAGTTTCCCTCTATTCCTACTCTGCTAAGATTTTTTAATCATAAATGGGTGTTAGACTTTGGCAAGTGCTTTTTCTATATTAATGGATATGATCATGTGATTTTTTTCCTTCTTTAGCCTCTTGGTATAGTATATTATTTACATTGATTGATTTTTGAATTTTCAACCAGACTTCCGTACTTGGATTAAATCCCACTTGGTCATAGCACATATAATACTCTTTATATATTGTTGGATTTGATTTGCTAAATTTTTTGAAGATTTTGCATATAAATTCATAAGAAATATTGGTCTGTAATTTTCTCTTTTTGTACTGTCTTTATCTGGTTTTGGCATCAGAATAATAAAACCTGTTCTTTGACCATGACTTATGTAGAAGTGCAATGTTTAATTTTCAAATGTTTGAAGTTTTTTTGTTGTTACTCTCTTTGTTTTTGATTTCTAGTTTGATTCCATTGTGGTCAAAGAGCATGCTCTATGTGATTTCAATTTTTTTAAATTTGTTGAGGCTTGTTTTATGGCACAGGATATGGTCTATCTTGGGGAGAGTACCATTGGCACTGTTTTTAAAAGTGTGTTCTGTTATTTTGTGGTAGAATGTTCTACACATGTTTTGATTAGATCCTGTTGACTGATTCTGTTGTTCAGATTTTATATAGCTTTGGGGATATTCTGTCTAGTAGTCCCATCAGTTGCAGAGAAAGGGGTGTTGAAGTCTCCAGCTATAATTGTGCATTTGTCTGTTTCTCCTTTCAGCTCTACCAGTTTGGGGTTCATATAGTTTGAAGATCTTTTGTTTGATATGTACACATTTAGGATCATTATGTCTTCGCAGTGGATTGATCCCTCTTTGTCTCTACTAGTTTTTCTTTACTGTGAATTATATTTTATTTAATATTTATATAGCCACTTTTGGGTTTTGGGGGGATTTTTTTGGTAACTGTTTACATGGTATATCTTTTCTATCACTTTATTTTTAACCTTTCTATATCATTGAATTTGAAGTGAATTTCTTGTAGACAGCATATAGTTGTCATGTTTTTTTTCCTTTACCCACTCTGCCAATCTTTACCTCCTGGCAGGTATATTTAGACCATTTACATTTAAGATAATTATTGGTATATTAGGGCTTAAGTCTATCATTTTATTATTTGTTTCCTGCTTCCTGTGTTTCTCATTCCTCTGTCTCTTTTTTGTTTTTTTGTATCTTATTGTGGGTTATTTGAATATTTTTAGGATTCCATATTGATTTATTTATAGTGCTTGTAAGTAACATCACTTTCTATAGTTTTCTTAATGGTTGCTTTAATTATTACAGTATAGAGACATAGTTATCACAATCTGTTAGTATCATTGTTTTACAACTTCAAGTGAAGAATAGGAACCCTACTTCAATTTAGGTTCCTTTACCCTCCTCACTTTTAAAGCATAATTGTTTTATGTATATCCTTTATCTATATTGAGCACCACACCATATGGTGTTATACCTTTTCTTTCTGCAATGAAATATGAGTTAAGAAACTCGTGAGAAGATATTCAATTATATTTACCCGTATTTTTATCCATTTCAGTGTTCTCTTCTTTCTGAATTTGCAAAACCTTCTGTTCTTATTTCCTTTCTTTATCCATATTTCCTCCTTAGCCATTCTTTAAGGGTAGGTTTCCTAGCAACAGATTCTCCTAGTTTTCTTTTGTCTGAGAATGCTTTATTTCCCCTTCAAGTTAAAGGATAGTTTCACTGGATATAGAAATCATAGTTGACAGTCCTTTTAGTACTTGAAAATGATGTACCACTTCTTCTGTGGCTGCTTTCACAATTTTTTCCTTGTCTTTAGTTTTTGAAACTTGAATTATGTTTCTTGGCATGGATTTCATTAGATTTATCCTATTCAGGGTTCACTCAACTTCTTAAATCTGTAGTTTATGTCATTTGTCAAATCTATGGAATTTTCAGTTACTATTTAATTGAATACTTTTTCAGTAGCATGCTCTTTCTCCTTTCTTTCTGAGATCTGAAGATAAAATGTTACCTCCTTTGTTATTGTCCCACAGGTCCCCCAAGATTCAGTTAATTTTTTCATTTTATTTTCTTTCTGTTGTTCAGAATAGATAAATTCTATTAATCTGTTCTCAGGCTCATTGCTTCTGTCCTCTGTCATCTCCACCCTACTACTGAACCCAACCAGCAAGCTTTTATTTTAGTTCTTAACATTTTTCAGTTTTGTAGTTATCATTTGGTTCTTTTTTTACAATTTCTGTTTCTTTGGTTATTTTCTTGTTTTCATTTGTTCCAAGATAACTCATAATTACTTGTCAAAACATGTTTATGATGGCTCCTTTAAAGTCCTTGTCAGATAATTCCAATATCTCATTCTTCTTGGTTTTGGTGTATTTACAGTGTCTTTTCTCATTCATGTTATGATCTTCATGGTTCTTGATGTGATTAGTGATTTTCTATAGTCTCTGAAATATTTGAGATGTTATATTATCCAGATTCTGGATCCTATTTAATCTTCGTTTTCACGAGTGCCCCCATTGTAGTATATAGTGAAGGCCAGGTAGGTGTGTATGTTAAGCTTCCTGCTGGGCCCCACCAACACAATACCAGCAAAAGTGGGGCATTTACTCATAATGCCTAGTTGCAGATGGGTGGGGTGTGTATTCAGCTCTCCCCTAGGTGCTGGCAAAGGTTGGGCACCAATCTGCACTGCCTCATTGTCTTGAGTTGGATGGAAGATTACCACCCCCATGGGCCCACTGCCACCATGGGAGAGGAGGGGAGGACACAGAGTGCCACTAGTCCTTCCTCAAACCCTCATGAAATCTGGGTAGAGGTGGGGGCTCAGTTACCTACTGCACTCCATGAGACACCACAGGTAGGGGGAACAGGAGTATCAACTAGCCTTGTTCAATCCCATTGTTACTGGGCAGGTACGGAGGCCTAGCTCACTGCTGGCACTACTGGTAGGGGAAATTGGAGCACTGCCTGTATTTTCCAGGTGGGGAATAGAAGTGCAACTTCCTACCCATCAACACCACCAGGCAGAGGAATCAGAGCACTGCCTGCTTCTCCAGAGCTGGGGTATAGGGTGGAAGGTCTACTGAAACCTCATAGGGGGTGATGGTGCAGGTTTTTCCCTTGGTGTTTGATAGGAGTATGGCGTGTATTGCCAAAAAGCTTTTCTGTTTTTGTCCACTCATTTCCTGTTTTTTTGGCTAGGACAGGACGCCTTTTTTGGAGCTTTTTTAGTCAATCCCTATTGGCTTCTGAAGCCCCCTGTAAAGGATATATGGGAGACAATAAAGAACTTCAGGGAACTCACCACTTTGTCATTCCTCAAGACCCAACATCCATATGCAGTCTGCTTTCTTCATCTTTCAGAGCCTTCCTATGCTTTTTGTTGTATGATGCCCAAGGATTTTAGTTGTAAGGAGGATCTTGGAGTAACAGGGCTACTCCATCTTGGCTGAACCAGAAATTCCCATTTGATTTTAATATTCTCTATGTGACTTTTTTAGAACAAAAATCTCTAAAGTAATTGCCAAATTTAGAGTGCAATTCTCACAAGAAGGTAGGACTTCAAAGACATACATATATTGAGCGAAACATATTTTAAGTGGTCCAATCTTCCAATCTTCAATTGGAAGATTCCATTAGAGGGATGTATTTTCATATGTAATTGTCACTTCTCACTTTACATAAGTTCTTATCAGTGAGGATGACATATACTAGTCATTAGAATCACAGAAATAAACAACAAATGAATGGACGGAACCACACGGACTCTTTAAATGGGACGATGAACACCAGAACTGTTGATAGCATGGAGCTACCTTGAGCCGCCCCACTGGTCATCTCAGTGCCATGACCCTTGAGCGTGGAAATTCACACCTCCATGACAAGCACCACATGGACTGTGTTTTCTCTATGACTCTCTAATGGAGACCAGGTGTTATAAAACTTTAACTCTCCTTTAGGATATAATTATACCATTTCATGGCAGATTTAGAAGGCACAGACTTGGCTTGAGATCCAAACACTCTCCACTGAGATCAGGATAGGTGTTATTCCACAAATCTATCTTATCACACTCTCTTTCCCAGACCTTGGGTTGGCAGTTCATATGAAATGGGTCAAGCTTTATTGTACAAATGTATACTAAGTACACATGTCATAAACCAGAGTGGTGAATACCAGACCATGAGATATATTTATTTTGGTCCTCAGTGATTTTTGAATAAATTCCTTGAATTATTTGCCTACCTCAAATTCTTTGTAGAATAAGTGAGGAATAAAGAATCTTTGCTAAACATACATGTATAACTGGATTTTTCAATGAAACAGTTATTTTTCTTTCCAGGTTAACATTACAAGAGAGCAGATTTGTCTGTGAAATTTGAGGATAAGTAATATACTGGAACTGCAATGCCTATTTCACAGTCTCTACCTACAACAGTTTGACTCATTTTTCAAAACCTAGCCCACAGGCCCCCACGTTTGTAGAGCCTTCTTCAATCCCTCCAGCCAAAAGCAATTGATTCGTTATTATATCTTAGTAGAATAATAAATCTTCTTATCATATTTCTTAGTTTTATAATGTATGCACCCATTTGTCTGATCCTAGACCCTATTATAAATCCCTTGAGGAATTGGAGTAAGTTTTTTTTTTCCTTTGTAATTGCCATAAAGTCCAGTATAGCCCCTGCTAAGTGTATAAAAGGTGATCAACAGATATTTTACAGTGATTATCAACTTCAGCTGCACTTTAGACTTGCTTAGAGCACTTTGTAAATTATCCATACCGAGACCCTACCAAGATCAACTAGATCAAAAACTAGATATAGGGCTTCCCTGGTGGCGCAGTGGTTGAGAGTCCGCCTGCCAGTGCAGGGGACACGGGTTCGTGCCCTGGTCCGGGAAGATCCCATGTGCCGTGGAGTGGCTGGGCCCGTGAGTCATGGCCGCTGAGCCTGCGCGTCCAGAGCCTGTGCTCTGCAACGGGAGAGGCCACAACAGTGAGAGGCTCGCATACTGCAAAAAAAAAAAAAAAAAACTAGAGATAGAGCCCAGGAACTGGGACTTTTTAAAATGGTCCCCAGGTATGATCTTTGTCCCCAGTTCCTGGCACAGAGCTTCTAAAACTCTTGGAATTCCCTGAGCGATAAAGTTGATAGGCGCATCTTTTGTTCTAATGAGGCAGGTCTTGGTAGTCCCTATACAGCTTCAGGATGGAAGCTGGTCACCAGAAAAATCAAGCCATCGTTAGAAGCTTGGACCTTTCAGCCTCACCCCCAACCTCCAGAGAGAGAGGAGGGGCTGGAGACTGGATTAATCACCAGTGGCAAGTGATTTAATTAACCTTGTCTATGTAATGAGATCTTCATAAAAAAACCCTAAATGATGAGGTTCAGAGAGCTTCCAGGTTGGTAAATGTATCCATGTGCTGGGAGGGTGGTGTATCCCAACTCCATGGGACAGAAGCTCCTGCACTTGGGACCCTTTTGGACCTCATCCTATGTACCTCTACATCTGGTTGTTGATTTGTATCCTTTACAATATCCTTTATAATGAACTAGTAAAAGTAACTGAAGTGTGTTCCTGAGTCCTCTGAGCTGTTCTGGCAAATTATCAAACCTGAGGAGAGGCTTGTGGGAACGCTTGATTTATAGCCAGTCAGTCAAAAATACAGGAGTTCCAGGACTTGTGACTAGCATCTGAAGGGGCGGGGGTAGGGGAGCAGCCTTGTGGGACCGAGTCCTTAAGCTTTGAACTCTGGGTAGTTGGTGTCAAAATTGAATTGAATTGTTGAACACACAGTTGGTGTCCAGGAAATCAGAGAATTTGTTGTTGGTGTAAGAAAACACCCCACACCAGGGCATCAAAACGTGCAGCCAAAACTGAGACTCTTCTTTTTGGCAGGCAGACAGCCATGTCAGCAGGTACACACAACAGATGTTATGCCTGTTTTAACTAAATACAGAGTGACAGTCAGAAATTCTGTCCTGGTTGTCAGTATCAATAAAGACTGCCCTTGACCAAACAATTACAATTTACAAAATTTAAAGACTAAACAGATCTCATTACTACAGAGGATCATTTTTTTCAGGGGCCTCAAGCACACGTTGTTTTCACAGCAGTAATCTTGAATATTCAACACGTGTATATTGCTTTTGCTCTCAAAACTGATGCAGATGGGGCTTCCCTGGTGGCGCGTAGTGGTTGAGAGTCCGCCTGCCGCTGCAGGGCACACGGGTTCGTGCCCCGGTCTGGGAAGATCCCACATGCCGCAGAGCGGCCGGGCCCGTGAGCCATGGCCGCTGAGCCTGCGCGTCCGGAGCCTGTGCTCTGTGGTGGGAGAGGCCACTATGGTGAGAGGCCCGCGTACCGCAAAAAAACAAAAACAAAAACAAACAAAACTGATGCAGATGGGGAGCAGGACTGACTGCAGACACAGGCACAAGAAACCTTTCAGGGATGATGGAAATGTGCTAAAACTGGATTGTGGTGATGGATACGCACCTTTATACGTTTATTAAAAATCATTCAATTATAAAAAATAAAAGAGTAATAAGATGAATTTTAAAAGCACTACAGATAGAATTTACTCTTTCCTGAATTAAGAGCAGTTTTTCAAACTTGAATTATATTCTTAAAAATTAATGTTGATCATGGATGAACCAGCATAACACCCAAAGGGAACAAGAACCAAGAACGCACCTCTTTGTCCCTGGTACAGCTCTTGTTAAAGCCAAGCATGGGCAGAGTTGTGAGAGAAGTGCAGGCTGTTTACAAGATTCTCTCTCTCCCTCTTCTCCCTCTCGCTCCTTTTCAACAGGACAGAATCCAGTATACTGGCTTATTCCCTTTGACCCTGGTACAGTGCTGTCTAGGAGAACCAGTAGAACTACACTGGGGTCAAAAAGAGCATCTTGTCTTGGCCATGAGATGTTCTTGCTATTAGGAGTCATGGAATCATATAAGGAAATAGTAGAAGAGGACTGGCCAGAAGGCATCATGTGGGATCTGGGTAATGGCGGACCCCTGAGAGTGTACTCCAGCCAAAGAGGGCAGGTTCAACTTGATGATAGACCTGGAGTATTCAACAGACCATAACCAGGAGAATATCTGACTAGAAAGGTTATGCTGCTGGTACAAACAGATTATCTGTAGGGTATGTATTGTATTAGCAGATTTGACCAAGAATATGAGGGGAAAAAACTCATTCAAAACTGTATGCTGGAGAGGGTGTGGAGAAAAGGGAACCCTCTTGCACTGTTGGTGGGAATGTAAATTGATACAGCCACTATGGAGAACAGTACGGAGGTTCCTTAAAAAACTAAAAATAGAACTACCATATGACCCAGCAATCCCACTACTGGGCATATACCCTGATAAGACTATAATTCAAAAGGACACATGTACCCCAGTGTTCACTGCAGCACTATTTACAATAGCCAGGACATGGAAACAGCCTAAATGTCCAATGACAGATGAATGGATATAGAAGATAGGGTACATATATAAAATGGAATATTACTCAGCCATAAAAAGGAACAAAATTGGGTCATTTGTAGAGAGGTGGATGGACCTAATATACAAATATTGTATATTAACGCATATATGTGGAATCTAGAAGAATGGTACAGATGAACCTATTTGTAGGGCAGGAATAGAGATGTAGACATAGAGAACAGACATGTGGACACAGTGGAGGGAAGGGGAGGCTGGGATGAATTGGGAGATTAGGTTTGACATAAATACACTACCATGTGTAAAATAGATAGCTAGTGGGAACCTGCTGTATAGCACAGGGAGCTCAGCTCAGGGCTCTGTGATGACCTAGATGGGGGACAGGGGGAGGTCCAAGAGCGAGGGCATATATGCATACATATAGCTGACCCACTTCATTGTACAGCAGAAACTAACACAACATTGTAAAGCAATTTTTCTCCAATTAAAAAAAAAGCCGTTGGCTTTCCTGGTGGCGCAGTGGTTGAGGGTCCACCTGCCAATGCAGGGGACACGGGTTCGTGCCCTGGTCCGGGAAGATCCCACATACCGTGGAGAGGCTGGGCCCATGAGCCATGGCCGCTGATCCTGCGCGTCCGGAGCCTGTGCTCCGCAGAGGGAGGGGCCGCAGCAGTGAGAAGCCCGCGTACCGCGAAAAAGAAAAAATTCTCATAAAAAAAAAAAGCCACTACAGCTCTGAAAATAAATAAATAAAGTGTCTGGAGGTACAGACGAACTTATTTACAAAACAGAAAGGGTCACAGACGTAGAAGACAAACTTATGATTACCATTGGTAAAAGGGGGAAGGGATAAATTAGGTTGGGATTAACATACACACACTACTATATATAAAATAGATAACTAATAAGGACCTACTGTATAGCACAGGGAACTCTACTCAATATTCTGTAATAACATATATGGGAAAAGAATCTAAAAAAGAATGGACATACATATATGCATAACTGATTCACTTTGCTGTACACCTGAAACTAACCCAACATTGTAAATCAACTATACTCCAATAAAAAATTAACAAAAAAACCCTGCATTGGTCTGGTGACTGGCTATCTGTGCTGCTCGTTTCTTAATTTCATTTTGCTTATATAAGAGAAAACCCTAATTTCTCAGTTCCCCAGACTCTAAAGCAACACATTCATAACAGTTTCTCTCTGGGAATCCTTTTGAGAAATGATGACATGATGTGTGATGATGCCACTATATTTAAGTAATATTCCCTGAGAAAGTGAACCTCCTCTCTGAGGCCTTGCACTAAAGAGGATAAAAGGGGAGTAAGACAAGTCAGGATGTGAGATTCTTTGAGATCCTGCAATGATAAGCACAGTTAAATTAAGGATTATTGTTAGACATTGTGTGTAGCTCAATAGTCTCGATTAAACTTGAAATTTTTAGAACGATATCAGGCTACTCAAGTCACTGCGTTAATAAAACAGACATTAGCACCCCATAACAATGTAAGAAGTGTGTATGAATCATTTATACGATTATTTTCTGTCAAACGATGTTTGACAATAATCATATGATAATGAAATGTATAATTAATAATAAAAATGCCAACATCTGTTAGCTTGTTATTACAGACTGATTTTTCAGTGTACTATTTCAGATGTGTCACCATTAACCTCATTTAAATTAAAATCTGCTAAATACAATCTGCTTTCATTAGTTGTTAATTTGGGTTGGCACATGACACCAAGGAGATGCTTCTCTCTCTGCCATCCCTCCCTACTTCTCTCTCCTGTCCGAACCAAAGATTCCCCCCAGTGTCTTTAAAAACGGGTTGCCTCAACTCAAACATTCTGTCAGCAGATGGATCAGGTTGGCTGGCTGGTTGTTCTCAGCAGCAAAGGATCAGTTCTCCCAGCCTGAGAAAGTAGGACTTGGTCTCAAGAAGAGGGCTGGCCCTCAGCTACAACCTTCTGGCCTTCTTCTGTCCTGTCACCTGCATGTCTGTGGCGTCCTCCCTCACATCCACGCACAGAGGCCACTGGAGCCTGGCCACTTTCTCTGTCAGGAGGATACGACTCTGCTCCCACCAGGTACCAATCAGTGTGGGGCTTTAAACTACATCCATTCTCAGGCTCATTCAAAGGCTGGGGACAAATCTCTTTAAAGGGACAATCACTGTTGACCAGATGTTTTTCACCAAGGAAAAGCATGTGTGTAAGATGAGCCTGGAGCATCTTGTAGTGCCAGAAAGTAAGGACCTGCTTTTAAAACAATAAAAAAAAAATTAAGCCAATATATTGATAGGGATATGGGAAAGGGGCACAGAAGCCAACAGAAAGCTCCCAATGGCCAAAGCTGGAACAACTGGAGGAACAAAGAAGTAAAATAGTGTTGACTTATAATTCAAAGTATAAAAGAAATATCCATGAATATATGCCATTATAAATAAATGATTAACTGTGCTAACAAACGGAGAGTAAGAGTCAAACCTCCCATGCGGAAGATTCCAAGTAATTTATGGAGGTACCCCACCCTCAGGGAGGAGAACGTAACTCCCCATTCCTTAAGGTGTAGGCTGCACGTAGTGACTTCCTTCCAAAGAGGACAGAATGGAAAGGGGGGGAAAAGAGTAAGTAAATTTACAGTGGAGAAACCTGAGAAATCCTACCTCAGCTAGGTGATCCACACGAACATCAGCGGTTATAAATCATGTTGACAGTTTGTACCTTTGATATGATGTGATGAAAATGACACTTTACCTGTGTGGTCTTCTTCCCAGTAAAACCCATAGCTCCAATCTTTATTATGAGAAAAACATCATATAAATCCCAAGTAGTGAGACATTCTTCAAAATACCCGATGAGCACTCCCCAAAACTGTCAACATCATCAAAAACACTCTGAGAAACTGCCACAGCGAAGAGAAGCCTTCGGAGCCCTAACTAAATGTAATGTGTTGTCCTGAAACAGAAAAGGGACATTCGGTAAAAACCAAGGACCTCTAAATAAACTATGGACCTTAGTTAATATAATGTATCAAAATTGGTTCATTAATATAACAAACGCATCATACTAAGGTGAGCTGTTAATAATAGGGAAAACTGGGTGTGAGGATGTGTGGGACGTCTCTGTAGCTGTCTCTTACATTTTTCTGCATATCTAAAACTGTTCTAAAAATAAAGTCTACTTTTTAAAAAGCATGTGTAATTCTTTTTCAAGAAATATTGGACACCAGGGATAATTCATAGTGTGAGGAAAAAACAGGCTGGAACCGAGGCGAGATTCCCATGTATGAGTCATCTCACCATCTGCAGGGCTTTCCCTGCAGATGGATGAATCAAGGTGTCTCAGGAAGGGAATTATAAAGAATTGGACCCGCCTTTTAAGATACAAATATGTGTCTGTTATCTTCAGAAGCTTGCTGTGGTTCTAGAGCCACCCTTGAAATCCTGCCTAACTTCACCTTAGAGAGAACTTGTGAAATCATCTGAGCCTGGAGGGAGCTCCAGGTAATGTCTCATACGCTAGTGAAATCGGTGGTTCTCTCACAAATAGGAGATCAGCACCCCTGAAAATCAAGCTTCCAGTGCACTTAAGGGATCACCATAAAGGAAGTTGCTTATTAATTAACTACAATGAATTTTATACATCTATGAGATCTTTTAAAATATTCTGTCTTAACAGCCTCAGATGATACAGTGGAGCTATTTCCTTTTCTCTTTTATGAACTGAGTGCCGTCAGGGTTGGCTGCCTGACTCCTCACTACTTAGGAATGGAGCAAAGATGATGTTACATAATACACTTCTCAAGTCAAGAGTTAACTAGTCACAAAAAAACATCTAATTATGTGCACCCAAAGGAATATAATATTAATGATAATATGATATTAATATGACCGTAGCCAGTCTGGGAGAAAAGCTGAAAATTACATACCTTTTTCTTTTTTTTTTTTTTTTAAAGATCATTTCTTGAACAGAAAGTGGTAATAATAATATTACACACCTACACAGTCCTTTGTATTCAAGAAACCTCAAAGCACTTCACCAATTATTCTTCAAATCCACAGGGCTCACATTTCTTGGGAAAGGAAGTCACTAGTGATAAAAACCCAGCTTCCAATGGCCTGCCTTTTCAAAGCCAAGTTAAATGGAGCAGAGTGGGAGGAGGGAGGCATTGCTCCAGATCCCCGCAGCTTCTTCTGGCCCTGCGGGTCCCTCCTTTATCCCTTCCCACATGTTTATGCAGCTTGGGGACCAGGGTGGAATAATGAGTGGCCGTGGTGAGGGGCAAGGACAGCAGGAAACAAAAATCGTTTACAGAAATATCATGGCCTTAAGCAGGTTTTCAAAACACGTGGGAACTCTTCAAGATGTAGGACTAAGAGAGAGTGAGAATTGGGTTTGTTGGCAGAGGGTCTAGCTGTGAATCCTGGGTCTATTATTTGTTGTGTGTGTGTAGCCTTAGGAATGTCTGTCTCTCCGTTTCTCTATTTCTGCCTCTCTTTGTCTCTCTGTCTCTTTGTTTCTCTGTCTCTTTGTCTGTCTGTCTCTCCCTGCCATTTCCAAAATTTCTGATTCCTAATTCCTTCCTGCCTCATGCTGCTGAAAGTACCTGGGGTAGTGCCTGGAGCTCAGTGAAGTTTAGAGAATCTGCATCTTGGTGAGGCTTGGATCCAGGCTGGCTGGGCTCTTCGGCCAGGAGTTGGTGGGAAATATGGCTCCTTCTTGTGCCACAAGTCCCCTGGCTTGTGGCATCTAAACTCCCGTTCCTTAGCCAGGCATCCGGTTTGACAGGACCATTGCTCCCTGCTCCTCTCAAGTCCTACCTGCCTTCACACCTTTGAGCTCTTTGAGCACACTGAACTGTTCTCAGTTCCCATAAATCTCATGTCTGTACCCACCGCCCCCCTACCATGAAACACTATGCTCCCCAACCCTGCCCACTGGCACTGCTCACTCTAGGAAATGCACCTGAACGAGCACCTGCCTGATAATCCCTAGCACTCAGACTGTCGGATAGCACTCAGTGTGTACCGCTAAGGTAGGACAGAGCCTGCAGTACTACAGTTGGTTTCTTTGTCTGCCTCCCTTCTAGCCTTGAGGGCTGTATCGCCAGAGCTCAGCACAGTGTCTGACACATGATAGCTACTCAGCAAGTGTTTGCTGAGTGAATCATGATCTGTTTCCCAGCCTTCTTAATGGAGGCGGCCTACCTAACTTGGTGATGATAACAGGATCAGATCTTTCTGTATTTTAGAACTCAATTGATGAACATTATAGTTCTGTACAAAGATATGTCATATGCCTATTAAGGTAGATTCTAAAGCAACCAGTGCCAGTAGAGGCTTTAGCTGTGAGGACCAACAGAAACAGAGCAAGTCTGAGCTGGAAGAAACAGAGATAACTAGTTCAACCCTCTCTTTTTACAGATGGGTAAACTGAGGTACAGAGCTTAAATGTCTTGCGAAAGTCATTCAGAGAATGCTGTGATTTTTTTGACTCAGATCTGTGTTCTTTCTACTCTTCACCGTGTGATAGAAACAGATAAGCACACACACACTCATTAAATACCTGCTGAGCACCCACTATGAGGACAGCAGGGAACATGGCTTTTAGGGCACCCAAAGCCACAGGCCTTACCCTCGAAGGCTTTTCCATCTAGCTGGACAGGCAGGGCATGCACACGTCTAGATACAAGCAATACAGCAATCCAAGGGGAGCCACAAGGAGTCAGAAGACCTGGAGTGGTCCAACCAGAATCTGTGAAAGAGAGCGAAGGAGACAATGTAGTGAGCAGAAAGAGAGTGGACCGTGACCTCCAGGGCAATGAGGCTGAATATGCAATAATGGTGGAGAAGCAAGGACAGAGCAAATAAGGCAGGAGGGGTTGGGGTGATGTATGATTTTATCCTGTGCTTTTCCTGTGAACCACTTTGGATACTGTTTTAGAAAATGGCAGAGTGACTAGGTACAATGAGCGGTGGAGATGGCGATGGATTCAGGGATAGGAATAGAGATGGAGAGTGAGACAGAGGTAGAGATGGAGATAGAAATAGAGCAAAAGAGGCAGAAATAGTGCTAGAGATAGGGCTTATTCCAAAGTCCCTCTCCTAGGAAGCATTCCCCAAGTACACAAGAAAAAAGAGGTTACAGGTGTGCAAATCTCTACTCAGTCATATATGTCAGATGTCTTTTTCTGTGGTCGCCACAACTTGTATTGACAGGAAGACAATTCGTGATGGATACACCACACACAGTGAGTCCAGAGGCTTAAATCTAGTACTTTGCCCACACGACCTCTGCTTCTCTGATGAAGAACGTATTTTGGACTAATTACCATGAATGGACTTGGCTCTCTGTGCCACCTAGAGCTTCCAGGGCCTGCATGCTCATTGCTTTGGAAGATCTGACAAACTGCTTGCACAGTGCAACCTCTCAGCGCCTCCAGCAAGGCTTCGTATGCAGGTTTGAAGGAGACAGGGGCAAGGCTTAGCAACCGGTTTCAAATATATAACCCTGCTGCCGTGTCTGACATGGTAGAGCAGGTCTTCTCAAACTTCTATGTACGTGCTGCTCACCCGGGGACGTTATTAAAATGCAGATTATGATTGAGTGGATCTCTCCTAGGGCTGGGGATTCTGCCTTCATAACAAACCTCCAAGGGATGCTGACACTGGTCATAGGCAAGATTGTAAAGCATGTCTTTTAGGACAGTCAGTTGATCCCCCGTGGTCTAGATTAGTGACCCCCATCCCCGGGTCCACTTGGCGGGCTTTTAAAAAATACCTGTGCCAGGTCTCATCCCAGCCTTTCTGTTTTATTTGATGTGGAGTATTGAAAATCATTCGAAGATGAAAATACTTGTACCATTCTTTGTTCTCCTACTTAATGTTTAACTCCTTCAAATATCTTATACTTTTAAACAATCAGTTTTTGGCATACTGTGGTTTCTGAATGCATGCATGGTTGATAAATGAGTGAAAATGACATACAGATGTTAAGTGCATATGCAGTTACACAGCATTAAAATCATTGTGTCATGGATAATGTCATATCATTTAAGTAAAACTAATTATGATAAAATTGGATTGCATCAACTACACACTTGGATGGAATTAACTCTAGCTCGCCTCTCACTTATAATAAGGAGGGCTTTTCTGTGTCAAATAGTTGGTACAGGTGGGTCACGGAAACAACTGAAGTGTTTCCTTGGGCCTGTCCTGTTCTTACCAACTGTAGGTGTTTCCTTTTGGAGGCCTGATTTAGTCTCAAAGGACTAAGTGAAGCTTACCAACATTAGGAGAAGGACTAAAATTAGCTTACTGGAGATTTTTCAGGGACACAACGTGCTGATCTGTGTGTCTCTAAAAGGGCAAACACATCTGTTTCCAAGATGACAAAAGAATATCCGCTCTGATGAAGACGTTGAGATCAGCCTCTCACAGTGAACTAGGCGTGTGGGTGCTGGGACTCTATCTGAGATCTGGTTGGGTTCCAAACCTGTTTCGTTGCTGGCAGCTTTGATAATCCAGAGGAGAAGGGAAAAGGAAGCTTGGCCAAATTGGGATGCTTTGGCCCCTTATTGGAAACATCTTTAAGAAAACAGTCAAGTTGTACATAATGAGCATCTTCCTTTCATCTCCTTCTTCCTCTTCTCATCTGTTGTGTTATTGCTGTCGTCATCACCGTAACAATTTCCAACTGAAGGCACCACTTCTCCCTCTCTGAAGGCACCAGCATGTGCCGTCACATGTGTTTCCCAAAACATCCAGGAAACAGTGAATCCTTCCACATTTGCTTCTCGTCCAGCCCACTCCCTGGCCTTCTTTCCCAGTCTTCTCTTTACATAGACTAACTTACTTGTAGGTGGTCACAGAATGGGTGTGAGGTGTGTGCCAGGCAGACTGAAGCAGGATATTTGAGATCGTGAAGCCTATGTAGACATGAGAACTGACTGAAAACATTTGGAGGTCTCTCCGTTTTAAAACAAGAAAAAGACACTTCTGAAGAAGGTTACATTAGTGGAATCATTTGAGGGGAAGAAAAAAAATCTCCTAATGGTATTTTCAAGACTTTTAGAGTAGAAAGAAGAGAATGAAATTGCTGTAGCTAAGCTGGCAATGTTCTGTGAGCAGAGTGATTGTGAATCGCCGTATTCTCTCGAAGCCTGCAGGGCTAAGTATGTACTGATCCACATTCACGCTTAGGACTCTGCACTCCCTCTCTCAGGTGTGGTGACAAAAGCAGCAGGAAGTTGTTCAACTTCCGGATAAGAGTGAAAGGAAATGACTGCTTGTGTGAGGAGGACTGGATTTACTTATTCGCCAGGCAAACGTGTCCCCTTTGGCAAAATATGTCACTAGGTGAAAAATGTGTCACTATCCATCGTCTTCTCTGAGAGAAAACTGTGGTAAACAGATTTCATGAAAGAACAGGATTTTCGGAGACTGAAATTTCGGCATTTAGGTTCCATCCAGACTGAAGCTGTGACCAATAATAATCAGGCAGAACCGTGGTTAATGGTGCAGCTACCTACAGCCTCCGGATTCCGCTAAGTCCCCGGCGGGTGGTCACTTTGTTTTCTCTCGTCACTGCTGATTCAATGACAGGTACAATTTTAGCTTACTGTGGGTTTTCCAAAGACAAGACAAAGCAACATAGTTTGGCTACATAGTCTAAACGTTGTAATTGCAGTTTTCCTATGAGAGCAATATTTTGGATATAAAGTGTACTTTACAATGTAGTGGGCTTTAACTACCAAGATATACACCTTTCTAAGTAGGCCGTATTAAAACAAGTTAATAGTATGTCAACAAGTACGAACATGTACATAAAAATGGAATTATGTGGTTTGTTTTCATGCAGAGAGCTAGTGCTGCTGGCGTCTGTCAAGGGCTATTGAAGCTCACTTTGAGCTAACAAGATTACATGATTGGAATTGTATTAATTGAAAACCTTTATTTTTCAGGCTGACAAATGCAATACCTGATAAGTTGTGGGGGGGTACACTTAAGAAATATTGAGTATTTTTTGCTAGTGCAAATGTGCATGTGCATATATTTTTCCACATTAACACAATGTTTTAATGACAAAACACATATACATAAAAAAAGAGG
This sequence comes from Lagenorhynchus albirostris, assembly GCF_949774975.1. Classification (NCBI taxonomy): domain Eukaryota; kingdom Metazoa; phylum Chordata; class Mammalia; order Artiodactyla; family Delphinidae; genus Lagenorhynchus; species Lagenorhynchus albirostris. The sequence goes on from NC_083095.1 coordinate 90,554,015, forward strand.
AGAAAATCGGAACACATTCATTCTTAAATCAGTCTGCTCAAGCGCAGATGAGATTAATTTCACACATTGTGAATCTTTAAAGTTCTACTGGAGCTTTCCTAGATCAGAATTCACACTGAGCACACCCAATCCAACAGTGGACAAAGGAAGTCGGCACCGACAGCCTTCATGAAGGCAAATTATGCAGTGAATCTAAATAGCCTGAATGTATTCTGTAGATTGTAAGGTGGTGATAGTTTATAACCTCCCACAGCTCAGAAGCAGTGGGACACTCCCTAATACTGGAATGGAGACTTCACATTCCATCCCAAAGCGGAACAGAGGGATGGTAGCTGAAATATTCCTCTCCATACACTCACATGCTCATATTCTGGACAATTGGAGGATATAAAACCCAACAGATAACAAAAGAAGACTGTAAACCTACTTGATGATACAAAACATATGATATAGCTATGAGTAATATACATCCACCTGTATATTTATGTGTAAATATATATGTCTTTCTAGCAGCCTGTTTTAACATGTCAATATAGTATCAATGATACAAAATATATATATATAAAATACATCCACATGGGTATTTATGTATGACCACGTATGTATATCTGCATATAAATGTGTATACATGTGTATGTACTTCGAATAGGCCTATTTTAACATATATTTATAATACTGACATCATTACCATGAGAAACCCATTTAACAGTGGGAATAAACAGGCATCCCTGTAGCTCTGTGTGGCTGTCTCAATGGTATAAGGAAGAGAAAGGCTTAGGTATAAAGAATTGGATACAAGGCTTTATGTGTCACTTAAACAGAAGCATAGAATCAGACAGATGGAAGAGACACATCTCAGAGATGTATCTGTGGGGCAAAATGTACTAAAAATAAATGCCTGACACAGATGACACTGACTCATTCAAAGCTGAACTGCACTGAGCTATCAGACCATTATCAGCTGACGGGAGAACAACTATCCAACACCAATCAAAACGGCCTGCACAGGAAGGGGCTTCCCTCAGAGACTTTCACAAAAATAGAGGGGAAAAACGGCACCAGCCACAAGTCATCAAAAGAAAGGGCTACTACTCTTCCTTGTGCAAATGCCTGCAGGACCAACAGATGGCAGTTCACTTTCATAGAAGCCAAATCCCTACAACTTTTCAAAGATATTGCCACAAAATAGCTCCTGTAGGCAGTTTCCATAATGAAAGAGTGAGGGCTGATAGTGTACTCTTAAAACTTCCTTCTTGGGCTTCCCTGGTGGCACAGTGGTTGAGAATCTGCCTGCCAATGCAGGGGACATGGGTTCGAGCCCTGGTCTGGGAAGATCCCACGTGCCGTGGAGCAACTAAACCCATGCACCACAACTACTGAGCCTGCGCTCTAGAGCCCACGAGCCACATCTACTGAGCCCGCGTGCCACAGCTACTGAGCCTGCGCTCTAGAGCCCGCGAGCCACAACTACTGAGCCCACGTGCCACAGCTACTGAGCCTGCGCGTCTGGAGCCTGTGCTCCACAACAAGAGAGGCCGCGATAGTGAAAGGCCCGCACACTGCAATGAAGAGTGGCCCCCACTTGCCACAACTAGAGAAAGCCCTCGCACAGAAACGAAGACCCAACACAGCCATAAATAAATAATTAAGTAATTAAAATTGCAACCTCCCTTTAAAAAAAAAAGAAAAACTTCCTTCTCCACCAGCTCAGAGTCTCGGCTAAAGAAACATTACAGGAAAAAGTATAGGCTACGCTGAAAGTATTTCTTGTTAATAAAGCTGCTTACCATCCCCAGGTAATAAAACAGAGGCTGGAGCCAGATTACTGGTCCCTGGTGTTCCTTCTCAACCACTATCACCAACACAGATAACATATACAGAGCACCAGTGATGTTCCAGTAACGTGCTAAGCCCGTGGAGGCACGTCCTCCCAGCAATCTTGGGAAGGAGATTCTAGCATCAAATTAACTGACTTGCACAAAGTTACATTGCTAGTTAAGTGCAGGGTCAGGAGTAGACCCAGGTTTGCCTTACTTGAGAGACCTAGCCCAGGACTGCTGTGCTACACAACCTCATCCAATGTGTCCATGTACCACAGACGATGCCAAAGTCACCTGAAGGGGGGCTCATGATACAAAAAGCATGGCAACATCTCATCCAAGAAACCACTCTGGCTGCTTGGGAACTCACAGCCGAGTGATTTTTGCTTAATTCAAATTTGAAGATATGCTGCCTAGCACATAAGAAATACTCAATATAAATACTAATATATATTGTGATATATATGTGCACATATGTGTGTGTGTGTGTATATATATATATATATATAGACATACAGCTGACCCCAACTCAGTAATTAATTGCTATTAATTGCTGATTTCCCTCTCAATAGATCAAGGTATCATGCATTTGTATAGTAGTTTGTATCACAGGTAGCTTTCATTTCAAAACTCACATTTATTAACTCATTTTATCTTTACAATAACACTGAAATAGAGGCAAATCAATCATTTTTGTTTCCACTCTACAGATCAGGAAAATGAGGCTCAAAAGGGTTAGGTAATTCACCAAAAACCACAAGGCTGGTACCACACCTACCCTGGGGCCTGAGTCCAGAGTGGTATTTCTCTTACTCTGCTGCATCTCAAGTCTGTTCAGATTTCCTGGGAAACAGGAAAATGGCATTCACATTTGCTGACATGTTCTAAGAAGGAAATTTAAGTATCTGGAAGTTAACGCCGATCCTTCTGTGTCATTGGTTCATTGGAACAGTCAATGTTTGTATCTGTTCTCTGTTTACTGCTTGCTAGTGAGTGTTTGTAATCACCTATATGCTGTTTTCTTATTTCTGATCTTATTAATAACTTTCAGAAAAAGCTTTACCTTAATGACATGAAGGGGTAAAGGTCCATTTTCCTTTTCCTTTAGTGTATGTAACCTATAAACCATCAAAAAGTTAGTAAGCTTCAATGAATGGGGCACAAACACAAACACGAAATACACAAATCCTGCCATCAAAGAGCTTCTACCAGTGGAATTTAGTCTGTCTGATTCCCAATCAACGCATGACTGATCTGGCTGAGGTCTTTAAACCAGAGTTAATCCACCCTCACATTATAAATCTTGACAGGTCAGGAATATTCTAGAGTAAGGCAGTCACCCAGGATCTTCCCGTGCCCTGCCCCTATTTTCAATCCTAATTTATTCTCAGTAGATCTTCTAGGTCTGACCTCCTGATTCTACTATATATTCTTCCCATGTTACCTACTGGATTTTGCACCCTTTCTGATGTTCATCTCAGCAGTTTTGCAACTTCTGTGTCCTACACATTTTCTGATATACTATTAACAGTACTGAGTGTTTAGTAGCAGCTAAATCTTTGAAATCTTCATTTGCAGTTCATATAACAGTTGTGTTAAATTGTACTATAAAGTAGTCCTGTTAAAAAGAAAAACTTCTTTAGTACGTGGCTTGTAGATATTTTTAAAAGGGAACTTGGGTTTGTTTTCTCATGCAGTATGCCGATGGGTGCTATCAGAGCCTCTCTACCATCACTATAATGTAATATCATTATTACACCACACTGAAGTGTATTCATAATCAGAGGTTGTTTTTAGCTTTATTCTTTCTGCAGAGGTGTTATATATTTACTGATGATACTGTGCCTTCCTGAATATATGAACACTCCGAAGAGTTTATATTGGGGAGATATTGAGGAAGAATCATATTTGTAAGAGATGAAGGCTGTATCTATTTATCTTCAGTTTTTCATTTACATTCTTCTGAGGGTGAGATGCATTTTTCTTGTTGTTCGGTGCTTTATCCTTTTCATCTGTTGTTCTGTGGTCTCAGTGACCTGAGCTATGTAGCAGCCTTCCCCAAATGTATTGAGTGCAGAAAAATAGTTACTTAGAAAGATCTGACCCAAAAAACAAACAAACAGAAAAACAACTACACAGTTTCTGATATGTAATTGACAGTGCCTCTGATATGCTATTGACTCCTTGCCTTGCTATCTGGTCCCAAGGAAACCCACCCATCTACCCCCATGAAGGGCTAGGGTTTCAAAGTGCTGGTTCATTTCCATAGGACAATACCTATATCGTAGGAGACACCCATTCATGTTTGTTAAATGAATAAATGACCATAATCCAAAATACATTACAACACAAGTTTTGTATAATAAAAAAAAAAGCTAATCTTCCCCATGAATACCTCCAGGAAAGGAAACTGTGACATCCAAACATTAGTTCCTTTTAGATCTGAAAAAATCATATGTCAACATTTTACTAATCTATTAATCAGGGTTATTATTTTGTATTCTCCTCCTCTCTTCCAAGATATACGTGTTTTGCTAAACTGTTAGCTAAAGAAGTTACATTTCAAGTGCATAGTAGAGGATTCTCTAACAAATCTATTTGTACTTTCCTACTACTGGTCTAGTCGATATGAGGAATACAATGAAAATAAACAAATTAACGTCTCCTGTTTAGGCACTTAAAGACTTGGAACTAAAAACTAACAAACACTCAAGAAACAGTTAGAGAACATATTGGTAAGGAATAAACTGACTGGTTACATGCTTTGGACAATGTGTTCTAGGAATTCAGAAAAGTGACAGATCATCAATAAAAATTTAATGGAAGTCAGGAGTTGAATTGAGTCTAGATTGTTCTCTTGCCCCAGGTGCCAGGCTCTGCAGATCAGTGACCAAGACCTGGGGGTCTGTTCCTTACAGTCTCTTTTCTATCCATCCCCTCCTTCTTTTTCCCACTGCCACCATCTCAGTTCAAGGATTTGAGCCCTAATGGAACCGTTGGGACTGTGGTGACTTGGGAGAAATCCCTGGACCCTAACTTGGTATCACAGAGTAGTATTTGAGTTCTGGTTTTGCCAAGTGAGGTGTGAAATTCTCTGGGTCCCAGTTTCCCCCACTTGTATTAAATGAGATAAATGTGGAAGCACTTCGTAAAAGGTCAATTTCTATAGAAACGTATAGGTTTATTGTTCTTAACCCTCAGTCTGCACTGTGTGCCCCTATTTTCCTGTCTCCAGACAATACCTCACACCAGCAAGGCAATCATTTTCCTCAAGCGTCCCCTTGATTATGCACTTCTTACGCGGGCCTTTCACTGTTGTGGCCTCTCCCGTTGCGGAGCACAGGCTCCGGACGCGCAGGCTCAGCGGCCATGGCTCACGGGCCCAGCCGCTCCGCGGCATGTGGGATCTTCCTGGACCGGGGCACGAACCTGTGTCCCCTGCATCGGCAGGCAGACTCTCAACCACTGCGCCACCAGGGAAGCCTGATTATGCACTTCTTAATGAGAAAGACTTCATCAGGCTATACAGTTAGGCCCCAACCTCACCTCCCTGCCCAGCTTTATCAACCACTGCCACCCTGTGTGAATCTTCCTTGAGCCCAGCGGTACCAATCACTCCCTTGTGCTTTGCAGCCACTGCATCTTGCCTCTGCCTGAGCACACCTTGGATGATGAGAAGTCTGTGTGCCATTCAAGAATGGCCTGCTTAAATACTGGAGCACTTCTCTAATTTCCCAAGTTGGTGGTGATCCCCTCCTACTCTTACTATTCATAACTTTGTCTTCTGAATCCTTTTTAGGCCCCCCGCACATCATATTCTGTTCTACCTTCACCAGGAAACTGTAACTCCTGGTGGTCAGGAAATAATTCTTTTATTTGGAATTCCCTACTCTTTTGAAACAGTACTTTGCATATAGGAGGTCCACTCAGTTAATGTTGAGTGAATGAATGCTTCTAAGATATAAAAAAGATGAGAGAGAAAAACAAAAACCAAAATCTATTGTTTTCAGAAGCTATGCCACCAGATCTTTCTTTGTGTGGTTTTTTGAGCTTGCAGGGGACTAGTATGTGAAGAGTTAAGAAGAGTTTTACTAACAACGGCAGCTGTTTGTGGGGGAGCTCAAGGACATTATGAGATTAGCAGGAATAAGACTTTGAAGTCTGTGCTAGTCGCTGGAATTCCCCAGTCCCCCTCTCCACCCCCAGCTACCCCCTTCTCTTCTTCAAAATCCCCACCCCTCTCCAATTCCCAGGGAGTATTCAAAATGCAACTGTGGAATTATGTAGCTAGATAATGCTGAGTACTTTTGGGGTCATATTTACAGCAAGAAGTCCTTGCTGGGCATTCTTTGGTCCACCCCAAGTGTAGGCTGTGCTCCTGTGGCATGAACTATTAAAATAATCGTGATGATGATGATGATGATGATAAACAATTTTACATGTTGCTTGTGTCCCACACATCTCAAAAAAAAGCAAGGTCCAAACAAAGATTCAAAGCAAGGTCCAAACAAAGATTCAAAGACTGGCTCGGTGCTATAATTGGCTCATTGGTGTCTCATTTATTAAAGAAAGTGATCATTTTAGTCTCTGATTTGCCTCAGACTTAGATATTCACCATAATGCTGTTCACCATCTGTGAGTGGAAGTATTTTTAAGGGGCCTTCGGTCCAGCTATAATAAAGCTGATTTTTAAATCAAATCATCGGTCAGTGACAGCAACCAAAATTATCTAAGTATTGAAACATACAGGAGCCTATTACTCCTTGTACACAGAGTTTGTGGTGCCCAGAACTCAAGAACCCCGATAGACTTAACCTCTGCGTATACTTAATACTCCCAATTCTCCTTTGCTAGGAAAGGGCATGATAAAAATATTTGTCTTCTTAACAGATAAACATGCCCATACACCTGGCAAGGTATAATTGAGGGAAGATCAGTTTACAAGGAAAATGCAAGATAATGAGAAATTTTCTTAAACCAAGGCTTTACATAGAAAAACTTTAAATAGAACTGTAACCTGAAGCTATTCACATGTAAGCATTCTTAATGTGCAATGGAATCTGCACATAAAAAGAAACTTGACTCTGCAGGAAATAATAGAGACTCTTCAAATATGTGATGAAAATAAAAAATCACAAAAAGCAGAGAAAATCGACTGCTAGCGCTTATTCCCTAGAACCCGTGTGCTCTTCCCTAATTTGGAGAAAATGCCAGCTCCTTCACAGCAAAGCCTGACTAGAATAGAGCTGATACCACCGGTGTCTCCTTCATCTGCTGAATGTTCCTTTGACTGACTTGCTCTTTTCTATACAGAGCCTGAAGGTTCTCCAGCAGCCACTTAGAGACCCAGTGCCTCTGCAAAGCTTTGCCTAAACACCCCCAACAGCAGTAATTATTATCTTTGTGATTCAGTGAGGTGCACTTAAAATAATTATTTAATGTGGATTACTAGTAATTGGTATGCCTTGTCTATGCAACAATATTGAAAGTTCCTTGGTGGTAAAAAAAAAAAAAAAGAAAGAAAAATTCTTTTGTATGCTGCATAGGAAACAGCCACACAGAAGGCATGCATGTGTGCTGAAGGTATGCTTATCCATGAATAAATGAAGAATTAATCAAGGATTAAATAATGCCTCATCCGTTCCTAAATCACTGTAAGGCATCATTGATACATTCAACACATGAGACTTACTTACATTGTTCCAGGCACAGTAACCAGGTTCTGGAAAGTCAGTGGTGAACAAAGTAGGGTACCTGCCCTTGGGCATTCATAATGACTTGGAATCTTATCTCCCATATTGATGTGACTATAAATCTTTTACCAAAGTCATAACCTAAGATGAGGAAGAAAGAAAGGATGATGATAACCTTTCCATTCCACTCCAAACTGGGAGACTCGTCCTCTTTCAGTTTAAGTCAGTGGTGGTAGATTACCACTTACGCCACTGTTCAGCCAGTTTTTAATTATATGATGAATCTTTACCCTTCTCTCCATAACTTGCATGACCCCTTATCAAGAAGGGTGGAGTAAATGGGCTTCAGTGGTTACACAACCCTTGGAATTCAATGGATCTCAACCTGGCTCCACATTCAAATAACTTGGGATGCTTTTAAATAAATTACAGATGCCTTGTCCTCACCCACAGAGATTCGAATTAATTGCCCCAGGTTGGGATTTGGGCATTCATATTTTCTTATTTAACTTCCTAGGTGATTCTGACGTGAAGCCAGGGTTGAGAACTACTGTCATAATTCCTGTCTGTTCATAATGATATTCTTAAATCTTTCTGAATAGAAAGTCAGGAACCTAACAGGGAATAGTATGTGCACATGTATTGTTTCTATAAATACAAGTATCTTAAATAAGATTATAAGAAGTACAGGAAATTTACATGGATCAATATCATATTGTTTTTAAATGACCATGCACATTATTTTAAATATTGCAAATATTTGGAAAACCATCGTAGGGGTAACAGAGGTCATAGGATTAAACAAACAAAGCCCTACAAATTATTAATGTGTTCTTCAAATTCTCTATTTCAGAGCTTCTCTATACCTCAGCTTTCTCATCTATATGTTAGGGATACCAAAGTTTATCTTTGAGAGCTATTTTAAATGTTAAATGAATACTCAAATACAATTGATCCTTACTGTTCACAGATTCAGTAATTGTGAATTAGCCTACTTGCCAAAATTTATTTGTAACTCCAAAATCAAACTTGTGGCACTTTCCTGGTTATTTATGGACATGTGGAGTGATGAAAATTTTGAGTTGCTTAACACATTCCCAGCTGAAGTCAGACAAGGCTACGCTTCGCCTTTTTGTTTCAGCCTTCATACTGGAAACAGTTGTCCTTTCATGGCCTATTTATTGCCTTTTTTTTTTTTTTACATTTTTTTGCTTTTTTTAGGTAATTTCACTGTCTCACAAAATGGTCCCCAAGTACAGTGCTGAAGTGCTGTCTAGCGTTCCCAAGTGCAAGAAGGCTGTGATGTGCATTATGGAGAAAATGCATGTGTTAGATAAGCTTCACTCAGGCATGAGTTATGCTGTTGGCCATGAGTTCAATGTTAATGAATCCATGAACGATGAACAATATATAGTAAATAGGAGCCTTTAAACAAAAACACACATATGAAACAAGGTTATATATTGATCCGTTGACATAAATGTTGCGACAGAGGCTCACAGGAACTTAACCCTGTGTTTCCCCAAGGAGCAATTGTTCAATATTCTCTACTTCAATGTTTGTGGTGACTTTATAGAGTATAACTACTATGAATAACGGGAATTGACTGTATAAAGTGTCTGGAACATAATTCTTGCTAGAAAATATTAGTTTCTGTGCTCTTCTCATGCATTACTAGGAGTTGTCATCTTTAAATTATTTTAGAATTAAGTCCAGATATCAATGGACACATTAATTCTATTTGTAATAGAATCCTTATCTGTTAACGACAATTCCATGTGAGCTTCTGCTATCTAGAATTGAGCCTTCTATAATAGTGAGACTTCAAGAAAGTCTTCAAACTCAAAAATAGCTAGAAAAATAAAAGAATCTTTTTAGCAGCGAAGAAGCATCCCAGCACCAAATGCAGTTGATAAAAGCTGCCATATGGATGGGAAGAGCCCCTTGCTGAAATATTAAGCCTGCAAACAGCTACAAAACATGCAGAGAAGGATGATGATCAGTGGATGGTGACATCAATTAGAAGCACAGACAGGCATGCAAACCAGTAGACACTCTGACAGTGGAAAACAATGAGTGACAAAAGAGAAAAAAAGAGAACAGCTACACCTATTAGGGCGCAAAGAATGCCCTATGTAATGCCTATAACCCTAGAGAGTATCAAGGTGCCATGTTGAAAACACGTCATCCAACAAAGTACTCTCTTGTTCGCCCATTATACTGAATGACAGAACTACTCTACATACTCTGAAAAATAGAATGTGTGCAATCTCTGCAGTAGATCAGAACACTGGAAAAAAATGGGCAGTTTGATTTGTCTTCCTCTAGTGAAAAGATGGAAGCAAAACAGTAATGCTGATAACATTTATAGACAAAAATGGGTGAGCATAAATGAATGATAGCAAGTCAACTGAGTAGTAAGCTTTTAAGCCCTAATATCAGAATTAAGAATGAAAAGCTATTAAATATTTGTAGGTTCTGAGTGCCTTAAAACTGTACATAGTGACACATTTAGGATTTCTATATAAAGAAGCGATATGATTCCCTATGTTTTGAAGTTGCTTTTATGTCCTTTAGCAGTTTTATGGTTTTCTTCAATGCAATCCTACTCATTCTTAGTTTTTTCCTAGGTTTTTAACATTGTTACTATTGTCATGAACAGTACTTTTTCCACTTTAATTTTGAACTAGAGGTTAAAAGTATACAAGGAAGGTAATGATTTTTGCATTTCCTATTTTTTATTAAATTTACTTTAAAATTTAATTGAGAAAGAGAAAGAATATATCTAAAAACAATGCATGTTCTCCTCCTTTGCAACATTTATACCTATTTTTTCTTGATCCAACAAAACTTAAGCTAGAATTTACAGAAAAGTTTATTCCATGCAGTGACAGAAGTGTTTAATTTCTTCATTCTGACGTGGATGTAACATTTGTCTTTTCTAAGAATTATGGTGGTGGTTGGTTTGAGATAGATATCTTTATGATGCTAATGAAGTATTATTCTTTACCTAATACGTTATTGACCTCTTTAAAAAAATCAGAAAACAGGGCTTCCCTGGTGGCGCAGTGGTTGAGAGTCTGCCTGCCGATGCAGGGGACACAGGTTCGTGCCCTGGTCCGGGAAGATCCCACATGTCGCGGAGCGGCTGGACCTGTGAGCCATGGCTGCTGAGCCTGCGCGTCTGGAGCCTGTGCTCCACAACGGGAGAGGCCACAACAGTGAGAGGCCCATGTACTACAAAAAAAAATAAAATAAAATAAATAAAGTAAAATAAAAAAATAAAAATTAGAAAACATTAAATTTTACCCCAAATTTTCAACATCTTTCAATAAATTCATACATTTTATCATTTGAACAACAAATGTAGTTAATCATATTAATAAATATACTAAACCATCCTTGCTTTCCTGGAGGGAAAGGGGAGAGCCTTCACAGTTGTAATGTATTATAGTATCAATATTTTCTCAATTCTTAAATGCCATCAATAATTATGGTAAAGAACCTTTCAAAGAGAAAAAGAAACATTACTATGTAAGATATATATATGGTTTATAAGGTGTTTCTCAATTTCAAAAACATTAAAATGTGAAAAACTGTATAACTTAGAATTAAAGAAATAAAATAGGAGACTTCTGAATTTAAATTTCAAAGATTAATTTTTATTTTAGCAACAAAATTCATAAATGGCAATGAACAAAGCTATCTTTGTCCAATTTTGGTATTGGATTATGCAGTCTTTGCCCCCGCAACACTTCTAAAGATTTGGTCCGTCATCTTCTAGAATCTATTATGATATCTTATGTAATCATAGGTTATCACATTAGTCACAATAATTATACAATAGTAGCAATTTGTGTTAAAAGAAAAAGTTAAATTATATTAGGCACATTCTGTTTAAGAAAGCACAGGAGACTATCATTCAACTTCCATAGATACACACATACACACACACAAGAGCACACAGACACACAGCAGTTTAGAATATAAAACTGTTTAGAATATAAAAAGAAGAAATGATATCATTTTAAATAACAACAAAAATTATTAGGAATAAGCTTAACAAGAAATCAGCATGATTTGTCAAAGAAAACTATTGAGGAACAAAAGGAGCATACCTTATCCTTAAACAGGAGGTCTTAGTATTATTAAGATGTCAATTTTCAAATTAGTGAATTTTCTAGAATCTAAATTAAAATACCGATGGAATATTTTAAATTAGAAAAACAGATTCTAAAGTCCTCCTGGCAAAACGAACACATGGGAACAGTCAGAAAAGTTCAGAAAAATAATAAGTGAGCTGTAACTCAATTGCTGTATAAATATATTTCCACATTAAATAATTTGGTACTAGCACGTTATATACAAACAGAACAATAAAATAGGATAGAGTCCAGTTCCAAATATATTTAGAAAACTTGGTATATGATAAATATAATGTTAAAATCAGTGGAGAAACAGGAGTTGTTCAATAAAATGGTAATGGGAAACTGGCCAGCCATCTGCAAAAGAATAAAGCTACATTGTTACCAAATACAAATGGATCCACTAGTCAAATGTTTTTAAAAAATGAAAGCATTAGAAGAACATACGGAATCATAATTTTTGTGTTGTTGTTTTGTTGTTGTTGTTTAAAAACTTGGGAATGAGAAAGGTTTTTGTAAGCACAAAAAGATGACTGATAAATTTGATTACAAAATTAAAAGTCCTCACATGACTAAAATATTTTTAGATGACAAATTTATATTTGTATGCCATAACAAAGGGATGATTTCCTTTATATATACAAAGTTGTTTTTTTTTTTTTTTTGCAGTACGCGGGCCTCTCACTGTTGTGGCCTCTCCCGTTGCGGAGCACAGGCTCCGGATGCGCAGGCTCAGCGGCCATGGCTCACGGGCCCAGCTTCTCCGTGGCATGTGGGATCTTCCCGGACCGGGGCACAAACCCGTGTCCCCTGCATCAGCAGGCAGACTCCCAACCACTGTGCCACCAGGGAAGCCACAGTCACACTTTAAACAGTGAACCAAACCATACTGCCAGATCGTGTGCCTCTGCTTAAACAGATCACTGACAAAGGGCTTTGTGATTGCCAATCTTGCTAAAACCAATCATTGTTTATCCTCTAGAACTAGGGGAGGGACTCAACTTACCCAAGTATATTGTGTGGCCACCAAGACAAAGTCAGTGCTCTAAATCTTAAAAAAGAAGGGGAAATAGCTGTTGGGTAGGCAAATGAAAGTATCTGTGATAGATAAGTGCTACTGTTGTCCCCAGTAAACAAATAAAGAAACTGAGACATAGAGTAAATAACTTGCCTGAGGTCACGCAACTTGTGAGGGACATAAGATATTTCTTGAAAAGTTGTAGTAAATGCCTGGAAATGATCTAAATTGTATGAATAGGAGGCCAAATTAAGTAAATTATGGAGATTGGCGCACTATGATAATGTGTAACAGTTTTTTTTACATGGGATAGATCTATATGTAAATGTATAAAGAGACTTATTATATGTTCTAAGCTTAAAAAATAAGAGTATCAAGATACAGAAAACTGTGTATGAAATGTGGGCCAAAATAACATGTAGATGTATGTAGCCTTACATGCTTGCATAGGATCTGTTTGCCTGGTTCTGGACAGATATACAAGTAACTAATAACAGGACTTGCTCTGAGAAAGTGGACCCAGTGATCAGGGAATGAAGAAAAATTACTTTTGGGGGATAGTTTTTTGTAATATTTGAATTTTTGCCATATACATGTATTGCTTTTTCAATTAAAATATTTAGTTTATTTAAAAACTAATTTTGATGTTACAAGTGACATTTTTCTGTATCCAGCATCTCACAAGTTTCCTGAAGATCTTAAAGAGTTGATTTTTTGCTATATTTCTTTACACTTGTTTGGACAGTTTACAGGAACTCATGTTTTCAAACACAAACTTAAATAATTTGAAAAGCAATCATAATCTGCTGCTTTCATCTGTTAATAAAGTTAGGTTTTGGATAAAGAAACACAATAACATTTGCCAGATGTCTTCTTAGAGCAAAAGAGAGCCAGTCAGTTTTGGACTCTCAGTGATCGATATCAGTTCTTTTTCGTATTTACTTAATTTTCTTAGGAAGCCAAGTAAAAGAAAAGTAGATTTTCTTTCTTAATCAACTTAGAGTACCACTTTCATCCTTGCACATTTCTTGAAGGAACATTTACCTGACAGGCCCCCTTCCCTCCTCCCTCCTCCGTGAAATTTCCAATATGCTCTTCCCCTGGGAAACTGTTTCATAAGAGATGCATATGAAGACTGAACTTGACTCTATTTGTTTTTGAGGTGGCCTATTTTAAATGCCTTCTTTTTAGATTCTTATACATCTTTTTTTTCTACTTAAACAAAAATGAAATCAAAATTGATGATAATGAAAATACTGATGATGTAATCTCGGTCTACCAGACTAAATTTAAGATTTTCTAAATCCATTTTGGCGTCAACACCTTGGCACTGCCCTGCTAAATCTACAATCCTTAAGATTTTCTGGGTGAGGGGTGAAGCTATGGAAACTGCATGAAGAGCTGGCTTCTTACACTCTCTCCTGAAGGGAGGAACTCAGAGAGAAAAGCAGTATTAGTGAAAAGCTCATTCCAGGAAGTGAACAGAAGAACTGAAGCTCTGGCTCTGTGGGAAAATGGAGACTTTGAAGGTAATGCTTGTGCGTCCAAGAAGAATAATGACCAGCTTGTGTCCTGAGAAGGTGATGCTGGAGTCCTTTTGTTCAAAGCAAAACCACGTTGCCTAGTTACAGAGAGATTTTGCTCTAAATGTCAGAAGTTTAGGCAGGAGTAGAGTTAGAACCCACATCCCTAAAACAAAGCAAAAAAAAAATTTTTAATGATGTTAATACAAAACTTTGTTATTCAGACACATTTCTTGTCCCAGCTGGACAATCATCCCAGGAGTCTTGCACAAATCATGGTTAAAAGTGCTCAGTTGCTTCTTCATTTCATTATTTGATATTCCTAACACTAGCAATGAATTGACCTGAGGCCCCTTCCTAGCTGGTCACTACAGACTTTAATTGTGGTATGCAAATCCCAGATATGTACCTGATTTGTCTCACCTTGGAAGCACAAGAAGAGCTGGTGGGGTTGTATGTTAGAGTGTATCAGTGTGTGTCTAGGTGTTTGGGAAGGTGACAGGTTGCGGTGTTTCCAATGCTGTGCATTCAAAAGAGATGCAGTGTTGGAGCAGCAGTATTAGCCCCTCCCACTGTCTCCCCCACAAACAGGCAATCAGAGTAATATAGTTTGATTGTGTTGTGTCCTCACAGTCCTTACGTACCATCTACGAGAGCAGCAGAACTACTATCAGCAGAACGACAGTTCAAATCATCTCTGTGATTCTGCCATTCTCTTTGAATGAACCACTGAAACCTAAAATTAGCCAAGTCTTTATGAAATAGCATTCATCTCTGTTTTAACTGCTAATGACAGTGTGGTAAAATGATAAAAGCCAGAAAATTCTGTTATTAGCTCATCACTCTTTGTGCATTCTTCTTAGAATTTACCTTCCTCGGTCTCTATATGAACCCTAAACGTGTCCAAATACATTTAATTGGACAAATACCAAAAGATTCAGCGATAGCCTGCCCCAGTAGGCATTCTCTTTGTTTATATATTTACATAACTTCTTAGGAGTTAATTTCTTTTAAACTTGTATTTTAAACGAACAATATATGAATTCAGTTCAACTCAATACATGTATTTTGAGTTGAATAGAACACAACCTTGAATCTAGTAGAACACAAAAAAGTTATTTTTAAGCAGATGGCATTTCACCTAGATTGAGAGGTTAGATTGCAGGAGACAAGAAGGAGATCAAAGTAAGTGGTTATTGTTCACACAAAGAGATACATTGCCTCATGTAGAATGATGACAGTTATAGATATGGTAAGTCAAGAGTGTGTATTTTGGGAATGGCAAATAGTTCAGTTGGGATGAAACAGCCCTATGCTACATGTTGGGGAGAAGTAGGCTCAAAAAGTAAGTTAAGACCATACTCCAGAAGTCCTCAAAGATCAGCATAAAGTACTCATAATATATTTTAAAGCAATTCTGATAATCAAACGAAGTAACATACATAAGGCATTTAATAGTGCCTGATACAACGTGGGTGCCGAACAAACATCAACTCCTTTAATCTTGTGAGTAGTTGAAGCCCTTACAGATTACACAGACACTAATAATTTTCAGAAGGAATGCTGCAAGAACATTGTTCATTGTGGAAAAGGCCAAGCGTGTTCAACAAGGGAAAAGTACTTTATTCCAACTAGTAAGTACTTGAAATCTTTCACTCCTCTGGCCACTAAACTGTTTATTCTGACTCAATGCGGTGTCACTAAAACTGAGTTACCTTATTTCCTGATCCTGAATTAATCCGGGATTGATGTCTGAAACACCTGAGTCAGGATTTTGCTTTGTTTTGTTTCCACGGCAGTAATTGGGTTGGGAGCTTTGAAAAGAAACCTTTAAATGTAAACTGGTGCTGGAGCTTCCGGTGTCCAGAAATAAAAATCAGTGAAATTTAATGTCACAGGAAGGAAGCACCTGGAATACAGTGATTATAGTTCTTCACCAAAATTCTGAAACAAAATTCATCAAAAGATCTCAGTGCTTCTTTGAATTGAAGGCAGCCTGTGAACTGTAATTTGAAAACTGAACTGCTGGATTTTCCCAGATATTCTAGCGGTAGATGGGAGAAGAGAAAAGAAGTTTGAAAATGCAGCTGTCCTTCAAAAAATCGAGGCATATGGACATGATACTGAAACTCATCTAACCCAGCTCTCTTGTTTGGAGATGCAGAAATGCAGCTCCACAAATGCATAGTGGTTGTCCATGGGCTCCCAGACCATAAGGAGCACTCATGGGATCAGAACCTGAGTCTTTAGACTTCTGGGTCTGTTCTTTTTTTTTTTTGCGGTACACAGGCCTCTCACTGTTGTGGCCTCTCCCATTGCGGAGCACAGGCTCCGGACACGCAGGCTCAGCGGCCATGGCTCACGGGCCCAGCCGCTCTGTGGCATGTGGGATCCTCCCAGACCGGGGCACGAACCCGTGTCCCCTGCATCAGCAGGCAGACTCCCAACCACTGCACCACCAGGGAAGCCCGGTCTGTTCATATTTTACTGTGTCAGATTTCTTCATCTTGGCTGAGTAGATATTTTTCTTATGAATAAAAAAATCTAGAAATCAGTGTTAAAACAAATCTGAAGACAAATGACACCGGTTACATTAATAGAGCCTCAGAGCAAAACAGTTTTCAACCCAAGATATTATGTCTACAGCAGATATTACTTATTGGGTTGGCCAAAACTTTCATTCGTTTTTTTTTTTTCCATAAGATGGCTTTAGTAGCACTTAGTTGTCTTTAAGTTCATTTGAAAAAGCAACATTTTCGGCATATTATGCTTTATTGTTTCAAGAAAGGTAAAAACACATCTGAAACGCAAAAAAAAAAGATTTGTGCAGCGTATGGAGAAGGTGCTGTGACTGATCAAACATGTCAAAAGTGGCTGGCGAAGTTTCGTGCTGGCGATTTCTCACTAGACGATGCGCCACGGCTGTGGTAGACCAGTTGAAGTTGATAGCGATCAAATCGAGACACTAACTGAGAACAATAAACGTTATACCATGCGGGAGATAGCCGACATACTCAAAATGTCCAAATCAAGCGTTGAAAATCATTTGCACCAGCTTGGTTATGTTAATCGCTTTGATGTTTGGGTTCTACATAAGTTAAGCGAAAAAAACCTTCCTGACTGTATTTCCTCATGCAATTCTCTACTGAAAGGTACCAAAAACGTTCCGTTTCTAAAACAAATTGTGATGGGTGGTGAAAAGTGGATACTGTACAATAATGTGGAACGGAAGAGACCGTGGGGCAAGTGAAATAAACCACCAGCCACACCAAAGACCAGTCTTCGTCCAAAGAAGGTGATGTTGTGTATATGGTGGGATTGGAAGGGAGTTCTCTATTATGAGCTCTTCCCAGAAAACCAAACAATTAATTCCCAATTAGACCAACTGAAAGCAGCACCCGACGAAAAGTGTCCAGAATCAGTCAACAGAAAACGCATAATCTTCCATCAGGATAATGCAAGACCACACGTTTCTTTGATGACCAGGCAAAAACTGTTACAGCTTGGCTGGGAAGTTCTGATTCATCTGCCATATTCACCAGACATTGCACCTCGAATTTCCATTTATTTCAGTCTTTACAAAGTTCTCTTAATGGAAAAATTGTCAAGTCCTTGTTAGACTGTAAAAGGCACCTGGACCAGTTCTTTGCTCAAAAAGATAAAAAGTTTTGGGAAGATGGAATTATGAAGTTGCCTGAAAAATGGCAGAAGGTAGTGGAACAAAATGGTAAATATGTTGTTCAATAAAGTTTTTGGTGAAAATGAAAAATGTGTCTTTTATTTTTACTTAAAACCTGAAGGCACTTTTTGGCCAACCCAATATTTATAGTTAGTCCTGCTCAACTTACATACATTTATACCCACATATACACATAAAAGGGTGACACTCGTTTTACATTTATAAAGTGCCTACCTTATGCTTTACAAATGCAGGCACAGCTACAGAGGAATTTGCTCCGATTGGGTTCTTTTTGAAGATTCCTATATATATAGCTGAGTTCTGTTTATAGAATATCTAGTGAGCTCCTACTACATGTGCTAGGCAAAATTCTAGGGAGCGGTGATTCCAATTAAGAAATCTTCTTAAGTCTTCTTAAAAAAGGCAATAAAATAGTTATTTAGACCCAAATCTGTACTATGACATGAACTGAACCATTTATTATGTGTTACAGCCATAAAATATTTAAAAACAAATAAAAGACCAGTGTAACTATAATTGGTACCAGGTGTCTAGCAATCCCTCCTCAACAGGAGGTGTACCTAGGCAGATCTGTTAACATCTCTGTGAAGTCACTTCCTCAGGAGGAATGAGTTCCCTTTCTTGGTCCTGCTTTTCATTTTCCTTTTCCTGTGTCCAGTGTACACCTCTCCTGTCCTCTTCACTCGAACCTCACCCATCTGTAGCGATTAGCCACTTCCTAGGATCAGAACTGAACATCTAATTGCAAATTTTCCAAGCATTTTCTTTGAGGTTGTTCAAAGCTCATCTCTAGGGTTGGGTTTTACCAATCAACTCCTTATGCTATTCACAGCATTTGCACGAATTGGACA
This sequence comes from Lagenorhynchus albirostris, assembly GCF_949774975.1. Taxonomy (NCBI): domain Eukaryota; kingdom Metazoa; phylum Chordata; class Mammalia; order Artiodactyla; family Delphinidae; genus Lagenorhynchus; species Lagenorhynchus albirostris. Next base: position 90,572,765 of record NC_083095.1, read on the forward strand.
GATAGATGCAAATTCTGGGCAGGCTCTGTGAACAGCTTCAGCAACCATGGCTGCTACAGAACTGCTATTGCCACGGAAGGATTGTACGCACCTCCCTAGCTTTAATGGGGAGTCGGGGAAGTAGGTAAAACTTCCCAGGCTGAGCTGTCACCAAAAGATCCTATCTCCTCTAAGAAGCACTTTATGCTTCGTAAGTTAATGTCTTTCTCTGTCAAATACCCCCCTAGCCATAGCAAATGTACATTGACTTGGTAGGGTTTGTTATTTAACTTTTTAATTTAACTTGTGTTTATGAATGATTCTTGGTATTCTCAGCCCTTGGGTAGGAAGAAGGGAGGGTCAAAGGAAAGCTGTTCTCCACTCTCTATGCGGCTTTAGACCATCTCCTCTACTCTTGTGTTATAAGCTGCTGTTTTCCATCTTCCCTTTCTGCCTTTTCTTCCCATTCCTATCTTATTCATGTTTTGTCTTTTATTTTCTGCATTTCCTGCCCAGTCTTTCTCCCATCCTCTCAACTTTTCAGGAAGACAGAACAGCAGGTGGGCAAAGAGTACGATCATATCAGAGACAGGGTGTAGGCAGACTTTGCCTTGGGTAAATATGTTCGGTCCCTTTTTTAAGAAACGTTTACCCTTAGTGACTAGGCTAGAAGAACTAGTCAGCATTAGATCAGTTTTAGCACTCACATTTTTACAGATGAAGAAACAGCCTTAGGGAATTAAGTTTGGCAACAATATAGCCAAGAGTATCCAGAATTCTGAGTTCCGGGGCTCTTCCTATTGTTGGAGCATGTGTCCCAATTCTTAGAGTGTAAAATATTGCTGTCCTAAAATTAGGTGGTTGTCACTAATACTTGGATGGTCCCAGTAGCATGAGAATTCAGATTTCCAAAACATTTATAGTCAAATTTTCAGCCAGCAGTTGAAAGAAATTTTACATGACACCTTTTTCTGAACTTACAAAAATGCTTTTGTTTACCAGTTCCTACCCGAATGTTCTGCTCTAACAGTGTTTATTTACATCTTCACTGTGCCATGAGAGTTCTGTGAAGGAAAACAAGAAATAGAACTGTCATCCTGTTTCAAGAAGTTGAGCCCAGACATGTCTCTATATATAAAGGCAAGGCCAGTGCCCTACGAAAATTCCCTATTTTACCCCTGTTGAGTAATTGTACTAGCAATTATATTTAACACCAGCCTGGCTTGGGTAAATTTATGACATTTAATGGATAATCCCTTGCTTAGTCACCAACTCCTTTATTTTCATTTAGGAGAACTGGGGAGGCTGCACCTGAGAGAATGTTTTCAAAAAGGCAAATACTATGGATTTGTGGCATCTTTCCAAAACCAGAACTGTGTAGGGGGAGCAAGACAGAGACAAGGATCATAGGTATTTACACCCCTCAGTGTGCAGAGTACAGGGGTGAATTTTTTCTGCTCTAATAGAATTTTCTTTTCTTACAGTTATCAAAATGCAGGTAAATTCCTCCCACTATGACCCACTTGTAAGAATCCCCTGATCTTTTGGTTCTTGCTCCCTAGTCTCTATAATTAGGGTATGTGTGTTCATCACATGAACAGCAAATGAAGCTTTACAATGTGAATGTATTTTAAGTGTTTGAAAAGTACTTTCTACATTATTACCATCATCATCATGGCCCTTACATGATCTTAAATGGCCCTAAATAAGCTGCCATGTAGGATGTTCAGCTACCCCGAGGCTGGGAGAGAGCCCAAGCCACATGGAGAGGCCACTCCTAGGCACTCCAATCAGCAGTTCCAACCGAGTTCAACCTTGGAGTCATTGCAGCCTGATTGTCCAACATGGGAGTGAAGAAGCCTCCAGATGATTTCAGCACCAGCTGTTCAGTCACCCCCAGCCTTCAGGTCTTTCCAGCTGAAGCCCCAAAAATCATGGAGCGGAGCCAAGCCACCCCCACTGCACCCTCTCCGAAATCCTGAACCCCAGAATCTGTGAGCATAACCAAAGAGTCGTATTGTGCCACTACATCTTGGGGTGGCTTGTTAAAACCAAGAATAACTGGAACAATCACCGCCATCATCATTAATGAACTTGTCATTCTGAAGTTTTAATTTTCTGAAGCCCTAAATGGTCGTACAGGACGCTGGGGGTATTTAAAAACACGTTTCAAGCACGACATAATCAAATTTTGTGTGGAGCTACAAGCATTCTCTAGAACATCATGCTTCATAGAAAGCTACATGAAGATTGGATTGGGTGATCCCCATGAGAATCCAGATAGTTCCATAAACTGTGACACTGAGGGAGGTGTCCGGGGTTCTGGGGACCCAGTTGGGCAGGCTCCAAGATAGGAAAGTTTTTCCTTCTCTTTTTATTCCCATATACGTATTCTCTGTTTCTGTTCTGACATTTAAAAAAATTTTAATTCTCTCTCTGCTTAAAAATCTTCTTAAACAAATACAATTAATTAAAATGTTCATGAAATTTGTTTTGGAAAAATTAAAGCCTTAGTATTACTACTGTGGAATATTTCTTCATCTCCAAGCTTACTCCAGAGCGTCATTGATAATTAATTCCACTGACTTTGTTTCCCCTTTGATATACCTTGTAGCCTGGAATATACTCTGTAAAAACAGTAATCTAAAACGATGCACAGTATTAATGGCTCTGAAATAACTTGGGTCAGTTTGTTCTGTGTCATACTATAAACATCTTGTTGATCTAACACTGGAAAGCGTTAGACTCAAATGAAGTCAGACCTATCCCAGCCTGGTCTTGGCTATCTAATTCCCACTCTGCTGTTTATAACATGTACACTATTCCAACAGCTTATGTATAAAGAGCTGGGTAATATATGGGCTCTATTCTGCTCCCAGCTGCTTGCTCTGGTTTCGTACATCTCAGAAATTACAAAATCAATGAGATGAATGCCTCCCTGCCTTCCATCTACCTCTCTCTGCATGCTCCACTTCCAGAAACCAAAAGCTTATTTGAACCTGTAGAGTGAGACCCTCTGCAGATTGGGAAGCAACAGTCTCTTCCAATACCTTAATGTCATTGTTCCTTGACCTAATGAATAGTTTCTTTGTCCTTACCACAGCTGGCCTCTTTCTGCCACTGCAGCTTCATCTCTCCCCTCTTCCCCATGTTGCATTGAGGTGCTATCCTTTCTGAATGCTGTTCCTTCAGTTCCCACCCAGGCTGAGTCTTGCCCCCGTGCTCTTCCTCTGCTGGAGTACCCTCCCGTCTTCCAGCCGTCCCTCCACCCTCAGACCTTGCCTGCTCTGCAGTAAATGTATTACTGCAATGTATTAATGAGTTCCGTTCTCATTGTAAGGTAACTCCTTTTGAGTTTTTAAAAAATTCAAACATACAGAGAAGTTAGAATATATTACAGTGGACATCCATGTAGACTCACCAACCGTTATTTTACTGCCTTTGGCCTCATCTTCATCTTTCTTTTTTTTTTTAATTTCATTAAAGAACTGTTGATTTATTTATTTTTATTTTTTTTTGGTACTCTCACTGCCCTCTCACTGTTGTGGCCTCTCCCGTTGTGGAGCACAGGCTCAGCGGCCATGGCTCACGGGCCCAGCCACTCCGCGGCATGTGGGATCTTCCCAGACCGGGGCATGAACCTGTGTCCCTTGCATCGGCAGGCGGACTCTCAACCACTGCGTCACCAGGGAAAGCCCAAGAATTGTTGATTTATAATGTTGTGTTGATTTCATCTGCATCTTTCTATCTGACTTTTGTTTTCCTTTTCTGAATGGTTTAAAAGCAAGTTGGGCAGAGCAGTCAGGCCATTTTATCCCTGACTATTTGGGCACAGAGCTCCTCAGAACAAGGTCATTCTTAAAGCACCACCTTTTGAAGTCCTTCCTGACACCTCCTCACAAATGGAACCCTTACCTCAGCTTTTGAGCCTCCCCCTCCCCATTCTCACACATACACCTTGATTTCAGCATCTGTAACTCGTACTTGATAGAGTTGTTTATAAGGCTGTATCTTCTTAATCAGCTGTAAACTCGTAAGAGCAGGGCTCCTTTTCTTATTATTCTCAGTATCGTCAGTGCCCGGCCCAATGCCTGGCATATGGGACATGCTTATTAACTGTCAGCCAAATAAATGAATGGCTGAAGGAGGACAGTCCTCTCTTGGTTTCCTGTCCCAGAATTCCAAAGCCATTCATCCCCTTGGATATCAGCCATGCCTGCCTTGACAATCTGAAGGCTGCTTTCTCATCCTCCAGGGCTACTCTTCAGAACTCTTATCACCCTCTCACCCCAGCCTCATTTCTTTTACTATCAAAAGATGACCCAGCACGTCACTTCACACATATCTGTCAATTCCTCTGTCAGTTCCTTCTCCTCCATGCCTGTATCTGTCCTTTCCTTCTAAGTTATTTCAGAGAAAGAAACATCTTTCTTCCTTTGCTGTACAACACTTGCATCTGTGCTTCATCACATCCTGTTCTATGTGTGTAGAACAAACCGCCTCAGGGTCTGACCTGGACTTGAATCCCAGCTCTAACGTGTTGCAGCTGTTTCCAGCCTCTCTTCTTCTAGAATATGGGAATTATGTTGTTACCGTAGGTAACTGTAAGTTTCAGTAACTTTTGTGAAACAACTACCTGGCATTCACTCGCTTGCCAGTCAGTTTGCACTAGTCCCCGTCCTTCCCCAAAGCACATGGAGTTACTTCCCTCATTCTGCACCTTTGAGCATGTCACCCCTGCCTGAAATGTCCTTAGCACTTCTCCACCTGGAGAAATTCTGCCATCTTTCAAGATCTCGTGCAAGTGGCACACTTGCCATGAAACATTCCTGGATTATGACGCCCTCCTCTTGAACACTCAGGAACAAAAACCAGAATGAGCCAATCCCTTCTCTATGCTCTCTTAACCTTCCATAGACACCTTTACAAAATATTCTTATGTTGCATTGTGAACACCTGTGGAGGGTCTGTCATACTCACTGCTCTGTGAGCTGTAGTGTCTTCGTTTGTCTTACACACATACATGCTAACACCACCACCAGGAACATGATATGTTACCTGAGAAACAATTATATTTTGCAAAGTGTCTTGAGTGAGAAGGGTATGGTTCCTGGGTGTCTGTCCTTGCTTGGTTAGCGGTGTACTTGACTGGAGACCCAAGGTGAAAACTCCCGGGGAGTCTTGGCCAGTGCACAGCAGAAAGCCGGTGAGAAATGGGGAAGCCATTCTTCAATAATATCTTCCTACCACTGTAGACTCCCTTGAAATAATGCTTAGGAAGTTTTCTATTCCCATAATGAGCACAAGAAAAATTTCTAAGGGATGAAAATAGTTAAGGAATTGAGGTTTGAAGAACAAAAGGAATCTCCAGTGCCTCCTTCCTGTATGTACACACACACTTCAGCACTTAGGAAACCACTCACCTCCTCCTTTTCTCCCTCACTTTTAAAGGGCTGCTATTAAATTCCCATGTCCAGTGCTTTTCTTGTGGGTATCTGCTTTTTCCTCCTGTTGTGTTAGTTACCCAGCATTAGCCAACCTAATTTTTGTAGTGAGAAATATTACACAGTAGTATTTTATAAGGATTTTGCTTTCCATTTAATTACTTACAATAAGTACATTTTGTAAACCAAGTTAGCATTCCTGAGAAAACAATGGTATTGTCAAGATGATAGCTTTGGATTTAGATTATATTTTGATAACAGAATATGGAAAAATATCTTTGTGTTTTTATTCCATTTTCAAAGAAATTGGTGGTGGGTTTTTCTCTACTAATTTAAACATTTCCCTGCAGTGTTGATAACTCAAAGCAAATCTCATTATATGCAGTGCATAAGAACTAGAAAGTGCTGCTGAATTGAGTTGAAAAATGAAACTGAGTAGTTTTGGCTAGATATGATAGCTGTTCCAAGAATTTTAAAAATACCTATCATTTGGCTTGTCAGTATACTAGGTGATGTAGGTTATACAAGAGAACCGTCAGTAGTGACCCATGCTCTCAAGGGTATATACAAATGTGGACATAGGTCAAATTATAAAATAATGCAGTACAGTATCTGTAACTATGGCAAGTGTATAAAAGATGTAGATGAAATCCACAGGAAATGGCATAATGAAAAACATTTGAGAACTAGAAAGAGAAACTTAAACAGAAAAGCAGGTAGGGTTTGAATAGGTAGGTAGGGAGACTTCGGACAAAAGAAAAGATCATAGCTTTGAGGAGCACAAGGAATAAATCAGGCCTGTTGGAGTACTGGGTAATGGAAGGGATAACATATTTGAGGCTCAGAGATGGAAAGCTTGGGTTGACAAAGTAAGGATCCAAGTGGTAAGTGAGCAGGAAAAACATGTCTTTTACTACCGTAAAGGATGGATTGGAAAGGGAGAACGTTGCAAGCAGGAGTAGCAGTTCAGAGGCTATTACAGTATTTTAAGTTTGAAAACCTGGTGGTGGTAGCAATAAAATGGGATCAAAGAGATGTGAAGGAAGAAGCTATACAGCTTGGTAACTGGGTCGATATAAGGGCAAGCAAGAGAGAAAGAACTTGAGTGGCAGAGAGGAATATGGTACCAGTGCTTACAGTGGAATAGGGAGTTGAGACATCCTGATTTGAGGACGAGCATATGTGATTATGTTTGTAAAAATAACTACTACTATTATTTGAGCATCTTCTGCATGCCAGGTAGTCTGCTACTAATAATAGCAAACATTTACACTGGAGTCCTATGTGCCAGACACTGTTCTAAAAACACGACCTGTATGGATTCATAGAAGACTTTCAAATCCCTGTGTGATATTATTATCACATGTAATCCTTATACTATTTCTACATGATATTTTTATCTCCCTTTTACGAAGAAAGGAACTGAAGCACAGAGAGGTTAAGTGACTCGCTAAAGGTCACACACAAAACCAGGACTCAAAACCAGGTAGCCTGGCTCCAGAGCCTGAACTCTTAACCGCTCTGCTATGCTGCTAAGCATTTCACATGCCTTAACTAATCACACTGGACAGAGCCCAACAACAGTGAGAAATGGCTTTCCTGATCATTCCCATTTTATACATCAAAAGCTCTTACAAAGTGAAGTACTGGGGGGGAATGCCACTACTCTATTGTGTATAGACCGCAAACAATTATGAGAGAAGGCAAACCCTAAGATATATGTAAAAGTCAACTGCATGGAAATTGAAACCCTGAAAGTAGTGGAAATAGCGAGGAATAGGGTTAAATCCTGAGTTTTAAGAAAAATATATGCCAATAATATTTTAGTTAACTTGAAGTAGTTAAATTACTGATGTAATTTATTCTATCACCAAGTTTTATTAAAATGTTTATTGGCAATCCTGAGTACATGTATTAATGATATCAATAAAAACGTTTGGACTAGATTTTATTTTCCTAATTGCATCAGCTTCTCTTTCTGGCTAAATAATGATAATTATATAACATCAGTATGAAAATTTCACTCAACCTGAGTTGCTTCTTTTTATTTTTCCACTCTAGGCAATGTATGAATAATTATCAGAATAATTCAGTGCAACATAATAAATATGACCTAATAATATTTAATCACATTAATAATGTAAGTGGCAAAAATTAAATGACATTCAGAAATGTGCCTACAATTTTAACAAATCAGTTGGGTTATCAGAAAGACAGGGAACTTTTTCAAATGGGATTTGTATTGCAAGCCAACTCCTTTAGCTTCTGATGCCAGAGACAGAAAGATCCGCTCTCTCCCTGGTTGCTGTTGAGAACAGGGGAGGGCCACTTCTGCATGTTTCACTGGGTCCTGAACAGCATATGCCCCTAACCTGGCAATCTTCCCTACCCCTAGAAAATCCCCCAGTGGCCAGATATCCGTCTGAGCCACATCCCCACAATTACTCTTTGCGAAGGGAAAAAAGAACTAAATTATTTACAAGAGTAAAATCTGTACCCAATCATAAGAAGCCCGAAGCTAAAAATCTGCTGTATACTTTTCTTCTTTCTGAAATAATATTAAGCTTGGGCATATATAATTATACAGGAACCACTAGGCTAGGAAGGATGAGAAAATATAACACAATTATCTCTTCACAGACCTTAACTGAAATCTGACAGAAATCAACATGAGCTGAGAACACTCCCCCTCCCCTTTTCCCTCTGCCACTTAACCCCTGCTTTCAAATGGCTGTCTACCAGAATCCACATCTGCAAATGCTGCCTACACTCCTGTCACAGGACGACTGGGCCGGTCCAGAAAGCATTCAGCAGGAGTTGTCACATTCAATCCAGGGATAAGGTTTGCAGGAAAGTTTGTTGTTTTGATGCAGTGGCAACACTGTAAGCTTCACAATCAGCTGAAAACCAGCCCAGTCTATGGGGCAAAGGCAGCTCTGCTCAGGAACTTGCAGTGAGATAGGAAAAGGAAGAAGGAAAGCTATCACGTGGGCATGTTGGGGGCAGGGGGGATTAGCACCAGGATAATTGGGAGAAGAAAGATAATGAAAGGAAACCAAGGAGTTAATTTCTAATTTCCCAACTAGCCTGATGCCTGCAGAAATGCCCTTCTGCCCACGTAGGAAAACTGGCAGGCATAGCATATAAAGGTCTCTGTGGGAGAAGTAATGCAGTGATCCCATCCCTTTGGATACGTCTTCAGGCGGTGCCCTGTGTGAGGTGCTTTCTCAAGCTAGTTTTTCTGCAACACCTCTGTCTTTCACCTGGTTCAGTCTTTGCATACTCTCCTTTTGGCAGTGTCACCTACCTTTGTCCCCGGACACTCTCTGTAGCTCTCCCATCATCCTGTGCAGCCTATGGGACATACCCACCCTCCACACCAAACCAGCTCTGGCTCCCGGGTCCCCATCCTGGGCAGAATGTCCCCGAGGCCCATTGGCTTGAACCCCTATAAAGTGAAATCGGGCAAATGTGCTGTTGCTAGCAGAATCATTTCCAAATAAGAACTCAGTGTCTATTTCAAAAATCAGTTTTAGGGTAATGTTCAAATCTCTGAAATATCCTCAAGCCGGGCTTTTTCTCCTGGTAGAAGGGAGAGTGACAAGGAAGGGTTGGTAGGAAAGAAGTAGGTTGTAGAAAGCACATCTGATTCCTCGGCCATCATCATCATGTCACCAGAAATCCCTGGGACCACGTTAAACCCTTGTGATCCTACTTGCATACAGCACGGTTTTGAGAAAGCTTGATTCATGATGAAAACATCATCAATTAACTATTGTTTGATTAAGAGCATAACTTGAAATTCCCACCCAGTGGGTCGCTTTTGTCCCCTTCACTGATGCTCTGATTGCCTCAGCTTTCTCTCACCCTGTTTGTAGCCATGGTGGTTGGAAGGATGAGCATTCTGTTTATCACCACTCAAGATCACTTACTAGACTTTGCCTTTTAAACCAGAACACTAAATTACATCTTCAGAAGTAGCACAGTCCAGCCAAAAGCAAGCTTAAACGGGAGGGATGACAGCTGGACAAGGCTGGGGCTTTCGTAGTCTCAGAAGGAACTGTGTATGTTAAGGATTAAGGTGGAGCTAATTATAGGAGCAAACTATGGAGGCAACACTGTTTTGCAGCTGCCTCTTTATTAAGGATTCACTGGGCCTCTGTATCCCTTCCCCAGGAGAAGCGGGAATTCCTATTAGTTGAGGGGTTAACGAATAATTAGTACCTGCCAAATTTTAGGTCTCTTGGAAGATCTCTTGGCTCAGAGATCTAAGTGAAAAACTAATGGTGGGCCTGCATGTAAGCAAATAAAACAGGCTGAGCACATAACAGCATATCAACAATGCAAAATACAGAGCAGGATTAAGAGATGTCTAATCAAGGAGTGACCACAGTGTTATAAAGCCATGTAAAAATGTTTCTTAGATTATTTGCTTTTTGGTGTTATCAACACTGTTATTTCCTAGCTAGCATATATAATGTAATTGACTTAATCTCCTTACCCCCTGTTACTGGCTGAATTGTGTCCCCCTGAAAATTCATTCATTGAAGCCCTAACCTCCAGTACCTCACAATGTGACTGTATTTGGAGACAGGGCCTTTAAAGGGGTAATTAAGTTAAAATGAGGTCATTCGTGTGGGCCCTAATCCAATCTAATTGGTGTTCTTAGAAGAAGAGAAAATTTGGGCATATAGACACCAGGGCATGCAGACACAGAGAAAAGACTACATGAGAACATGGTAGGAAGGTGGCCATTTGCAAGCCAAGGAGAGAGGCCTCAGAAGAAACCAAACCTGCCAACACCTTGATCTTGGACTCCAGCCTCCAGAACTGTGGAAAAATAAATTTCTGTCGTTTAAGCCCCCCAGTTTGCGGTATTTTATTATGGTAGCCATAGAAAACTAATACACTCCCCTCCCTAAGAGGAATTAACATCAATTAGCATTGTGTTTTGCTGTATATAAGAAAAATTCCAAAGTAACAACTTACAGGCAATCAATATGTATCTTGTGTGGCAGTTCCATGGTCATCAGGGGCTCAGCCTCCTTCTATCTTTCTTTGCCTGATCCCAGCACTGGCTTCTATGGTGGTTCCGGGCTCATTTGCTGTTAGAGCCATACCTACCCCTTTCCCTAATCTTCCCTGTGCTGTAGGGAAGCTGGCCCCTGCAGCTTCTATTGCTTGGTTCCTGGAATCATTGGCTTCTGACTGCATTTAACCAATGGAAGGCATTGGCTAGAGTTTGGGGCACGGGAGGAAGGAAGAAACTTTTCTGCCTTTGTCTGCCCCTCTGGAGCAGCTGTGTCTCTCTGGGGCTCCAGCTCCAGCAGGAGAGGTCCACTGTGTTACAGTTTGTGTGGGGTGACTCTGCACTCTGTGCTCCAGCAACACTGCCTCCTTCCTTTGCCTTCTATTGTGGCACTGGTGGTGACTACCTGCTCTTGCTAATCTCTAGGTCTTCTCACCATTCAGTTTAGCTTCTGAGCTTTTGCAATACCTGTTCAAGCGATTCCGTGCTTTGAATTCAATCAGTGTTAAATGCAGAGTGTGGTTTTGTTTTCCTGCTTAGACCCTGCCTAAAGCAACTTTTGTCCTTCATATCACCTCATTGTCCAAGCTAGTTGCTGGAGCTCCACCCATCCTGTCTAGTTCTAGGACAGAAGAAGAGGGAAATTGAGGAAGAATGAAAACATCTTACCTCTCGTCCAAGGCAGCTCTTTTAAGCAACCTTTCTGAAAATTACAGAAATGCCCTTCTACCCACGTAGGAAAACTGGCAGGCATAGCATATAAAGGTCTCTGTGGGAGAAGTAATGCAGTACTTCCATTACACCTAAATTTTGGCCAAAATTTAGTCACATGACTACTTCTAGCAGCCGAAGAAGCTGAGAAATGTACTATTAGCTGATTTTACTTACACTCTGAGTAAATTAGGGTTCTGTCACCAAAGAAAATGGGGAAAGTGGATATTGGGGGACAAATAGCTGTTTCTGCCACTGCATCTTTAAAAAGTACTTCTGCATCTCCGTACTTGATTCCTTTCTTATTAAATTCTATGAGGTCTGATACTTTTAGGGACAGATAGCCCAATATTGGCAAGTTTTCCATACAAGCAAAAGGTGGGAAGTTACAATTTGTGCAACTTCAGAAATTCTGACATTAGGTTGTTCCTCCAGTCAAACTCAGATTGGCTCTCACTTTCAATTCTGTGCAACAGTGGAGGGCTAATTCTATTACCCTGCTAATCCCAAATAGCTGTTCTCAAACAAGCTATTAGTGTGGAATCTGAGAACCAATGAAGGGTAGAGTACTATTCAGATTACTGAATGACATTTTGCAGCATTACACTTTCAATTGCTCTATTACAAACCACCCCCAAACTTTTATCTTGAAACAAATATTCATTTGCAGGTAGGCTGGACCCAGATGGGGAGTTTCTCTCTTAGGGTGTGACTCACTGAGTCACAGATGGTGGCTGGGGCTTCAGACGTGTGAAGTTTTGCTCAGCTGGACATCCAACTCACACTCTCGGCTAGGAGTAGGTGCTGGTTATAGGCTGGGAGCTGAGCTGGAGCTGTTGACTATATTGTCTAGGCATAGCCTCTCCGTGTGGCTTGGGCTTCTCACAACACTAAAGCTGGGTCCTAGAGGCCCACTAAAGCATCCCTAGAGGCCCAGGCAGAAGGTGCTAAGGTCCCTCATAACCTAGCCTTGCCATTTTCCCACGTCACTGCTACATTCAGTTGGTCAAGCAGATTCAAGGGGAGAAGAATTAACCTCCATATCTTAATGGGAAAGTGACAAAAATCACACTAGAGACAAACATGTGGGAATGGGTAATAACGTTATGACCACCTTTAGAAAATGCAATTTGTCGTAGTTACTAAGAACCAGGAGTTTGGGGTCCATTACTCTGTGACTTTGGTTTAGATGCCTTCCCTCTCTGAGCCCCAGGAGCTTCAATTCTTAAATGAGAGAACTGAACAAGATACTTTTTACAGTTTATTCACACTAAAGACATCCAGCGTTTGGCTCCTTGTGAAAAACGACATCTGTATCTCTCTGAAAACCAAGAAATAGTATAAAAGGAGAAGCTTAAATTGCCAGCAATTCTCATAATGTAGCTTTTAGACAGAGAATGTAAGAAATTAGATGATTAAAGACTTTTCACAAAAGCACACCATGTTTGAAAGCTGTAGAGCAGCAAAGAAGCATTACAATTCTAAATTAAAAGCTTCAGTAGAAAAAAGGAGTGTGAAAATGGGGAGGATCCTTTCTCAGCGAGGACCGCCCTGTGAACATTAATTTTCTCCTGCAAATCTCAAAGCATTTGACACATTCACCAGCCTAAGGTTTTACTATTTTCTTTTTATTGGAGAGGCACCACTGGCACAAAGAATGTAGTTTTATCATAGAAAATTAGAGCTGAAGGGGACCTCAAGGTCATCTTATCCAGTGCAGTGATAAAGGGCAGAAGAGTACAAATTATATACACCCACTGAGATCGTAATCTAGAGATTAAATGATTTTCTCAGCATCAAACAGAGTCAGTGGCTGAGCTGCGGCAAGAAGGTAAAGTTTCCAGCTTTCCAGCCACAGATGAGCACAGTTCCCTTTCTTAACCCCTGACATTCAAAAAGTGCTTTATGGTTTTCAGATGTTTTCATTCTGTCCCTCCCTCCCTTCTTTCTTCCTTCCTTCCTTCCTCCTTCCCATCCTTCCTGTCTTTCTCAATCCTTTCTTAGGGATATGTTATATATCAGAAAGTGCTATCTAAATTATTTCATTTGATCCTTACACGAGCTATAATACTGCTAAATACTATTGTCCACATTTTACATCCGAGGAAAATGGAGCCTTTGTTAAGTGAAGAGACTTGCCAAAACCACATAGCTAGTAACCTAGAAGCGTTGAGGATGGGAGTGGTGAAGTACTGATTTCTATCCCAGCCCACTTTCTCTTTCCCTTTAGTCATAATTATTGTTTTAATGGCTAAGGTTTACTAAGTCTTTTCTATGTATTGGGCACTGTATTAGATACTTTATTTTTAATATTTTATTTAATCCTACACCTAATTGTATATCTTGTATAGGACTTTCTGTCCTTACCCTCAAAGAAATGAGGTCAATGGCATAAATATAGTTACCTGGACACATCAAAAGTTACGTGGTGGGCTTCCCTGGTGGCGCAGTGGTTGAGAGTCCGCCTGCCGATGCAGGGGACACGGGTTCGTGCCCCAGTCCAGGAGGATCCCACATGCTGCAGAGCGGCTGGGCCCGTGAGCCACGGCCGCTGAGCCTGCGCGTCCGGAGCCTGTGCTCCGCAACGGGAGAGGCCACAACAGTGAGAGGCCCGCGTACCGTAAAAAAAAGAAAAAGTTACATGGTTATTGGCAAGGTGGAGCCTTGCCCACTGCTCAAACGAATCAGTATAGACAGTTGCTAGATGGTATAATAGAAAGAGAAAATATATGCAAAACCTACATCTGACAAAGGTTTAATATCTAAAGTATATAAGGAACTCCTAGGACTCAGTAGCAAAAAGCAAATAACCTGATTTTAAAATGGGCAAAGAACTTGAATAGCCATTTCTCCAAAGAAGATACACAAATGGCCAACAGATACATGAAAAAAAATTGCTCAGCGTCGCTGATCATCAGGGAAATGCAAATCAAAACCACAAGGAGATATTACCTCACATCTGTTAGGATGGCCATTATCAAAGCAAAAAGAAAACAAAGCAAAAACACAAAACAAGTGGTGGCAAGAATATGGAAAACTAGAGCCCTTGTATACTGTTGGTGGGAATGTTAAATGGTATGTCATCTATGGAAAATAGTATGGAAGTTCCCGAAAAAATTTAAAATAGAGCAATCATATGATCCAGCAATCCCACTTCTGGGTATTTATCTAAAAGAATTGAAGTCAGGTAATAGAGATTTTTGCGTTCCCATCTCTATTGCAGCATTATTTACCTAGCTAAGAGGTGAAAACAACCTAAGTGCCCATTGAGAGATGAATGGCTAAAAAAATGTGGTATATACATACAATGAAATATTATTCAACCTTATATCACTCAGCCATAAAAAGAAAGGAAGTTGAGTTATTTGTAGTGAGGTGGAGGGATCTAGAGTCTGTCATACAGAGTGAAGTAAGTCAGAAAGAGAAAAACAAATACCGTATGCTAACGCATATATATGGAATCTAAAAAAAAAAATGGTACTGATGAACCTAGTGGCGGGGCAGGAATAAAGACGTAGCCATAGAGAATGGACTTGAGGACACGGGGTGGGGAGGGGGAAGCTGGGGCAAAGTGAGAGTAGCATGGACATATATACACTACCAAATGTAAAATAGCTAGTGGGAAGCAGCCGCATAGCACAGGGAGATCAGCTCGGTGCTTTGTGACCACCTAGAGGGGTGGGATAGGGAGGGTGGGAGGGACACACAAGAGGGAGGGGATATGGGGATATATGTATTCACTTTGTTTTACAACAGAAACAAACACAGTATTGTGAAGCAATTATACTCCAATAAATATCTATTTTTTAAAAAAGGAAGGAAGATCTGACACATGCTACAACATTGATGAACCTTGAGGACATTAAACTAAGTGACATAAGCCAGTCACAGAAGGATAAATACTGCATGATTCCACCTATATGAAGTATCTAAAGCAACCAAACTCATAGAAACAGAGAGTAGAATGGTGGTTGTCAGGGGCTGGGGTAAGAGGAAAACAGGCAGCTGTTGATCAATGGGTAGAGTTTCAGTCATGCAAGATGAAAAAGTTCTAAAGATCTACCATACAACATTGTGCTTATAGTTAACAGTACTGTACTTAAAGATTTGTTGAGAGGGTAGATCTCATGCTATGTTATTTATCACGATAAAGAAGAAAAACATTTCAATGAATGAATGAATGGATAAATGAATGCCTGCTTCAGACCAGCCTTTGTCACTCGATCACTGTATGTCATTGGACATGATATTTCACCCCTCCAATCCTTAGATAGTAATATCTTTTAAAAAGTGGTGATAGATAGAGATCAGACTTGTGGTTGCCAAGGGGGAGTGGGGAGGGAGAGGGATGGACTGGGAATTTGGGGTTGGTAGATGCAAGCTATTACATTTAGAATGGATAAACAACAGGGTCCTACTGTACAGCACAGGGAACTGCATCCAGTCTCCTGGGATAAACCATAATGGAAAAGAGTATTAAAAAAAGAATGTCTATATGTGTAAAACTGAGTCACTTTGCTGTACAGCAGAAATTAGCACAAATTGTAAATCAACTATACTTCAATTAAAAAATAAAAGTAAATTTTAAAAAGTGATGTGAGATTCAAATGAAATGATTATTAATTGTAAAGGATTATAAAATGAAAGGTCGGTTATCATAAATTATATTAGTATTTCTCCACCTGAAGAAGAGATTGTCATGGGGTGTGGTTGATGTTAGCAAAGGTTTTCGAACGTAATTGGTCATAAAAGTATTTATCATAAAAAATACTCTCTAAGAAAAAGCTTTTAGGTCTAATGGCCTACTTGTTTCAAATAATATTCCATTTTTATAGAAGCCAAATTTCAGCTCCATAACATTAGTCTTACTAAATGTCACTAAGTAAGGTGTGATTTAGGGGACATATATAAACCCTGAAAAGGTAAAGTTAGCTCTTAGGTTTCTTCTCAACCAGTTAATATGTCAGGAGGCAAAGGTGCCACAGCCCATCCCCAAAGGTGCCATTTTTGTGTCAGTTATGTCTGTAGTACTCACATCACTTTCAATCATATCTTTGAATCAGAAAAGAAAATATGTGAAGAACTGGTGAC
The DNA here is from genome assembly GCF_949774975.1 of Lagenorhynchus albirostris. NCBI lineage: Eukaryota > Metazoa > Chordata > Mammalia > Artiodactyla > Delphinidae > Lagenorhynchus > Lagenorhynchus albirostris. The sequence goes on from NC_083095.1 coordinate 90,589,019, forward strand.
CTCAGTGACTTGATTCCCTCTTCATTCCCCCATTTCCAGGACTTGGTTCACTTATCCCGCATGGCTTAGCCATATCATCCTGTGCAAACAAAAGACCAATAAAACTATTGCAGCTCAATTGGTATTGTACTCTAAGAATAATGCAGTGCTACCAGTAATAATATCCTAGTTAAACTGAAAATTAAATCATTTTTGATATGAGTTCACATGGCCTGAGCGGTACCTAAAACTCTCCTCATGAATGTCCACTGAGAGAAATGAAGATGGAAACCCCAGACACGACACAAATACCATTTGAGAGGAGGAGGAGAGATTTCCCCAGCAAAAGATCATGCTCAACACTAATGCTAAGCATATAAATGCTGTTGATTGTTTTCCTGAGCACAGTGAACACACTCAGGTTTAATTCCCACGGCTGCATTGAGACTCCAAACACTAGACCACAAAGAGAAATGATTAGTCTGTGCACATACTTTTATGAGAAGATCTCCACCTAAAAGCAGTGATGTCTAACTTCTGAAAGTAGAAAGCTAGTAGTTTACAAAAATTTCAAAATTCTCAAATTTGCATTGTATTATAAACTCTACATTTGGAAAGCACAGCACTTTGGTGTTTAGGACCTACTGGAAGGCGATATTAGTTGTGTATCTTCTCTTCATTCTTTTCAGAAAAAACCAACTTTGAACATTTTATTTGGTTTGTGTTGATATTTGCTTTGTTTTTATAAACAGACATCGTACATCTGAAGTATACTAGTGTTAGCATCACACACCAGTATTAGTATGGCTGTACTAGCACATGAACGACTCATTCTTCTCTGTGAGTACAGGCAATGGGGCCATGGCTGAGTGAAATATTGACGGCACAGAAGATATGCATTGTGTCTTCACTGAGTTCAGTTCTGATAATGTGTAACTAATCTCACTTTTTTCTAGCAACATGCCTTTAGTGACCCTCCTATTAATACCTAATGATAGCAAAACCCAAGAGATGCTGAGGACAGATGACAAAGAGGCAGAATTCCTTAAAGGAATGGATATGTTTTGTATTAATTCACATGGAATCAACTTCAGGAAGAGAGACTCAATGTTCTTCACACCAAAGCAGTTTTAGCAAAAAGAAATGCATTATAGGCCCCATTCCCCTCTCCCTAAAAGATGCTGATACCTTCCTACTGCCACATCAAATACTGCCTGCACTAAGGGGATAGTCATGCTTGCATTAGCTTCATGTGGGCTATGCAATTTTATGGAGTATTCCCAGACTAATAATAAAAACAACAGCAATAATAACAGCTACTAGCATTTATTCAGTGTTGACTATATGTTTGTAACTTTCTTAAAAATTATGGGTATGTGTGTGTGTGTATGTGTGTATATATATATATATATAGAGAGAGAGAGAGAGAGAGAGAGAGAGAGAGAGAGAGACCATATATATATATATTTATGACCATATATTCCCATTTTTTTCATTTAAAAAACGTGAGCTAGGGACTATACCCATTTAACAACCAGTATTGAAGCACATAGGCATGAAATAGAATGTAAGCTCCATGAATGCAGGTGTTTTTGACTAGTTTGCTGTTCCTAGAGTCTGATGTCTGCCACATACCAAGGTTTCAGTAATTTTTTTTAACATCTTTATTGCAGTATAATTGCTTTACAATGGTGTGTTAGTTTCTGCTTTATAACAAAGTGAATCAGCTGTACATATACATATATCCCCATATCTCTTCCCTCTTGCGTCTCCCTCCCTCCCACCCTCCCTATCCCACCCCTCTAGGTGGTCACAAAACACTGAGCTGATCTCCCTGTGCTACATGGATGCTTCCCACTAGCTATCTGTTTTACATATGGTAGTGTATATAAGTCCATGCCACTCTCTCACTTCGTCCCAGCTTACCCTTCCCCCTACCCGTGTCCTTAAGTCCATTCTCTACGTCTGTATCTTTGTTCCTCTTCTGCCCCTAGGTTCTTCAGAACCACTTTTTTTTTGTTTTTTTAGATTCCAAATATATGTGTTAGCATATGTTATTTGTTTGTCTCTTTCTGACTTGCTTCACTCTGTATGACAGACTCTAGATCCATCCACCTCACTACAAATGACTCAATTTCGTTTCTTTTTATGGCTGAGTAATAGTCCATTGTATATACGTGCCACATCTTCTTTATCCATTCACCTAACAATGGACACTTAGGTTGCTTCCATGTCCTGGCTATTGTAAATAAAGCTGCAGTGAACATTGTGGTACATGACTCTTTTTGAATTATGGTTTTCTCAGGGTATATGCCCAGTAGTGGCATTGCTGGGTCGTATGGTAGTTCTATTTTCAGTTTTCTAAGGAACCTCCATACTGTTCTCCACAGTGGCTGTATCAATTTACATTCTCATAAACAGAGCAGGAGGGTTCCCTTTTCTCCACACCCTCTCCAAAATTTACTGTTTGTAGATTATTTGATGATGGCCATTCTGACTGGTGTGAGGTGATACCTCATTGTAGTTTTGATTTGCATTTCTCTAATGATTAGTGATGTTGAGCATCCTCTCATGTGTTTGTTGGCAATCTGTATGTCTTCTTTGGAGAAATGTCTATTTAGGTCTTCTGCCCATTTTTGGATTGGGTTGCTTGTTTTTTTTTTGATACTGAGCTGCACGAGCTGCTTGTAAATTTTGGAGATTAATCCTTTGTCAGTTTCTTCATCTGCAAATATTTTCTCCCACTGTGCGGGTTGTCTCCTCCTCTTGTTTATGGTTTCCTTTGCTGTGCAAAAGCATTTAAGTTTCATTAGGTCCCATTTGTTAATTTTTGCTTTTATTTCCATTTCTCTAGGAGGTGAGTCAAAAAGGATCTTGCTGTGATTTATCTCAGAGTGTTCTGCCTATGTTTTCCTCTAAGAGTTTTATAGTGTCTGGCCTTCCATTTAGGTCTTTAATCCATTTTGAATTTATTTTTGTGTATGGTGTTAGGGAGTGTTCTAATTTCATTCTTTTACATGAAGCTGTCCAGTTTTCCTGGCACCACTTATTGAAGAGGCTGTCTGTTCTCCATTGTATATTCTCACCTCCTTTTTCAAATATAAGGTGACCATATGTGTGTGGGTTTATCTGTGGGCTTTCTATCCTGTTCCATTGATCTATTTCTGGTTTTGTGCCAGTACCATACTGTCTTGATTACTATAGCTTTGTAGCTTTGTAGTATAGTCTGAAGTCCGGGAGCCTGATACCTCCGTTTTTCTTTCTCAAGATTGCTTTGGCTATTCGGGGTCTTTTGTGTTTCCATACAAATTGTGAAATTTTTTGTTCTAGTTCTGTGAAAAATGCCACTGGTAGTTTTATAGGGATTTCATTGAATCTGTAGATTGCTTTGGGTAGTATAGTCATTTTCACAATGTTGATTCTTCCAATCCAAGAACATGGTATGTCTCTCCATCTGATTGTATCATCTTTAATTTCGTTCATCAGTGTCTTATAGTTTTCTGCATACAGGTCTTTTGTCTCCTTAGGTAGGTTTATTCCTGGGTATTTTATTCTTTTTGTTGCAGTGGTAAATGGGAGTGTTTCCTTCATTTCTCTTTCAGATTTTTCATCATTAGTGTATAGGAATGGCAGAGATTTCTGTGCATTAATTTTGTATAATGCTACTTTACCAAATTTATTGATTAGCTCTAGTAGTTTTCTGGTAGCATCTTTAGGATACTCTATGTATAGTATCATGTCATTTGTAAACAGCTTTACTTCTTTTCTGATTTGGATTCCTTTTATTTCTTTTTATTTTCTGATTGCTGTGGCTAAAACTTCCAAAATGTATGTTGAATAATAGTGGTGAGAGTTGACAACCTTGTCTTGTTCCTGATCTTGGAGGAAATGGTTTCAGTTTTTCATCATTGAGAACAATGTTGACTCTGGTTTGTCATATATAGCCTTTTTTATGTTGAGGTAATATCCCTCTATGCCTACTTTCTTTTGGGTTTTTATCATAAATAGGTGCTGAATTTTGTCAAAAGCTTTTTCTGCATCTATTGAGATGACCATATGGTTCTTCTCCTTCAATTAGTTAATATGGTTTATCACATTGATTGATTTGCATATATTGAAGAGTCCTTTCATTCCTGGGATAAACCCCACTTGATCATGGTGTATGATCCTTTTGATGTGCTGTTGGATTCTATTTGCTAGTATTTTGTTGAGGATTTTTGCATCTGTGTTCATCAGTGATATTGGCCTGTAGTTTTCTTTCTTTGTGACATATTTGTCTGGTTTTGGTATGAGGGTGATGGTGGCCTCATAGAATGCGTTTGGGAGTGTTCCTCCCTCTGCTATATTTTGGAAGAGTTTGAGAAGGATAGGTGTTAGCTCTTCTCAAAATGTTTGATAGAATTCGCCTGTGAAGCCATCTGGTCCTGGGCTTTTGTTTATTGGAAGATATTTAATCACAGTCTCAATTTCAGTGCTTGTGATTGGTCTATTTATATTTTCTATTTCTTCCTGGTTCAGTCTCGGAAGGTTGTGCTTTTCTAAGAATTTGTCCATTTCTTCCAGGTTCTCCATTTTATTGGCATACATTTTCTTGTGGTAATCTCTCATGATCCTTTGTATTTCTGCAGGGTCAGTTGTTACTTCTTTTTCATTTCTAATTCTTTTGATTTGAGTCTTCTCCCTTTTTTTCTTGCTGAGTCTGGCTAATGATTTATCAATTTTGTTTATCTTCTCAAAGAACCAGCTTTTTTTGTTTTGTTTTGTTTGTTTTTTAAAGAACCAGCTTTTTGATTTATTGATCTTTGTTATTATTTCCTTCATTTCTTTTTCATTTCTTTCTGATCTTATCTTTATGATTTCTTTCCTTCTGGTGACTTTGGGGGTTTTTTGTTCTTCTTTCTCTAATTGCTTTAGGTGTAAGGTTAGGTTGTTTACTTGGGGTATTGTTTCTTGAGGTAGGATTGTATTGCTGTAAACTTCCCTCTTAGAATTGCTTTTGCTGCATCCCATAGGTTTGGGGTTGTTGTGTTTTCATTGTCAGTTGTTACTAGGTATTTGTTTTATTTCCTCTTTGATTTCTTCAGTGATCTCTTGGTTATTAAGTAGTGTATTGTTTAGCCTCCATGTGTTTGTATTTTTTACAAATTTTCTCCTGTAATTGATATCTAGTCTCATAGCATTGTGGTTAAAAAAGATACTTGATATGATTTCAATATTCTTAAATTTACCAAGTCTTGATTTGTGACCCAAGGTATGATCTATCCTAGATGTTCCATGAGCACTGAATGTTCCATGAGCACTGAGAAGAAAGTGTATTTTGTTGTTTTTGGAGGGAATGTCCTATAAATATCAATTAAGTTCATCTTGTTTAATGTAGCATTTAAAGCTTGTGTCCTTTTTTATTTTCATTTTGGATGATCTGTCCATTGGTGGAAGTGGGCTGTTAAAGTCCCCTACCATGATTGTGTTACTGTTAATTTCCCCTTTTATGGCTGTTAGCATTTGCCTTATATATTAAGGTGCTCCTATATTGGGTGCATAAATATTTACAGTTGTTGTATCTTCTTCTTGGATTGATCCCTTGATCATTATGTAGTGTCCTGCTTTGTCTCTTGTAATAGTCTTTATTTTAAAGTCTCTTTTGTCTGATATGAGAATTGCTACTCCAGCTTTGTTTTGATTTCCATTTGAATGGAATATCATTTTCCATCCCCTCACTTTCAGTCTGTATGTGTCCCTAGGTCTGAAGTGGGTCTCTTGTAGACAGCATAATACGGGTCTTGTTTTTGTATCCATTCAGCCAGTCTATGTCTTTAGGATGGAGCATTTAATCCATTTATATTTAAGGTAATTATTGATATGTATGTTCCTATTACCATTTTCTTAATTGTTTGAGGTTTGCTTTTGTAGGTCTTTTCCTTCTCTCTTGTGTTTCTGGCCTAGAGAAGTTCCTTTAGCATTTGTTGTAAAGCTGGTTTGGTGGTGCTGAATTCTCTTAACTTTTGCTTGTCTGTAAATGTTTTAGTTTCTCTGTTGAATCTGAATGAGATCCTTGCTGGAGAGAGTAATCTTGGTTGTAGGTTTTTCCCTTTCATCACTTTAAATACGTCCTGCCACTCCCTTCCGGCTTGCAGAGTTTCTGCTGAAAGATCAACTGTTAACCTTATGGGGATTCCTTTGTATGTTATTTTGCTTTTCCCTTGCTGCTTTTAATATTTTTTCTTTGTATTTAATTTTTGACAGTTTGATTAATATGTGTTTTGACGTGTTTCTCCTTGGATTTATCCTGTATGGGATTCTGTGCTTCCGGGACTTGACTGACTATTTCCTTTCCTATATTAGGGAAGTTTTCAACTATAATCTCTTCAAATATTTTCTCAGTCCCTTTTTTTTTCTCTTCTTCTTCTGGGACCTCTGTAATTCGAATGTTGGTTTGTTTAATGTTGTCTCAGAGGTCTCTGAGACTGTCCTCAATCCTTTTCATTCTTTTTTCTTTATTCTGCTCTGTGGTAATTATTTCCACTATTTTATCTTCCAGGTCACTTATCCGTTCTTCCTCCTCAGTTATTCTGCTATTGATTCCTTCTAGAGAATTTTAATTTCTTTTATTGTGTTATTCATCACTGTTTGTTTGCTCTTTAGTTCTTCTAGGTCCTGGTTAAACGTTTCTTGTATTTTCTCCATTCTACTTCCCAGATTTTGGATCATGTTTACTATCATTACTCTGAATTCTTTTTCAGGTAGACTGCCTATTTCCTCTTCATTTGTTTGGTCTGGTGGGTTTTTACCTTCCTCTTTCATCTGCTGTGTGTTTCTCTGTCTTCTTATTTTGCTTAACTTACTGTGTTTGGGTCTCCTTTTTGCAGGCTGCTGGTTGATACTTTGTTGATTTTGGTGTCTGCCCCCAGTGGCTAAGGTTGGTTCAGTGGCTTGTGTAGGCTTCCTGGTGGAGGGGACTGGTGCCTGTGTTCTGGTGGATGAGCCTGGATCTTGTATTTCTGGTGGGCAGTAGTGCATCCGGTGGTGTGTTTTGGGGTGTCTGTGACCTTATTATGATTTTAGGCAGCCTCTCTGCTAATGGGTGGGGTTTTGTTCCTGTCTTGCTAGTTGTTTGGCATAGGGTGTCCAGCACTGTAGCTTGCTGGTTGTTGAGTCTAGCTGGGTCTTAGCATTGAGATAGAGATCTCTGGGAGAGCTTTCACCGTTTGCTATCACAGGGAGCCCGGAGGTCTCTGGTGGACCACTGTCCTGAACTCAGCTCTCCCACCTCAGAGGCACGGACCTGACACCCGGCCAGAGCACCAAGACCCTGTCAGCCACATGGCTCAGAAGAAAAGGGAGAAAAAATAAAGAAAGAAAGAAAAAAATAAAATAAAATACAGTTACTAAAATAAAAATTATTAAAAATTTTAAAAAATTAAAAAGAAAAACAAAAGAAAGAAGGAAAGAAGAAGCAACCAAACCAAAAAACATATCCACCAATGATAACAAGCACTAAAACTATACTCAAAAAAACCCAAAGAAAATGGCCAGACAGGACCCTAGGACAAATGTTTAACTATGCAAACAACATCACACAAAGAAGCATACACGTACACACTCACAAAAAGAAAAAAAGAAAAATAAATAAATATCTATATCTAAAATGACAAAAAAGGAAGAGAGCAACGAAATCAATAAACAAATCTACCAATGATAATAAACTCTAAATACTAAACTAAGATAAACATAAACCAGACACAAATTAGATTCAGAAAGCCAACCCCAAGTCTACAGTTGCTCCCAAATTCCACCACCTCAATTTTGGGATGATTTGTTGTCTATTCAGGTATTCCACAGATGCAGGGTACGTCAGGTTGATTGTGGAGATTTAATCCGCTGCTCCTGAGGCTGCTGGGAGAGATTTCCCTTTCTCTTCTTTGTTCGCACAGCTCCTGGGGTTCAGCTTTGGATTTGGCCCTGCCTCTGCGTGTAGGTCACCCTCTGTCATCTGTTCTTCACTCAGACAGGACGGGGTTAAAGTAGCAGCTGATTCGGGGGCTCTGGCTCACTCAGGCCGGGCGAGGGAGGGGTACAGAATGTGGGGCAAGCCTGCGGCGGCAGAGGCCGGCATGATGTTGCACCAGCCTGAGGCATACCGTGTGTTCTCCCCGGGGAAGTTGTCCCTTGATCACGGGACCCTGGCAGCGGCGGGCTGCACAGGCTCCCAGGAGGGGAGGTGTGGACAGTGACCTGTGCTCGCACACAGGCTTCTTGGTGGCGGCAGCAGCAGACTTAGCGTCTCACACGCATCTCTGGTGTCCCTGCTGATAGCCGCGGCTCGCGCCCGTCTCTGGAGCTCGTTTAGGCGGTGCTGTGAATCCCCTCTCCTCGCGCAACCTGGAACAATGGTCTCTTGCTTCTTAGGCAGTTCCAGACTTTTTCCCGGACTCCCTCCTGGCTCGCTGTGGCACACAGCCCCCTTCAGGCTGTGTTCACACAGCCAACCCCAGTCCTCTCCCTGGGATCTGACCTCCGAAACCCGAGACTCAGCTCCCAGCCCACACCCGTCCCGGCAGGTGAGCAGACAAGCCTCTCGGGCTGGTGAGTGCTGGTCGACGCTGATCCTCTGTGCAGGAATCTCTCCGCTTTGCCCTCTGCACCCCTGTTGCTGCGCTCTCCTCCATGGCTCTGAAGCTTCCACCCCACCACCCCCCATCTCCACCAGTGAAGGAACTTCCTGGTGTGTGGAAACTTTTCCTCCTTCACAGCTCCCTCCCAGAGGTGCAGGTCCTGTCCCTATTCTTTTGTCTTTTTTTTTTCTTTTTTCTTTTGCCCTACCCAGGTATGTGGGGAGTTTCTTGCCTTTTGGGAAGTCTAAGGTCTTCTGCCAGTGATCAGTAGGTGTTCTGTAGGAGTTGTTCCACATGTAGATGTATTTCTGGTGTATCTGTGGGGAGGACGGTGATCTCCATGTCTTACTCCTCCGCCATCCTGAAGGTCTGTCTTCAGTAGTTATTTGTTGAATAAATGAATGGATTAATATAGCTTGTCTAAAGGTTAGTATGCCAATAATTTACCAGTTATAATTAAAAGTTGAATGTTTAGCAACATGTAAGACTAATATGAGAATTCTATTTTTAAAAATTTATATTGGCAGATTTATCACAATTATAATCAGTTTCAATTATCAATTCCTATAATTATTAATTCCCATGATATTAATTAAGATCAAATAATGTTTTGAAAGACACACAACCTTATTCCAGTCTGTCTCAAATGTTTCTACTGAAGAATCCCTAGGAGCAGAGAGAAGGAAACTGTCTCTCCAAGGGGTCTAGTTGTACATCATGAAGGGCCCATTGAAAGCATTAACTATTTTTGGTGACTCACGTTTAATCATAAAATGTATGACATTTTTGTGAAATATCATCCAATGAGTTTTCTAATTCCTAGAAAACAGAGCCTGAGGCAGATTCTCTCATGCTAACACTTCATTGGTGAGTGCCATCCCAGGGAGGCAGGAGGGAAGGAGAAAGGGGATGAAGCGGAGAAGAAGAGAGAGTAAAGATGAGGGGACATCACCAAGTTAGCCATCACTTGTAGCAAACAGAACTGATTTCCTGGTCTGACCAGAAGTCTTGATAAAGGCAATATGGGGACAATTGTGCTGGAGAAAAGTTCACTGGAGGGGGTGGGGGAGGGGACAGGGAGGAATTTATCTAGTGATTCCTTTCCATATTATGAAAATTTGTCCCACAGGAGTTAACTCCCCTGCATTCAGGATTGGACCACATAGCCCCTTCAAGAAGCCATGGAGCAACCCATATCTCCCATAGGTGAGGTAGTTCTTTATCTGAGTCCAGAAGTAGGGGGAGGGTCCTGAGATCCCTAGTTGGAGCCCCAAACCAAAACAGCTAAGGTAGGGCATGTGACTTAGGATCCTGGAGACAGGTGAAGCCCAGAGGATCTGAGGCTGTCATATGAGGAATCTAATACAACTTGTGAGTAATGACCTCAGGGAGATGTGCCACATTCCTCTATGGCTTTGCATATCCTTTAAACTCCATTCAACACCTTTGGGAGAACTAGTAACCAGAGAGAAAACACAACCTGATTAAGAGAAGCGTATCTGAGAATGGGCCAGTGGAGAAGTATATAATTACTGCCACAGAGCCCAGTGGAGAGCAGAAGGGTCTGGATTTGCAGAGAGGAATAGAAATTAAAATATTGGATATTGTATATTTAAATGAAAATGTGGATATTCACTCTCAGCTATTGTCCAGATGTAACAAGTGGATGATGCATTCCTGTACAGATATATTATTAAGAAGACTTCAGTCATTTATAATCTACCTTGTTCCCAGGAGGAGAAGTCATATTATAAAATCCTTTGCAATGGTTCACAGTAAAAATTAAGTAATGAATTGGGGGCAAACAGAAAAATACTTTCAGTGTTTACAGGTTTTAGAAGAGTCTTTTAACTAAGTTCCAACCTTCTGAAACTTTCTAAAAGTGCTTCACTGACAGTTTCATACCTAGACATGAAGGGTTAGGTATCTAAGCATAGTTAGACCAAGTGCAAAAAAAGTTTAGAGGAAAGATACACATGATTACATGGTATGAGATTCTGCAAGAAAAGCTATCTCAAACAGGTTTAGGACATTCTCAATAATAATGCATTTACCTAGGTTGCTAACATTATGGACATATAAAACAGTGAAAAAGCGTCACACAAATTCACTGTTGCCAAATGTGGTGAGGCCTCAGGGTAGCTCCACGGTTATTCTTTTCATCCTCTTGGTCAGCCACCCTCCCAGGCCCTCCAACTCTCCAACAACAGCTGTTTTTCAGCATATGATCTCATCATTACTTCAATATGTGTGTCAAATTTCTTGAATGAACACACAGAAGATAGTCTTAACCGTAGATGACTTAAAACTAAAGTAATGTTAATTATGACAGACAAAATACCCAAAAATAATTTGAAAGACTTAAGCAATGGAACAGATCTAGAAATATGAAGTTTTTACAGAGATAGAATGGAAACTTCTACAAATAATTTTGACTATCTGCTATATGTCTGCCACTGTCTGGGCCTGTAGATACAGTGATGGGCAGCACTGAATGCTATCCTGCCTCAAAGCTCTTACGGTCCAGCAGGGATTCTAAGCAGGGAAGGAAGATTCATTTAGCTAGCAGAATTAAAATATGTGGCTAAGTGCTAAAATAGTAGAAACAGTGTTGGGATACCTAACTTATCTGGTGGATATCTTCCAAACCCCCAGAAGGGACATTTAAGCTGGAATCTAAAGAAAGGTTGGGAATTAGTAGGTAAGGCAGAGCTGTAGAATGTTTCAGAATAGCTTGTGGCATGGTTATTCAAAGAATTGGAAAGTGTAGCAAAAGTCAGACCATGAAAGTCCTCTTAAGCCACATTAACTGGTTCGGTTTTACTATAAAAGCAATGGGAGCACACTGAACAGTTTTAAGCAAGAAAGTAATTTGGTCAGATATGAGTCTTAAAAGTATCAACCTGGAAGCTTGTGGAAAGTAGGCATGTGTAGGAGAAATCCAGGCTGAAGAGTCTGATAACCAGTAAGAATGGAGAGAAGACATGCATGAGGTTGAAGCAATTGGATGTGCTTGCTGAGTTACTGAATATGAGATGTAAGGAGATGGGGAAACTCATTGATGATTCCGACATTTCCAGCTTGAGTATATATGATTATGTCATTCAGTGAGATGAAAATATTGGGGGACAACAGTTTAAGGAGAGAAAATAATGACTGAAATTTGAGTCATATGGAATTCGATGTTCTTATGGGCCATCGAAGTACAGATGACGAAAGTACAGTTGGACATAAGAATCAGGGACTCATGAGGGAGGTCTAAGCTCATTGACTGAGCTATGTATTTGAGAGTCAACATGTACATGATGACTAAAGCCATGGGATTAAATGAGGCCCGAGTATTAGAGATAGAATATATAGGAAATAGAGCTTGAATATACACACACTAAGTTCACAGGGTCAACAACACAATGTGGCTACCAAACATGAAGTAATGATAGGATGCATGAATACAGTATTTGCTTCCAAATTAAGACAGTGGAGAGTTCTGTTCTTCTTGAGGCTGATCAAACCATGCTGAGCATCATGCTAACTGTTGGGTACCACACTAGAAGCAGATTCAGAAGAGAGGGTGGTGATGAAGAGACTGAAAACCAAGATAAAACCTAAGAGTTACTGAAGCAAGCATGAATGTCCAGTGTAAATAAAAGATGCCTGTTCTTCAAATATTAAAAATATAATCAGATAGAAGCTGGATTAAAATTATTTTAATGATTATGATGAAAAATAATAAAAGTATTCATTTATTTCACAATTATTCATTAAAGTCATGGAGGTAGTACATTCCTTGTCACTGGGGGCATTTAAGCATCGGCTCGGTGAAGACCTGGTAAGAATTTTGTGGTAGGTTAGATGGATCAGATGGATGGGTAGGTTAACAAACCTTTAATGTATTTCCAAACTTGAGATGATTTACACTGACTGGGGATGACAGAGAGACATATATGAGGCAACATAATTTTAGTGGGCAATCAGAAGAAGACTTATTTTATAAATCACCATTTAATAGTGTAACCTCACCAGACTGTGCTTCAGTTTCCTCACTGAAATATGAGAGATTGACAAAATGTTTGCTAAGGTCCTTAAATTCTGTGAAGGTTTTGCTAATATTCCTGGCTACACTTTCTATTCATATGTAATGAATACACTTCAATTATGCAGATTTATCACACACATGTTTTGGTTGGATGAAAGGACTTTAAAAAACAAAGAGGACTTCTGGGGAGGCAAAGGAAATGAGTCTTGACTAATTGTGCACGATGGCAAAAAAGGTGTACACCAGTCGAGTCATAGATAAGCCATTTTGAATCATGACAATGATTCAAATATTTTAATGGATTTAATATTGCTCGAAGACCCACCCAGGAAGAGGAGGGGCTCCAAATTGGTGGGTGATATCAGCTTAGACTTTACATTGCAAAGTGTATCGCTGATATTTGTTCACATTCATCATGCTCAACAGTTACACTTATATTCAGATTTTTTAAATGTATGCTTCTAATTTTAGTCACCGCTTTGAATTTCATTTTTATGTGGATAGTTGGAACATCTCTAGGCCCTGCTGACGTGTTCAAAAAAGGCTGAAATCCTGAACGTTGCTCTAGGAAGACAGTCTCAGACAGCATGTAACTGAATTCCATAGTAAAAATTGGTTTGGTTCCTTCCCAAATGAGCACATATAAAATTATACCAATCAGATGGCAACTCCCAGAGAATTTTGTCAGGCTTAGCCAATTGGTTATATCTTAGAGTAGGGGTCCTGGCCTTGTAAGGTCAGCTTCCAGTTCATTGAGGTGATTGAGAAGAACATTAGAAGATAAGCAGACGCCTGGATTGCTTTCCGCAGTATCTTTTTCCTAATATCACAGTGTAAGGGCTTGCCCTGGGCATTGGATAAAATGAAGAGCCTTCAATGAAGAACCCCCATCAACCTAAAAGCTCTAGCAAAAGGGGAGATTTGGCCTCTAAGATGCCTAATTTTCTCTGGCCCCGCCACCAACCTGCCGCCGCACTGCCAACTTATTCGGGAAATGAGCTGACTGCATATTTCAGAGCAAGGTCCTGACTCCATTCCTGCCCCTTCTCGTTGGCATGCCTCTACTCAAAGTCTCAGCCTCCACAATAGTCTGATGAAATGAGCTTCCTGGAGCACACAGCTTTTCTATATGCATAAATCCTGTTCATCATCATCTCTTTTCTATTCACAGCTCCTCAGGGGTTTCCTGGGCAGCAGGAGATTTGCTAGGGGGCAGGGAAAGCAGGGCTTTAGAGCAAAGTGTTTCCCTGAAACAGACTGCCTGGGGGGGCTGGTTCTGCTGTTAAAAGCTCCTCCATGGCCATATGCCTCCATTCCTTATTAAGTGGAGTGTTACTGTCATACAGAGGTGCTGGCTCCCTCCATCAGTTACACTCTGTGCTACCCATCTGCATGCATGGCGCTTTGCCCATTTATGAGGTATAGGCTGGCTACAATAGGGAACAACTTGTGTCTATGGCAAAGCTCAGAAGCCTCAGAACCTAGGTGATTCTCCCTCGTGGCTTTGAGAAGTCACTGTTTCCAGAGTCTGGCTCATAGTTAAATGATTGTGAACCTTTTCCTGGTGTATTTCAAGTGTGCTGTGTATGGTAAAGATAGGGAAGGGGTAGCATTTGAATTAGTCTTTCAGGATAGATGGAGAAAAGAGGAACCACAAATCTTAGAGATGTTATAGTTGTCACATAGACAATTAGTATCCACTTCCTAGCTTGATTCCAGACTTTATCCACATTCTCCACAAGGAATTCATTTTCCCAAGAATAGCAGGGGTGAGGGTGAGGGATCGAAGACTCTCCATTTCCATTCATATGTGTAGAGATATCCTGTAGACTCCACAAGTTATTTTTCTTCATTCCTCGTCTAAGAAACACAATAATAACAAAGCATTACCAAACTGTACCTTCAGAATCCACTAAACAGACTTTGGGTGCCAGTGGCACCGAACTTAGAGTTCCCAAATTACAAGCAAATTTCATTCTAAATTCCCTCGGTAGGTTTTTCTTTCAGTGTTAGTTTTTAGAAATTGGAAGATCTTTTTTTGTTTTTGTTTTTTGTAGAAACTATGCTGTTTCTTAACATTACATCTGTAATAATTTTGAACTTTAAAAAGTTACAAAAATACTCAGACTTCTATTATACCTTTCACCCAACTTCCCTCCTCATGTTACATAACCATAGAACAATAATCCAAACCCCGAAATCAACATTGATACAATAGTACTAGTAACTGCTCTGTTATTGGAATTTCACCAGCTGTCCCACTAACCTTCTTCTGGTTCAGGAGGCAATCCAGGGTCTGCCTTGATCCTCCTTAGTCTCCTGTAATCTCAGACTGTTTCTACTGACCACATGACACTTTTGAAGAGTACTGGCTAATTATTTGTTAGAATGCACCTGTTTGGAGTTATCTATGTTGTCTCATGATTAAAATGAGGTTATGCATTTTTTTCAAAAATACCAAAGAAGCAATATTGAGTCCATCTCAGAGCATCGTATCAGAAGATACAGTACTTGATGTCAATATGTCTTATTCCTGGGCTTCCCTGGTGGTGCAGTGGTTGAGAGTCTGCCTGCCGATGCAGGGGACACGGGTTCGTACCCCGGTCCGGGAAGATCCCACATGCCGCGGAGCGGCTGGGCCCGTGAGCCATGGCCGCTGAGCCTGCGCGTCCGGAGCCTGTGCTCCGCAACGGGAGAGGCCACAACGGTGAGAGACCCGCGTACCGCAAAAAAAAAAAAAAAAAAAAAAAAACAAAGTCTTATTACTGATGATGTTAACCTTGAGCCCTTGGTTAAAGTGGCGTCTCCCAGGTTTCTCCACTGTAAAAGTTACTGTTTCTCCCTTTGAACCATTATTTTTTAAAAGCTAGAGTTCCAGGATGATACTCAAAAGCCTATGTAACCCATCATAGTAACCACTGTGCACCTCAGGGTGTTTGAAACAAAGGGAAGGCAGAGAAGCTGAACCATGCTCTTTCTCATTTGTATCTATATTTACTGAAGGTGATAGGCAGTGTAAACACTTCTTGCACCTTTGTCATTGTCGCTTGGTGCTTTAGTCTGCAGTCGCAGGGGAATACATTGAATTAAGGAACAATAGTTACTCTCATGATAAAATGAGAATGATGTGTCAGATCATCCTTGGTTTGAATCATAGGTCTGTGGTCTTGGAGAAGTTATTAACCTTCTCTTCTACAACATAGAGATAATAGTATATATCTTGCAGATTGAGTTGAATATTAGACATTATAAATATAGGGTTCCCATGTAGGGCTGGGCCCATAATAGGTACTTAATAAAAAGTATTAACCATGTCTGATGGGAGACTGAGTAGATGTCTCTGTTCCAGTCCAACATTGGTCAGCTGTCCATATTCATGAAACCTTTATTAGACTGGTTGGTTCATTCATTCACTCATTTATTCATTCAAAAAGTCTATATTGAGTGCCAACCAGAGGCCAGGTGCTGGGCATATAGTCCTTGCCTTCATGGAACTTACTCTCTAGTGAAAGAAAAGCCAGTAAACAAATGGAAACATATAAAATGTGAAACTCTTATAAAAGAAAAGTGGGAGAGGGAACATATGTTGATGGAATGGTAAAAGAAAACTTCATTCAAGAGTTGACATTTACCATGAAACACAAAGGATGGCAAGGATTGTTTTGTGCAAAGAGCCAGAGGAAAAGCATTTCTAGCAGAAGGAACAGAAATGGCAAAAACCTTAAGATGCTTGAGATGTTTGAGAAAAAAAAAAAGATGGCCAGAGTGACCGGAACACAGTGAAGAATTTAAGAGCTACCTGTACTGAATAGCCAAAACTCTTCAGAAAGCTTATTCACAGATTTTTTTTTCCTCTTAATTAATGACCATCTATATTTCTGCTCAGCTTTAGCCATTCATCTAAGTCACGGGTGGTGTTAGAAATGCACCCCACCCCAGCCCTTAACTTAATTCTGCTCATAGTTGGAAGTGTTATTTCCACAGAGTTTTCCCTCCTCCACCGTGAACATGTCAGAATATTGGATGTACACTCACTTACCACCTTTGCTTTCCCACATCTTCCATGCCAGCCACCACTCTGCTGCCCTGGTAATGATCTTGCTAAGGTCCACTTGTGATTACACAAATTTCTCTGCTTAGAAAAATCCCTAGACATGCTGCAAACACAGCGTTCCTTGAGCACAGAGAGTTAAGCTGTGAAAACAAGGTTGTCTAGCACCTTAAATATTGTCACGTTACATTAAAAACACATTATACCTGACTCTCCAATGCTCAGAGGAAAGTAGAGTCATGTAAACCTGTCAGAAAGATTCTTGGCTGGCTGAACTGGAAAGGGTGTTCAAGTTTTCTTGGGGTCCAGTTTCAGATGTGACCATCACAATGCATAACAATGACCATCTATTTTCTAGTCGTGTAGCAATGACCCTGGGACCTCATTCTGTATCTCACTGCTCTGCCTCAAAAGCATCTTATGAAAAGTGCAATCTGCAATCATAGGCAAAGAAGACAATATTTACAAAAGATTGGTTTTCTACAATTATAAAAGGCTTTGGTTTGAATGGAAAATCTGCTGAAAGAGTCTTCCTCCCAAGGATATTTGCTGCCTTATAAAGAACAGTATTAGTGTTATGGATTGAATTGTGTTCAAACCCCAACTCCTGCCAAATTAATATGTTGAAGTCCTAACCCCCAGTACCTCAGAATGTGACCTATAAAGAGGTAGAACCTTTCCAGAGGTAATCAAGTTAAAATGAGGGCCCATTTCGGGTGGGCCCTAATCCAATATGACTGGCATCCTTATAAAAAGGGGAATTTGAACACAGGTGTGCACAGAGGGAAGACAATGTGATTAGACATAAGGAGAATACCACCACCTACAAGCCAAGGAGAGGGATCCGGAACAGATCCTTCTCTCACAGCCCTTGGAAGGAACAAACCCGGCTGACACCTTGATTTTGGACTTCTGGCCTCCAGAACTGTGAGACAACAAATTGCTGTTGTTTAAGCCCCCCACTCTGTAGTACTTTGTTATAGCAGACCTAGCAAACTAATGCAGTTGTTCATCACCTGGGATAGAAGAAAAAATGAGAGGGATAAATCATTGAAGGTGAAAGGGGTCTTCTATCTCAATACATTCCCTACCCCCACTATCACCGTGACCCTCCTGTTGCTCCACCACAGTTACTCAGCTATGCCTGCACATTATTACAATCACCTGGAGAGTTTTGTAAGAAAATCTGACTGCCTGGGCACTCCAGACCAATTGCAATAGAATGTCTGGGAGCAGAGCCTGAGCTCTGCCTCCTGTCAGCATTATGGTGAGTTGTATAATTATTTCGTTGTATTAATAATAGAAATAAAGTGCACAGGAAATGTAATGCACTGGAATAATCCTGAAACCATTCCCCCATCCTCCACTGTCCGTGGAAAAATTGTCTTCCACGAAACTGGTTCCTGGTGCCAAAAAGGTTAGCGACCACTGTTTTACATGATGGCAGCTCATGAGAATCTGAAAAATTACGGACCTTTTCCACCAACAAAAATGTATATGTGCACAAAATTTTGTGTTTAATATCAGAGAGTGCATGGTCTACCTTTCTGTTCCATGGACATCTCCGGGTCAAAAGATCCCAGTTTAAGAACTTGAGACTTCTCCTCTCTACCTCCAACTCACCAAACCATAAATTTAGAAGAGAGTTTTTAGCCCCTTTCTTAATTGCAAAATAAGCAAACTTCCAAGAAAAAGTCTTCTCCCCTGCCCCCCCTCACATGCCCGTCTCCAGCTAACTCAAGGGCTGCTTAGAAGAAACCCAAGCCTCCTTCTTCTGGCCATCTATCTCCATACTGAGGTTTCCAGGCCTGTGGTTGAGCTGTGCATTCACTCACCTGATACCAATGGCAATATTTTTCCTAGGCTCCCATGAATACAAATAACCCAGCTGTGAAAAGATCAACGCATGTGTCTGTTGTGGCCAGTCAGCTGCAAGTTATTGTTTGCAGCAGGGCATAGGAAGAATATGACGGCTTTTCTCCAATCAGAATCATTTTTATAAGAAAGTGACAAAGATGAAAAGTCATGGCAGAGAAGGTTGGAAATTAAAATACATCTGTGTCCAATTAGAGTCTGTGTTGCAGTTCCTGAGATAGTGATGTATGCCAGTTACAGGAAGAGGATCCAAAGCCCCCAACAGGATAGGCTTTTGAGTCGGGCATTGCCTTAGGCAAAAACTGTTAATGTTGATGGAGATGATTTATTCATTAAATGGCAACACTGATGCCTGACACATGCCCCCAGGGCTTAAAACCTAAGTTGTGCAGACAAGCAAATTGCCTAGCCACTGGTGGTCCATACATGTTTGCTGCCTATTCTCAGTGAAGTCCCTCATCTGAGTCCAAATGTAACTCAAACTTCTGTGGACTCAAGCTGATTTGTAATACCAATGCCAAACCCAAATCTACTTTTTCAAATCAAGAAAAGGAAAAAAAAGTATGTATTCCTCTTCCTGTTTGCCTTTAAGAATCTTGCTAGCATAGCCATGTAAATTATATTCCCTTCAGTGAAGTTCTCTTTCAGGCCCTAACAGGTTATGTGGTTTAACAATGTAGGGACAGTTTGGGAACCTTCATTCCCTTGCAAGGTGCCATGAATGGTCTCAGCTAAAATCAGCTGGAAGAGATTTGCTAATATGAATTATGAAGCCCTGATAACTTCTAACTAGGAAGAGAGGAGTTGTGTGCACATATATGCGCGCACACACACACACACACACATTTATAGGTCTTGTTAAATGAAGTTCTTAATTCTTATCATCATCTGATGCCTTCCCTTCAACTGTCAAAATTTCCACATGAAATCTAAACATAACATTTATTATTTTGCTATCTAACAAAAGATAAAATGTATTTTAATCCCCAAAGCTAGTACAGGAAGAAAAAATGAAGTCACATGAGCGAAGGTCCATACTGGTATGGGATTTGAATGCCTGGATGTGACAGTAAGTTGATTCATATTGGATTTTTGTATATTCTGGAACATGTAATGAGTTATTGATCTGTGATAAACTAAGCTGACATTTTTGCAACCAGTATGCGATCAGTACATCCAGTAAGCATACGTTTCAGAAATATATCGTTAGGATCACGTCACTGGTAGTTTTAGTAAACATTTGCAAACATTTGTTGCAAAAGAGAACAGAAATATATTTACAAGTGTGCGTGCATATCTACGATGTTTAATTCTGTCCTTTACCCACTAGGAAATATATTTTTCCTTAGCACAAGAGAAGTCTTCTCTTCACTCACCTCCAGTGTGCTTCCTTGATATCAGTTGATGCTGGGTTGAGAGGGTGATCTGAACTCCACTTTTCCCAGGCTTTTACTAGGGACTTAAAAACGTGCTTTCAAGCCAAACTCTCTTCAGATGACTCAGCCTTCAAATCCACCAGGTTATATTATCTCCTCCAGGTGTTGGTTGGACGTTCTGCAGTCTCCACCCATCCCCAGAGTCAAAGTTACGTGACCTGACACTGAAATTCTGAACGTCTCCTGAGCGACGAGACCACTTGCTAAGTTCAGGATGGAGGCGGGACTTTCAGGGGTTTCTCTCAGCCTCAACGACACACTGTAGACCTTGCTTTCAGGGACTGCAACTCTCAGCAGCTATTTTTAGAAGTAGGGGAGGGAGGGGGAAGCAAGAGGGGTTCTCTGTGGTGAGAAAACTTGGCAGAAGCTCCTAGTGACTTCTCTTGCTGCCAAGATGAAGAGAAAGGATGGAGCCATGGTAAAGACCTGACATCTGCTCTGCAGCTTATTGGAGGCCAAGTGCTGTGAAAGGCACTTCACCCACAACCTTACCGCGTGGGAATTGATACTCCCATTTTGCACATAAGGATCTGAGACTCCAAGGGTTCCGTTATTTTCTCTAAGTCACACAGGTAGTGACAGACATGGCATTAGAACCACTGCTCTAGGGACAGCCTACACATCTCATGGATGTATATACAATGCTGGTGATAATAATGCCTCTCTCATGGATTTGTTATAAAGACTAACATTTGTGAAGTATCTGTTTAAGTACTTGACACAATAGGGACTCAATACATGGAAACTGCTATTATTATCATTATCATAATAATCAATCATTATCACCTTGTTAGTCCTACCCAGGCCCCTATTACTATGTGACAATGTGCTTGTCACTTCATAAGTGTCTAATAAATTTTATAAAATTATCCAGTTACCAAATAGGAAGAGGATGTATTTACTGCTTCTCTTCACTCTCACACCAGGCCCAGGTTTTAAAGAACATGCTACGGTGTGTCAGCAGCACTCCCCTTGTGCAGGAAAGGCAAGGGCAATGCAAGTCTGTGAATTTGCTGGAGACGAGAGAACAGGGTGTAGGGACCTGAGTATCTCTCCTCGCTGCCATAGCAGAGAAGCACAGGAAGGCCATGACTGTTCGCAGAGGTATCCTGATATGTACTCTGAGGGTTAGCAGTTACCCTACTCTCCTAAAAAGAGCAAATCCTGCCTTGCCTTCCTCTGTGAACTCCCCATAAGAACTTCTCAGGACACCCAGAGTGCCCACAGTGATGGGTTGCTGCCCTAGTTAACCTCTTGCCTCTTCTCATCTCCTACTAGCAAAGGTTGTGGCATTTGCTAGTGGGAGAGGTTTTCCCATTGGCTGATTATTGGCTAACACTCATTGGATTCCAAGGTTGACCCTAGTTTTACTTATTTTCAGGTAATAATCCAATAAACTACATTTGTTAGAATTCAGACTCCAAAATCCCTTTAGCCCATTGTTTTTCAAATGTCCCTCAGTCTCTTTCAAAATCTTTCTTCCTATATTGAGGAGCTCTGCTGACTTGAGATTAATTCTAATTAATCTAATGTTATGTGTAACAGTGATTAAACCTTCTTCATTTTTCCACCTTAACCTACCTACCCCTTTCCCTTAGATAAGCCTCCTAGCATCTTACTGCATATACTTACCATCTTATTTCTGACACAGCTCTTTTCAGGGGCAGTAACATTTGGTAGCAAATGTTATGACTTAGTGCCAAGAAACTTGGATTCCATTTCAATATAATGCTTACCTCACTCACTAAGGCCAAAGGATCATTAACTTCCCTGAGCCTCAGTTTTCCCATTAGTAAATTAGAAGACTTGGTCATAGATGATCTTTAGAATCCATTCAGGTTTTAATCTGTTCTATCAAAAATCACTTGACCTTTAACATATGCATGTAGAAACTATGTGCACTTTTTCATTTCCCCTCAAAATAACTACTTTTTATTATTAAACTATGGGTTTGGTGAGATCCCTTTGGGATTACATATTTTTTGCATAATCCATGAAATTTAATATTTGGACAGTGCTCATGATGAAGTCGGGGGGATGATCAATAAACATTTAAATGCAAACTATTTAAGATGTTCTGCCTCTATCTTTATGTAACCAATGGAAGAGATGAGAAAATGAGAAAAAGAGGGCCAGTGTAAACTAAGGTATTTTTTAACAGACAAAATGATCAGACTCTCCAATGGCAAGAACAAAATTTTATAAATGCTTTTTGCTTCTACTATAAAACCTCTAGCAATAAAAAATAAAACTTTCTTAAGACTTCTTTAAGGCATGGCTATTAAAATCTTCCTACCAAGGAAAACTTCTCAAGAGGGAAATGAATTTTTTTTTGATGTGGATGGGACCTAAAAATGTGAATCTACTAAATGAGAAACATTTATAAACTTGATTATTCCCTTCCTGTCTGTAAATCACCTGTTACTTTTTCCCTTCCTCCATTTTTCCCTCTGGTTTAGCTGTTTCACACATGTGAAATAGAAATACATGGAACACAGGCATCTAGTCCTTCTTGCTGCACCCATGGCAGGCGTAACTAATCAATCATAGTACTCTTTCCCCATGCTTCTTTCTGTAGCCATAGCATCTTTGCCAGTGCAGCATCCCACGTAGTCACTATCAGAGTTGGCATAATACATAACACTTACTTGCCTCCCATGAACTAGAGACTAACTGGGTCCCTAATATATGGTTTTCCAGGCCTACCACTACCCCCAGAGTAGTAGCTGTGACATTGTCCACTGTATCATTCAATAAAGTTTAAAAATGGCTGTGAGAGCAAAGGCAGGCACAAGGGAAGTGACTATGATTATGAAAGAGGGAGAATCTGAAAAAAGAGTAATTACTAAATTGCTTTTTTGGCTAATTATCTATATAATTTATTGAACATCTACTCTGTACCCAGACCAGAGATGATGAGTAGGGTAAGCCTATGCCAGCCTTTGAAAGGCCTTTATTTCACTTCTCCTTTTATTCACTCATTTATTCAATGAGCTCATTTATTCAATGAGCACTTATAGTTCATCTCTGAAACTAATCCGTATGTAATCATAATGATCTCAGAGAGACAGAAGTGAGTGGTCCTGAAGAAAGATCTTAGTTCCCTGTCCAGGAATTGTACCTAGCGGCTAGTGCACCAGGGGCTAGAGGCTAGAAGCAAAGTTCCCTGGTTCTTACCTTGTTTGAAAGCAAAAATGTTTCAAGGAGGCAAAAACTGTAAACACAGGTACAAAGTTTATCATTTATTAGAGACCCAGCACAACATATGGGAGAGCACACAGAGAAACAGTTATTTAAGACTGAAGCAAGGCAGAAATACACACCCAGAGAGAAAGGGTGTGGGCATCCTTCCTAATGAGGGGGAGCCAGTAAAGAGGTGATTTAAATCCCTTATATAGGACAGTCCTTCTGGGTCTTTGTTTACCTTTGACCAATTATCTCGTTTCTTTTCCCACACCTGACCTATTCTAGGACCCTCCCAAACATGTGTGAGCAACTTTTTGCTAAGATGGATCCCACTGCAGAGAACTTTGGGGGTATGTACACACTTATTATGGGGTGGCACCCCCTCCCTTTTTGACCTCCAAGGAACCTTCCTGCGCATGTGCAGACGGGGACGTTTTCCTTGACCTCAGGAGTGGTCATCTTATCTCTTTACTTCAGCAGAGCTCAGCTTCTGCCACTAGCTTTGTCCTTGGAGTGTCTGGGGGAAGCAGAGCTTCAATTTTACTCCACTTGACAGATACCAGCTGTCCAGTCCTGGAGCCTATCTATCTCCTACCTCAATAGGATTTAGGTAAAAGAACATGAGACCTAATAATTATTGCAAGCCTGCTATGTGCCAAGCACTATGGTAGTGCTTGGCCAATGATATATCATTAAGTCTTTAACAACCCTATTAGGATTGGCATTGTTCTTATTTTATACATAAGAACATTAAAACTCATCGAGGTAATGTTTCCAAGAAATTGGGATATAAACCCAGCTTCATTTGTCTCTATACAGTGCTCTTTCCACTATACCAAATTACCTCTAAAAAGACCTTAGATATTTGGCACTCTTTTTATTAACATATCAGAAAACTGAGTCCTGGAAACATAAGTTACCAGAAACAGAGAGCAGTGGCTGTCTGTCCAAGCCATACCTACACATGTAGCTTAAGTTGCCCTCTTACATTTAACATCAGTCCAGTAGGAAAGGAAAGGAAACATCTAGGGGAGAAAAGAAACAGAGGAAAAGCCAGAAAACCTAATGCGAGATATTCCTACTTTCTAATCCCCCACTTACAGCACAGTGTTTGTCAGTGCTTCCCCAAAATGACTGTGATGCAATGTGTGTGTATGTTTAAAGAAAAGGACAGATGGAAAATTTTTGAATATAGCTCCATGAATGTATTATTAAGAGTAAAAAGTTCTTATTTCATATTTCCATGTACAACTTTTAAAAGAAGACACAGTCTGTTGAAATAATCCTCCAGAAGAACTTCTGAATTCTAAAGCAGGTGTACAATTGTTAATCAAGAGTTTAATGTTTACTGTAGCTAGCCCATTAGCTTTAGCTAACTGTAATTTATGTCCTGATGGATTGTATTTTTATAAGCTATACATTCATTTTATAGCACTTCAGGGCCTTTTGTGTAATCAATAAAAATATTTGCATGCTATTTTTATAGGACCTGAAATATAATTTTGCTATTTAAAGTAAATATAAAGATGCATATTTACATATTTTAATTTATGACATTGGCTAGAGCTGTTATTTATGTCATAATCAATAACATAACACATTTTTGGTCCTCTATGTAAAGGTTCATATATGTCACTATTTTTATGGAAAAAGAGAAAAGAACCCACCATTAAACAACTCACTTTCTGACAACTTCCAGAAACTTCATGGAGGGAAAAATGATGCCTGTAAGATGGCTCTTACTCTTTGAACTTATATTGTCATAAAGGAAAGTAGAAAATTAATACAATAATCTAGATAAATCTGGCAAAAAAAAAAAACCCTCCCTGAAATATCCAAATCAATTAGTAGAGATAAGAATAACATTTCAGTCCAACGCTAAATAATGGCCCAGTTTGGGCTTCCCTGGTGGCGCAGTGGTTGAGAGTCCACCTGCCGATGCAGGGCACATGGGTTCGTGCCCCAGTCCGGGAAGATCCCACATGCCGCGGAGCGGCTGGGCCCGTGAGCCATGGCCGCTGAGCCTGCGCGTCCGGAGCCTGTGCTCCGCAACGGGAGAGGCCACAACAGTGAGAGGCCCGCGTACCGCAAAAAACAAACAAACAAACAAACAAAAACAATGGCCCAGTTTTCTTTCTCTCTTTTTTGGAGAGGAGGGAAGATGGGGTAGGTTTATGTGTGCATCATTATGTGGGAACATATTGAAAAGTTTTACAAGGTTTCAGATTTTCTTAAGATTAAGTTTTGGCTGCAAATAAAATTAATCCCTACTCAATGAAAGAAGAATACTTCTGATAGTATATGGAAGTGTGTAGAAGAAAGACAATTACCTGTTTTAAAAACTTAGGGGTTTTAACATTTTGATTTATACACAGACGCACACCCTCCTCGTTTTGGTTTTGTTTTTCAAAAATGAAAATGTATGAAATAAGAGGTTCTACAGCTTATCTTTTTGTATTAGTATATAGTAGATGTATTTCTATGTACAAAATGTTAACATCTCATCACTTTAAATAGTTGTATGGTATTCCAGTGACTGAATATACCATAATTTAAATATTCTCCTGTTAATAGATATTTTAGGCTGTTTGAAATTTATTGCTATCATAAATAGACTTAAGTATACATACATTTATGGGCAGTTGCCTAATTCTTTTTAAAAGAAGTAATTCACAGAGGTGGGCCTTCTGGTTGAAAGGATAAGCACATCTTACATTCAAATACATAGTGTCAGATTGCTCCCACCAATACATACAAGAATGCTCATGTGCCCATATATATTCAACTTTTGATTTTATCATTCTTTATAATTAATGCCAACATTATTTAATATAAATGATAACTCATTGTTTTAATTTGCATTTTGATTACTAATGAAACTGTTACCTTTTTATAGGTCAATTGGCCGAAATTACCTGCTCAATATCATCTGCCTTTTTTTTTTTTTTTTTTTTTTTTTTGCAGTACACGAGCCTCTCACTGTTGTGGCCTCTCCCGTTGCGGAGCACAGGCTCCGGACGCGCAGGCTCAGTGGCCATGGCTCACAGGCCCAGCCACTCCGCGGCATGTGGGATCTTCCCGGACCGGGGCACGAACCCTCATCCCCTGCATTGGCAGGCGGACTCTCAACCTCTGCGCCACCAGGAGGCCCCATTTGCCTTTTTATTATTGGCATATTTGCATTTTTTATTATTGAAGTGCACTTAACATATTAAGAATATTAGTCCTTTCATTTGTAAAAGAATGAACGTGGACCCCCTACATCACACCGTATAAAATTAACTCAAAAATGAATCATAGCCCTACATGTAAAAGCTAAAACTATTATAACTCTTAGAAGAAAACATAATGCCTTGTGGCCTTGGATTAGGCAATGGTTTCTTAGATATGACACTAAAGCACAAACGACAAAATACAAAATAGGTAAGTCGGACTTCACTGAAATTTTAAACATTTGTGCTTCAAAGGACACCATCAAGAAAGTGAAAAGACAACCCATGGAATGAGAGAAAACATCTGCAAATCATATACCTTATAAGGGGCTTTCATCCATAATATATAAAGACCTTTTATGACTCATTAATTAAAAAGCCTAATAACCCAATTTATAAATGGGCAAAAGAACTTGAATAATTTCTCCAAAGAAAATATACAAATGGCCAATGAACACATGAAAAGATATTCCACATCTTTAGTCATTAAAAAATGCAAAGCAATACCACAGTGAGATTCTATTTCACACCCACTAAGATGCTATGATCAAAAAGACAGACAATAACACATGTTGGTGAGCACAAAGAGAAATTAGAACCCTCATACATTGTTGGTAGGAATAGAATATTATGAAGCCAATGTGGAAAACAGTTTAGCAGTTCCTCAAAAAATGAAATGTAGGGTTATCTTAGCAATTCGACTCTTAGGTATATACCCAAGAGAAATGAAAGCATATATCCATGCAAAATCTTGTATATAAATGTTCACAGCAATATTATTCATAATAGCCAAAAAGTAGAAATAACCCAAACATCCATCAACTGATGAATGGATAAACAAAATATGGTCTATCCATACAAAAGAATATGATTCAGACATAAAAGTAATAAAGTACTGATATGTGATACAACATGGATAAACCATGAACCTTGAAAATTTTGTGCTAAGTGAAAGGAGCCAGACATAAAAGGCCACATACTGTATGATTCCATTTGTAAGAAATGTCTAGAATAGGCAAATCTAGAGACAGAAAATAGATTCATGATTACCAGGGACAGGGGAAGGAGGGATGTGGAGTGACTGCTTAGGGGTACAGGGTTTATTTTAGGGGTGATGAGATGGAATTAGACTGTAGTGATGGGTACATGACTCTATCAATATGCTAAAAACCACTGAATTATATAATTTAAAAGAATAAATTTTTTAGCATGTGAATTATATCTCAATACAGCTTTTTGTTTGGTTTGGTTTGGTTTGGTTTTTTTTTGCGGTATGCGGGCCTCTCACTGTTGTGGCCTCTCCCGTTGCGGAGCACAGGCTCCGGACGCGCAGGCTCAGCGGCCGTGGTTCACGGGCCCAGCCGCTCCACGGCATGTGGGATCTTCCCGGACCGGGACACGAACCCGTGTCCCCTGCATCAGCAGGCGGACTCTCAACCACTGCGCCACCAGGGAAGCCCAATACAGCTGTTATTTTAAAAAATAATAATACTTTTGTTCTTGCAAACAATTTCTAGTTAGTATTTTCAAGTTTTATTGTGTTTTTCACTATATATAATCTTCCGTATTTTTATAGTAAAAATATCAGTCTTTTTCTCTATGATTTTTGGTTTTGTGTCATATTTAGAAACTCTGTCCCTACTTTAGGTTTGTGGAAATAATCACACTTTGTTATAATCTCTTTTTAAAATTTAGATATTTGATCCATTAGAAATTTATTTTTTGGGTAGGCTATCAAATGTGAAAGAGAATTCCAGCTTTTTTTTCCAAAATGGATAGGCAGTTGTTTCAGGTTGGGTATTTAATAATTTATCCTTTTGCTGTTGCTTGAAATGCTACCATATTTATGTTTAATTGGCATATTAGAATGAATTTAATTTGTACATTAAAATGTGTGTCTATCCATATCCTCTGCTCTGGTCCACTGACTTGGATGCTTCTTCCTGCATCACTGTAGCACTGTTTTACTTGTAGCTTTTTTTTTTTTAACATCTTTATTGGAGTATAATTACTTTACAATGGTGTGTTAGTTTCTGCTTTATAACAATGTGAATCAGCTATACATATACATATATCCCCATATCTCCTCCCTCTTGCCTCTCCCTCCCATCTTCACTATCTTAGCATGGACATATATACACTACCAAATGTAAAATAGTTGTAGCTTTAAAATACATGTTATTACATGAGTAGGCAAGGGTTATTTTCTTTGTCCAGAACCATCCAAACTAGCCATATACTATAATTCTAAGTGTTTTTTTAAAGTAGTCTTCAGTAACCCAACACCAAAAAAAGAGCATTGGGAATTTAATTCCAATTACACTGTATTTAGAGATTAATTTAGAGATCATAGACATAGTTATCACATTGAGACTTCTTATGTAGGAATTAAATCTTCTTCACTTACCCATCTCCTTTCATGTTCCTCAGAAAAACATTACGGTTTTCTTCATATACATTCAGCACATTTCTTTCCAAGTTTATCCTCAGGTAACCTATGTGTAACTAGCCTTTGTGAATGGAATATTTTCCCAATAAACATTGCAATATCTGTGTGGTATTTGGCTTATAGGAAAGCTCGTGATTTTTTCATTATTTTATGAACTATTAATCTTGCTAAACTCTCTTATTCTTCTAAAATTTCCATGTTCTCCTCCTTCTTTCTAATATATTGATGATTATATTTCACTTTCTTGATTTATTGCTTTGGGCAGCACATTCAAAATCATAGTAGATAATAGTAGCAATTGATGACTGATGTCCATGGCTTTTTTTTTTTCTTTAAGAGGAATTCTTGGATTTTACCACTAAGAACTGAGTTGGATTTCGATTTGAGCAGTTGACATTTGATCATGTTAAAGCATTATCCTATTGTAGTTTTGTTTCAGAGCTGTACTCAAGATGTATTTCAAGTTTTTAACAGATGTACTGTAGTGGTAGAAGTAATTCACCTTTCTGGTAATAATTTCTGTGTTATCACCCAAATCGTCCTTTCAATAAATATGTATTTAGCCAAACACCGACCTAAGCACTAGGGATACAAATATGGCCCCTGCTTTCTAGCTCTCACTGCTATAGGCAATTTCTTTTACCCTCTTTATTACTCTGAGAAACTTATGAGACACAGTATAACAGTGGGTCACTAAAGCAGTGGTGCTCATGAGAGAGGAGAGAAGGACACTAGAGGGACAGATCAGCACTGGAGAAGGAAGAGAGGCAGGTGTGGTGCGTAACATTTAACAAAGCACCCCATGGTGCTGTATGGCCACCATGTTGGTCTCTGAACTTTAGTAATATCTAACCTTAATGTAGTCTTTTACAGTTTTACTCTATAAAACTTACATATATTCTCACAAAATTCATTACTTTACTCCTAATGATAACCTCATGTTACACATATTATCAACATTACAGAAGAGGAAACTGAAACTTGGCATTGTTGGGATACCAAAGCTAAGCAAAACACCAAAACCTGTGCTCTTTGCACTCACCCTAAGAAAATAATTGAATAAAACAATATATGGTTTAATAATTTCCATCATCTTTGGCAGAGGGTTTTAGAATTCATTCTTCCCTGATTTTTTACCCCCAAGATTTTTTACCCCATTTCCCACTTTAACCAGACAGTCACTTGTTAATCACACCAGGCCTTCCCAATCATTGCTTTTCCCAATCCCTCTGAATTGTAGGAATCCCTAAGGCCAGACCTCTGTGAAAGTCCTGTGTTCTTGTCCCACAAGTACTGTCTTGACTTGGGCTGATCAAGAGGCAAGGGAGGGGATGTTCCAATCAGGGCCAAATTCTCTGCTGCAGTATGAAAAAATGCTGGCTTTCCATCAAGCCCTCAAGGCTTAAGGCCATTACCAGGGAGTCAGAAACCTTTGCTGGGTAGCCATACTCCTCAAACCAAGGGGAACCTGCTCCTTCCCCAGAGTGGGGATTGCCTCAGTACCCAAGTCCTTTTCTTAATTGTCTCCATTTACTGAGCACACATAAGAGACTGTTTGGGCAACAGGATGTTGTATTTCTTTACCTCTCTGCAACTTAAGGAATATCAGAGGGAGAAAAGTGGTAGAGGGAGCTCAGGAGGCCAGATCAGCAATTCAGTCCCTGCTGAAAACTGCTCCAGATCTCACTGCTAAAGTGGAATCTTGAGAGCTCTCTGGCATATTAAATATTCATCAAAAGCCAAACACTACTTTGTCAACATTTGACTGACTAATACAAGTGTAGCTTTGTCCCATCTCTACTCTTGGATTGCTCAGATATACATCGCACTAAATTACAGTTTTAATGAAGTCGGGTTAAAAGATAAGGAAAGAATCCTTTGTAGTTTATCCCTGCCTTTCATTTCCTCTTAATTTAACCATAAACTAAATGGATTCATAAAATGTTCATAGAGGGCAATAAAGTGATGTTTTTAATACAAAGGTTGCTTAGGTAATTAAGCATACATTCTATAACATTCTGTGTAATTTGAAATGGTTTGCATGAAATTAACAAATACTTACATCTGTTTTATTTCTTCTTCTATTAATGGCAAATAATAAAAAGAAAAAAAAGTAAGTACCTACGTATGTAAGCACCTGCAGTTTAGAAATTGAAACTGCAGATGTTGCTAAAGGCTATATCTTTTTCTTGGAAATGTGTCATTAAATTTAATTAGATTTCTTATTTGTCTTCCTTTTCTTTCACTTTTTTGCTCTACTTTTTCTTTTCTGCCTCCCTCCCCATTTGCCCTCCTCTCTCTCCCCGCTAAACACTATGAAAACACTATACATTTCAAATGACACACATAATATAAATGAAAACTAATCACTATAAGAGAAAATAAAGTGGCCATTTTTCTAATCCTCTATGACATTATAAATTTTCTTGAAAATACTGTTACTTCAAAGCTCACCCTGACCATTACATAATATCATAATGATCATGGCCCCCCACACTCACTTTTCATAACCTTTCTTTTTCTAAACAAAAAGGAAAACTGTCCTTGAAGTATTAAAGTCATATTCAATTTTTTCTAGAACTTTTCGTAAAGAGAATTGGAAGTGATCTAATCTTTATTGTTATAGAATTTCATCAGCTGGCTGTCAAGATGTGATTTCTTACTCTGAAATGATCCACTCTCTATTATATTTCATGTTAACATTTCAAATCAAGTAAAATGGTGATGTTCATGTTGTCCAAGATAACTGAGAGAAGAAGCCACTGAACTGTATTTCTTTTATTTTTTTTTAACATCTTTACTGGGGTATAATTACTTTACAATGTTGTGTTAGTTTCTGCTGTATAATGAAGTGAATCAGCCATTTGTATACATATATCCCCGTATCCCCTCCCCACTTGCTTCTTGCTCCCACGCTCCCTATCCCACCCCTCTAGGTGATCACAAAGCACAGAGCTGACCTCCCTGTGCTATGCGGCTGCTTTCCACTAGCTATATATTTTACATTTGCTACTGTGTATATGTCAATGCTACTCTCTCACTATGCCCCAGCTTAAGCTACCCCCTCCCCGTGTCCTGAAGTCCATTCCTAAGTCTGCGTCTTTATCAGGTCCTGCCCCTACGTTCATCAGAACCTTCTTTTTTTTTAGATTTCAAATATATGTGTTAACATATGGTATGTGTTTTTCTCTTTCTGACTTACTTCACTCTGTATGACAGACTCTAGGTCCATCCACATCACTACAAATAACTCAATTTTGTTTCTTTTTATGGCTGAGTAATATTCCATTGTATATATGTGCCACATCTTCTTTATCCATTCATTTGTCGATGGACACTTAGGTTGCTTCCACGTCCTGGCTATTGTAAATAGTGCGACAATGAACATTGTGGTACATGTCTCTCTTTGAATTATCGTTTTCTCAAGGTATATGCCCAGTAGTGGGATTGCTGGGTCATATGGTAGTTCTATTTTTAGTTTTTTAAGGAACATCCATACTGTTCTCCATAGTGGCTATCTCAATTTACATTCCCACAAACAGTGCAAGAGGGTTCCCTTTTCTCCACACCCTCTCCAGCATTTATTGTTTGTAGAGTTTTTCATGATGGTCATTCTGACCAGTGTGAGGTGATACTCATTGTAGTTTTGATTTGCATTTCTCTCATGATTAGTGATGTTGAGCATCCTTTCATGTGTTTGTTGGCAATCTGTATATCTTCTTTGGAGAAATGTCTATTTAGGTCTTCTGCCCATTTTTGGATTGGGTTGTTTGATTTTTTGATACTGAGCTACATGAGCTGCTTGTATATTTTGGAGATTAATCCTTTGTCAGTTGCTTCATTTGCAAATATCTTCTCCCATTCTGAGGGTTGTCTTTTCGCCTTGTTTATGGTTTTCTTTGCTGTGCAAAAGCTTTTAAGTTTCATTATGTACCATTTGTTTTTATTTCCCTTTGTCTAGGAGGTGGGTCAAAAAGGATCTTGCTGTGATTTATGTCATACTGTTCTATGTCTTCCTCTAAGAGTTTTATAGTGTCTGGCCTTACATTTAGGTCTTTAATCCATTTTGAGTTTATTTTTGTGTGTGGTGTAAGGGAGCATTCTAATTTCATTATTTTACATGTACCTGTGCAGTTTTCCCAGCACCACTTATTGAGGAGGCTGTCTTTTCTCCATTGTATATTCTTGCCTCCATTATCAAAGATAAGTTGACCATATGTGCATGGGTTTATCTCTGGGCTTTCTATCCTGTTCCATTGATCTATCTTTCTGTTTTTGTGCCAGTACCATCCTGTCTTGATTACTGTAGCTTTGTAGTATAGTCTGATGTCAGGGAGCCTGATTCCTCCAGCTCCATTTTTCTTTCTCAAGATTGTTTTGGCTATTCGAGATATTTTGTGTTTCCATACAAATTGTGAAATGTTTTGTTCTAGTTCTGTGAAAAATGCCATTGGTAGTTTTATAGGGATTTCATTGAATCTGTAGATTGCTTTGGGTAGTATAGTCATTTCACAATGTTGATTCTTCCAATCCAAGAACATGGTATATCTCTCCATCTGTTTGTATCGTCTTTAATACCTTTCATTAGTGTCTTATAGTTTTCTGCATACAGGTCTTTTATCTCCTTAGGTAGGTTTATTCCTAGGCATTTTATTCTTTTTGTTGCAGTGGTAAATGGGAGTGTTTCCTTCATTTCTCTTTCAGATTTTTCATCATTAGTGTTTAGGAATGCAAAAGATTTCTGTGCATTAATTTTGTATCCGGCTGCTTTACCAAATTCATTGATTAGCTCTAGTAGTTTTCTGGTAGCATCTTTAGGATTCTCTATGTATAGTATCATGTCATCTGCAAACAGTGACAGTTTTACTTCTTTTCCAATTTGGATTCCTTTTATTTCTTTTTCTTCTCTGATTGCTGTGGCTAGAACTTCCAGAACTATGTTGAATAATAGCAGTAAGAGTGGGCAACTTTGTCTTGTTGCTGATCTTAGAAGAAATGGTTTCAGTTTTTCACCATTGAGAACAATGTTGGCTTTGGGTTTGTCATATATGGCCTTTATTATGTTGAGGTAGTTTCCCTCTATTCCTACCTTCTGGAGAGTTTTTATCAGAAATGGGTGTTGAATTTTGTTGAAAGCTTTTTCTGTATCTACTGAGATGATCATATGGTTTTTCTCCTTCAATTGGTTAATACGGTGTATCACATAGATTGATTCTGTATCTTGAAGAATCCTTGCGTTCCTGGGATAAACCCCACTTGATCATGGTGTATGATCCTTTTAATATGCTGTTGGATTCTGTTTGCTAGCATTTTGTTGAGGATTTTTGCATCTATGTTCATCAGTGATATTGGTCTGTAGTTTTCTTTCTCTGTGGCATCTTTGTCTGATTTTGGTATCAGGGTAATGGTGGCCTCGTAGAATGAGTTTGGGAGTTTTCCTCCCTCTGCTATATTTTGGAAGAGTTTGAGAAGGATAGGTGTTTAGCTCTTCTCTAAATGTTTGATAGAATTGTCCTGTGAAGCCATCTGGTGTTGGGCTTTTGTTTGTTGGAAGATTTCTAATCACAGTTTCAATGTCAGTACTTGTGATTGGTCTGTTTATATTTTCTATTTCTTCCTGGTTCAGTCTCAGAAGGTTGTACTTTTCTCCGAATTTTGCCATTTCTTCCAGGTTGTCCATTTGATTGACATACAGTCGCTTGTAGTAATCTCTGATGATCCTTTGTATTTCTGCAGTGTCAGTTGTTACATCTCCTTTTTCATTTCTAATTCTGTTGATTTGAGTCTTCTCCTTTTTTTCTTGCTGAGTCTGGCTAATGGTTTATCAACTTTGTTTACCTGCTCAAAGAACCAGCTTTTAGGTTTACTGATTTTGCTATTGTTTCCTTCATTTCTTTTTCATTTATTTCTGATCTGATCTTTATGATTTCTTTCCTTCTGCTAACTTTGTGGGTTTTTTGTTCTTTCTCTAGTTGCTTTAGGTGTAAGGTTAGGTTATTTGAGATGTTGCTTGTTTCTTAAAGTAGGATTGTATTGCTATAAACTTCCCTGTTAGAACTGCTTTTGCTGTATCCCATCGGTTTGGGGTCATCATGTTTTCATTGTCATTTGTTTCTAGGTATTTTTTGATTTCCTCTTTGATTTCTTCAGTGATCTCTTGGTTTTTTAGTAGCATATTGTTTAGCCTCCATGTGTTTGTATTTTTTACAGATTTTTGCCTGTAATTGATATCTGGTCTTATACCATTGTGGTTGGAAAATATACTTGGTACAATTTCAATTTTCTTAAATTTACCACGGCTTGATTTGTGACCCAAGATATGATCTATCCTGAAGAATGTTCCAAGTGCAGTAGAGAAGAAAGCGTTTTCTGTTGTTTTTGGATGGAATGTCCTATAAATATCAATTAAGTCCATCTTGTCTAATTTGTCATTTAAAGCTTGTGTTTCCTTATTTATTTTCATTTTGGATAATCTGTCCATTGGTGAAAGTGAGGTGTTAAAGTGCCCTACTATGAATGTGTTACTGTCGATTTCCCCTTTTATGGCTGTTAGTATTTGCCTTATGTATTGAGGTGCTCCTATGTTGGGTGGATAAATATTTGCAATTGTATCTTCTTCTTGGTTCGATCCCTTGATCATTATGTAGTGTCCTCCTTTGTCTCTTGTAATAGTCTTTGTTTTGAAGTCTACTTTGTCTGATATGAGAATTGCTACTCCAGCTTTCTTTTGATTTCCATATGCATGAAATATCTTTTTCCATCCCCTCACTTTCAGTCTGTATGTGTCCCTAGATCTGAAGTGGGTCTCTTATAGACAGCGTACATATAGGTCTTGTTTTTGTATCCATTCAGCCCATCTGTGTCTTTTGCTTGGAGCATTTAATCCATTTAAATTTAAGGTAATTGTCAATATGTATGTTCCTATTACCATTTTATTAATTGTTTGGAGTCGTTTTGTAGGTTTTTTCCTTCTCTTGTGTTTCCTGCCTAGAGAAGTTCCTTTAGCATTTGTTGTAAAGCTGGTTTGGTGGTGCTGAATTCTTTCGGCTTTTGCTTGTCTGTGAAGGTTTTAATTTGTCCGTCAAATCTGAATGAGATCCTTGCTGGGTAGAGTAATCTTGGTTGTAGGTTTTTCCCTTTCATCACTTTAAATACATCCTGCCACTCCCTTCCGGCTTGCAGAGTTTCTGCTGAAAGATCAACTGTTAACCTTATGGGGATTCCTTTGTATGTTATTTGTTGCTTTTCCCTTGCTGCTTTTAATATTTTTTCTTTGTATTTAATTTTTGACAGTTTGATTAATATGTGTTTTGACGTGTTTCTCCTTGGATTTATCCTGTATGGGATTCTGTGCTTCCAGGACTTGACTGACTATTTCCTTTCCTATATTAGGGGAGTTTTCAACTATAATCTCTTCAAATATTTTCTCAGTCCCTTTCTTTTTCTCTTTTTATTCTGGGACCCCTATAATTCAAATGCTGGTGCGTTTAATGTTGTCCCAGAGGTCTCTGAGACTGTCCTCCTTTCTTTTCGTTCTTTTTTCTTTATTCTGCTCTGCAGTGGTTATTTCCCCTATTTTATCTTCCAGGTCACTTATCTGTTCTTCTGCCTCAGTTATTCTGCTATTGATTCCTTCTAGAGAATTTTTAATTTCATTTATTGTGTTGTTCATCATTGTTTGTTTGCTCTTCAGTTTTTCTAGTTCCTTGTTAAACATTTCTTGTTTAACAACAAGAAATTTTTCTCCATTCTATTTCCAAGATTTTGGATCATGTTTACTATCATTACTCTGAATTCTTTTTCAGGTAGACTGCCTATTTCCTCTTCAGGTGTTTGGTCTGGTTGGTTTTTACCTTGCTGCTTCATCTGCTGCATATTTCTCTGTCTTCTCATTTTGCTTAACTTACTGTGTTTGGGGTCTCCTTTTTGCAGGCTGCAGGTTCGTAGTTCCCAATGTTTTTGGTTTCTGCCCCCAGTGGGTGAGGTTGGGTCATTCAGTTGTGTAGGCTTCCTGGTGGAAGGAACTGATGCCTGTGTTCTGGTGGGTGGGGCTGGATGTTGTCTTTCTGGTGGGCAGGGCTGCATCTTGTGGTGTGTCTTGGGATGTCTGTGAACTTAGTATGATTTTAGGCAGCCTCTCTGCTAATGGGTGGTGTTCCCGTCTTGCTAGTTGTTTGGCATGGGGCATCCAGCACTGGAGCTTGCTAGCTATTGGGTGGAGCTGGGTCTTAGTGTTGAGATGAGGATCTCTGGGAGAGCTCTCGCCATTTGATATTACATGGGGCTGGGAGGTCTCTGGTGGTCCAATGTCCTGAACTCGGCTCCCCCACCTTAGAGGCTCAGGCCTGACACCCGGCCAGAGCACCAAGACCCTGTCAGCCACACGGCTCCAAAGCAAGTTTTCCGTGATGCTCCCCAGGTTATAGTCATAGAGATTTGTCTGCATTGTATTTCTCTAAGTTCATTTAGACTTAAGCAGCAAGTATTGATAATCAGAGCCTAAGGGTGCTTAATTTTACCTGGAGTGATAATGGTTTAAGTAACCTAATTTTTGAACATTTTTCTCATCTACACCACACTAAGAAAGACAAAAGTTCCCTTAGCAAATCTAACATGATGATTTTGGATAATTTCACAAAAAATTTTAAAAGTATCTATCAGCATTTTCAGTAAAAGTGTCAGGCTGAAAAGATAGCACTGAACAGTCAGCTCAGAAAAGTATTAGATAAAATATGATGAATTGCTGGGTCTACTTTTTCTGTGTTTGTAAGACATGATTGAGGAATGGGAATGACTCCATCATTGTACACTGTATGGTTTCCATGTTGGAGGAAACAGTCCAGAAAATGGGAAGGGTAAAAGTTTCTCACCTCAATGTTTCCGAGCACGTGCAACTTCAGAGGATATGTGGGCTAAACTAGTCGTTCGATGATTTCCTCTTACTTTCTTGTAAGCATTTGGCTTATTTAGATTTTGGTGTTCCTCTGGAAGATAGAAAGTTCTTCTGTCCACTAGCTGTAATTTTAATAAGAGTTTCCAATTTGTTGCTGGGTATCCCCACAGGGACACCATACCAGCACTTTAAGCTCCACTTAGCCAAAACCAAACTCAGTTATCCCCCCTGCAAACCTGCTCCACTTCCTGTGTCTCCATCTCTTACAATAATTCAACTTTTCTTAAATTCAGCCAGACAGAGAAACTTGGAAAAATCTCCCACATCTCTACCTCTGACATTCAAAGATCAGCCCACTCTGGTGCGTCACTGGTATATAACCCTACTTTTCCATTGATTCCACCACTAAAGTCATCTTCTGTCATGACCCCTATATTAGCATCCTTACTTCAGAAGCCTCCTGTTTCTCTAAGCTGTGCTTCTCTCTGGTTAAGTGCTGTCTCTCAAAAGAACAACCTAGATTAGCATGATATTTTCCTCAAAAATCTATGGCTTCTAACGGTTCTGAAGAGCCTAGGGGCAGGACAGGAATAAAGACGCAGACGTAGAGAATGGACTTGAGGACACAGGGAGGGGAAAGGGTAAGCTGGGATGAAGTGAGAGAGTGGCATGGACATAATATATACACTACCAAATGTAAAATGGGTAGCTAGTGGGAAGCAGCCGCATAGCACAGGGAGATCAGCTCGGTGCTTTGTGTCCACCTAGAGGGTTGGGATAGGGAGGGTGGGAGGGAGATGCAAGAGGGAAGGGATATGGGGATATAGGTATACGTATAGCTGATTCATTTTGTTATAAAGCAGAAACTAACACACCCTTGTAAAGCAATTATACTTCAATAAAGATGTTAAAAAAGAAAAAAAACGATGGCTTCTAAACACCCTGAGAAAAACTTTCGAACTCCAGGAAATGCCAATTCAGAAATCCCATACAGAACCCTAGCCCGTCCTTCCAGTCACATCTCCTACTCTTTGCCTCCAGGAACGGCAGGCACGCCCCAAGTCCACCACACCCCTGCCACCCCCTCCCGCCTTCGCTGTTCCACAGTCCACATTGGCTATAGTCCTCTACCTTTGACACTCATCTTTCAGAGTGCTTGGCTCAGCTTATATGACCCCGCATCATGAAGTCTTTTACAACCTCACTATTATTCCCACCCCCTTTTCCCATCTGTCTACAGCACTCTTTCTCTACTTCTGGATTCAGCATCTACTGCCACATATGATGTTAGCTTCTGCACGTTCTGTCTCTCCAGTTAGGATGCACACCCTCCCACTCATTATTGCATCCATCAAACGTCTGCAGGATTCCAGTCCCAGCCACTATTCTAGACAATAATAATACAAAGACCTACTTCTCTCTCTCAATAAGGTCAGTCTAGTATGTGATAAAACATGTAAATAAGGTGATATGGTGAGATAAGTATAATAAGGAAGTCCCAAGGGCAGGAAATAGGGAGACAGTGTGATAAGCGCCGGCCTGAGATTCAGAAGACTCAGGTTCAGGGTCTGGCTCTGCTAAT
Source organism: Lagenorhynchus albirostris (assembly GCF_949774975.1). Taxonomy (NCBI): domain Eukaryota; kingdom Metazoa; phylum Chordata; class Mammalia; order Artiodactyla; family Delphinidae; genus Lagenorhynchus; species Lagenorhynchus albirostris. Next base: position 90,628,330 of record NC_083095.1, read on the forward strand.
GCAACTAAGTTACGATGAACAAATCTCCTTGTTTCAGTTTTCTCATTCGCAAAATTAAGATCCCTACCACTTAGTGTTCTTTAAGACTCAAAATAAAATTAAATAGTGAATTTCCACTTGCTCCACCAGATTCACTCTCTGTTCTTTTCCTCTACTCTCTGCCTCTAGAAGTTGACCTCTAAGCAAGGAGGTCCTCTCCACATCGCCACTATGTCTCCAGGTTCTGCTAATTGCTCCCTCCTCTGGCTGCTTAGGTCCTAGGGGAAGTTAGCCCCCAGGGTAACTCTCCCTTGTGGGTTCCCTGCACTCTACCCACACCTTTACAAATAATCTCTTTATTAAAGGCTCCTCAAATTACCCAAGTCGAATGTGCCGTCTGTTTCCTGCCAGGACTCTGATAAAACTGCTTTTCAAACTTGAAGTTGCTGTCTAAATGCGAGATATTTCTCATTTATCTCTGCACATTGCTTTACAAAAAGCAGATTGCAGCTATTCATAATGGTAAAATGAATGCATGCAAGGATAAATGAGTGAATGATCCTGCCCTTTTCCACTTCACTTATGTTCTCTGGGTGATATCTTCTCGTCACCTTGACTGGATTTTGTAATGCCCTGGTTTGATTTCTGTTCCCTTTAAACTCACTGTCTCTTAGGGGAAACCTTTCTGCACATAGTCTATCTCAGGCTTTGTATGTTTCTAGCAGTTTAACTTGGAAGGGTTAACTTTGTTTGAAATTTCTAGAAATATCTCCCTTCAGTAGGCTGCACACTTGCCTGATATCAAAATGGATTATTTGTTCATTTATGTATACTTTTTGTTCATCAACATAAAAGCTGGCAAATAAGTCAAAAGCAAACAAATTGAGTGTTCTCCTATCACATGGGAACCAAGAGCATATTTAAGGAATCAGCAACCCAAATTGGGGTAGTTTTTTCTAAAGCACAATAAATAAATATGGGGCAAATAATTGCCTCGACTGACCCCTTTTCTAGGCAAAAGCCCAGCCAGTGACTGGACAATCGGGTATCTTCACGAAGGGATCTAAACAAAGGTAAATCCAGAATTCAGTATCTTGACATTTATGAAGAGCTGAGATCATGACTAATTAGACTTTAACATTAAATTAATTTATTTCCAGCAATTACAGACTATCTTTTTCTCCTGAATCCCCACGTAGCTCGATAAAATAAGAGATAACTTTTCCTCTTATTTTAACATTAGGTTGATGACATAAAAATGAGAAACTGACCTATGGAAACTATCTTTAGAAAACATAATTTTGAGTAAACATACTTAATGGTATGCTTTGGTACTGAGCAGCTATTTTTCATTAGCAAATAATTGCATAACTGGAATTCTTAATTAAAATTTGTGATGAGAAGTGAATCTGTTTATTCTGTAATTATGACCCAGAAATTCAGAACATATTGGGATATGAGCACAATTCCCCGAATTTTAAAATAGTAAAAAAACTCACAAAGCCTTTCAATAGGGACTCTTGGAGAAAAATTACACAGTCTGTGTGTGTGTGTGTGTGTGTGTGTGTGTGTGTGTATCCAGATGCAGTAATATTTGAAAAGTCAACTGTTGAATATACTATAACCTGGAAATATTCTAACTTAATGGCTGTGTGATACTGTTAAAAATTTCTAAACAGTCCTTCTGGACGTTTCTGGATTTTCCAGAAAGGCTCTTAGCCAACAGTTTCTTCTTTTAGCTTAGTAATTGAAATACAAATTCAGACAATGGCAAACTCTGTGAGCCTCCTTTTTAAAGCTTTCCTTGATAATATAAGTTTGAAGTGATTTTTCAGCAACCATCACAATTCAAGCTTGTAGAAGACAGCCATGGAGGAGCCCATCCTGGCCCATAGTCAAGTGGATCAGATAATGTTTAAATCTAACTGGGTTACTAGGGCCACCCTGGTACGAAAGTCTGTTATAAAAATGTAATAGGCCTTATTGTTTTTCTTTGCAGACTGTCAACAAGTGATATGTTCTAGGTTCAAAGGCCAGAGAGATCTGGGGACGAGGAGAACATGGGTGCAGACCACTCTGTGGAATCAGCCAAAGGTTAGATAAGTTGTAGGTTTCTCCCAAGCCTCCTTCTAGGACACAAATAAAACCCCTGTAACTGGGGCTGGTGGAGCAAGCATTACCTCCTGTCACCTAGTTTGTGCCATTGCTGACTCAGTGACACCATATCCCAGACCCAGATTTAAACACTTGTTAGCCAGATGTATCTCCCATGTGCTACTGGGCCTTGTCACTTATCACAGTTTAATAGGGCATTGGGGATTTTAGACAACTCCTATAATTACAGTGGAACACTAACAGTGTTTGCTATTGATTTTTATCCCAGAATGTCAGCTTCTTCCTGTCACCTGTACACATCATTTCCTGACTCCCTTTCAGACTAGCAGTGTAATTTTTTAAACGACTCTAGTATATTCAGTATTAATAAAATGTCCATAATAGTAAGCATCCTATCTGAGAAAGCAAAAGGAAAGAAAAAATGTATCCTTTGTGTGCCTTTATTTGGAAAGACAGGAATTACCCAGAATCCTAGTCTTTTTTTTTTTTTTTTTTAACCAATAGATGGCCCTAGTGGTTTCTGGCAAAGAATTGGCTCTAACATATAGAAGTTCCCGTACTTAGAGCATTCAACAATAATAATATTTGGCCCTTATTATTATTATTTTGCCAAAGGTATGATCATATAGCCCTAACCATAAATTGAAATACTTGGGGCTTAACCAGTGAGGTTGATTTTAACATAAATTCACATGCTGCTAAACAGGTCTTTTATCTCTTTATTTACAAGCGATCCAAGGGAGTTACATGGGTAATAGTATGCATATAATGTATAGAGGTTTAAACCATGCTATAAACCCCATTGAAGAGTTCCTGACACTCATTTATATGTGACAAGGTTTTTTAATGTTTTTGTTTCCTTTATTATTCAAGACATATTTTTTTAAACTTATGCTCTTTCCATTTTTCAGAGCATTGTGTCCTAGAAAGAAAATTAGGCTTAAGAGCCAAACAGACCTGTATTAGACTCTAGACTCTATCATCTACAAGGGCTAAAAATCCTGACAAGATGGTTAACTTAAGCAAGGATGGGTTTCTTTGTTCCTAAATGATGCCTGTCTCCAAGAGCTGTGGTAAGAATTAAGTGATACTATTGTGGCTAGCCAAATATTGGCTAGCCACAGTTTCTTCTCCCTTTGTTGATTTGAATTTTAACATTGGCTCAAGCAAAAAAAATAATGTTAGGCAAGGAGATCTGTTTTTAAAAACAAAGTAAAAAGTTATATATTTTTTAAAACAGATAAAATGTTCTAATTCTCTGCCCCTTTTGATTATTTTCATTTTCATTATCTTTCTCCTTGGACATTCTAACATTTAAAAGATATTATTCGGTCCCAATTCTTCAAGGTCAGAGGCTTGGTTACTGTAAATTTGTGGAGAGAAGGCTGTCAGGAACTTACACAGAGTCCCAGATTCCTTACATCTGCCAGGATATAAGCTGACCTCCCTGTGTCCTAAGTATTCCTTCGCAAAGTATATATAAGTAAAATTAAGCAACTCACCCTTCATCCAAAAAGTTTATTGTGCTTCTGTTTGTTCAAAAGATCTTTGATAAAATGTTGATAGCATTCCTGCCTCTTGTCTGTTTTCAAAAGAGCTAGTATTATTAAAGGTTGTTTGCTGTTCATCTTTTGGATGGGGAAGAAAAAAAAAAAGCCTGATTCTTTTTATTTGGCTTGAGCACTCAGTGTCCTTCCACACAGTGACACCTGAGGAGTCATTAGCAAAACTAGATAAGTAACTGATGTATTATTTCCATACATGCACGGTGCATTCCCCTTACTCAGAGTGCACAGCAAAATTATTCATGTTAAGATAGAGCAATCACAATGACTACAAAAGCACATTTTACCATTCCAAACATAAGCATAGCTGTGGTGGTGTACTATCATGGTACATGATAATAGAAATGAATTATGTCAGTAAAATCTGAGGTTTAAGCTTTACCATGATAAATATGTTTCATTGAAGTGAAGTGTCTTGACAGAGTCACTTTCCTATGCAGACTGCTGAAATAAGGAGACCAGCCGTGCCCATGCAGATGCCGAGATTTGGGTCTACATTATTAATGATTTATCATGTCGTGGAGAGTTTTGAAAGCACTTTCTATAATGTGCGAACACAAGGAATACTATATGTGCATTCCAAATTAATCACAGAAGCTGTAGCTACCTTTGAAATTTCAATACCGATATCTTTTTTTTTTGAAACATGAAATTCTACATTTGAAACCGTATGATTCATTAAAATTCATACAAAATGTTATTTCATATCAACTGGATACTAAGTGTATGTAGCTGAATTAATAGACATATATACATAGATGAAGGAAAGAAGGAGATGGAATGGAACAAAAATGTTTTGTAAACCTATTGTGTACCATGTGCTTTCCCCTGAAGTCTCACATTTAGTGTGCGGTTGGATTAAATTTCTAATCCAGTTCTGCAGGATTCCAAGATTGCTCTGCCTACAGGGCACATATAATAACATTGGCTAATATTTATTCAGTGCTTGCCATGTTCCAAGGAAGATGCTCAACACTGCATTATCACATTCAGTCTTCATAAAATCCATTTGAAGTATTGTTATGACTCCTGTTTCACAGATGAGAACACTGATGCGCAGTGTAGTTAAATAAATTATCCCAAGAGAGGGGGGGAGTCTGGATTTGAATCCAGGTTGTCAAAGGTTTCCAAAGCCTTCACTATTTACTACTGCTACTAACTGTGACCTCACCACTAACCATTACTACAACTAAGAGGTTAGGGTTCACCTCCTATGCAGTTACTATCTGTGTGGCCTTAGGCAAGTACCTTAAACCCTCTAAGCTTCAGTTTCCTCTTCTACAAAATGAAGATAATAATAGTACTTAAATGAAAGAATTGTTGTAAGCAAGTAATACTTATAAAATGTTTCAAAGAGGTTGGCAGATAGTAAGCACTATTGCTTTGTTTAATAACTGTAATAGTTAAGGAGTGGTACTCTCCAATGATTGATAACATTTTATTGACTATTACACACAAATTTTCTATAATTTTCAGATACATTTTATTCTTAAAACTAGATTGGAAATGAAACATAGAAATAAAATTTTGAGCTTTTCCTAAAGGAAACAGAGAAACAAAAAATAGACTGTAAATAAAGTTACTACTTATCACTCCTGGGAGATATGCGATAACGGCAAAAGCATAACCACTAATTATCTAAAGCACTGACCACTTTTAAGTATTCTTTCTAGGTGTGAAAAGAGCCAAAATCTTCTTTGTTTCCTTCCGTCCTTCTTCCTTTCTTCATTTATTCATTCTTCACTCATTCAGTGAACATCCTTACATGGATACGATGCTTGCCCTGGGGACACAAATGAATAAATCCCTACTCTGGAGGAGCATACAATCTAGAGGTGACTATACTCCCTGATTCAGCACATAGAGTGTGAGAAAGTTGTGGGTTCCCTTGCCAGATCTGTTTAACAAATATTTATTGAGTATCTATTAAATGCCAGGCACTGTGCTAGGCACTGGGGCTGTCCAGGTAAATAAGACAAGATCCCAGCAGTTAAGAAGCACCCAGTAAGGAAGTCATCCTAAACAGTTATTTTCCCTTCCCTGTGATAAGTTACATATCTAATCCTTGGCTCGAAATAATCTATCAGCATATTCTTCTGCAACCTAAAGGTTTTTTTATTCCTGAATTTAAGAGCTCAATCTCAGGTAAACTGTACTCTCTGGGGTGGCGCTCTGTAAAGCTGGCCATCGCAGAATTTCAGCAAAGAATTCAAGAATCTGGAGAACTGAACTTTTTTTTCTTCTCTGCTACTTGTCTGCTACTGCAGACAGAAGACAGTTCATAAGCTTTCTGCCTCCAGGTGGGTGGCGATAGGATTCCTCAAACCACTGGTCACCCTCTTGCATCTTCATTCAGTGCACAGAGCCCTTTGCCTGCAGCGGGGCTTGCTCCCTTGATGGAGAAAATACGGAATGACTGGACACCAGTAAAACAGGCACAGCTTTCTGGGTCAGAAGTTGGCTGGGAAAGGGCCCGGACTGCCAAGTAACTTGCAATGATGTCAGAGCCCAGCACAACCTGAAAACACCAGCCAGCCAGCCAACAAAAGCCTTAACAACAACAGAAAAAATCACAAAGCTGTGTTGCCAAAGCTGTTCTTTCCGCCCCCTACCCCTTACTTCGAATGGGAGGAACAGCAGGAAGAGAGTTATATTTTAAAAGACTCCCCTTCTTCCTCCCTCCTTCTTCCTTTTGGTAACAAAGTGTTGACTAGCGAGGAAACAGTTCTCTGGGTGAGTCCTGCAGCAGTTCCTTGGGGTGTCTTTTTTGAGTTCCTTTTCAAGGCTGTCGGTGGAAGTTTTAGAAATAACTCAGTACAGGGTATTTTTCCTAAATGTAAACATGTAACTGTGCTGAGGAGAAAGCAGGAACCATTGAGGAAAGGAGAATCCTTTCTCTGCCCCCTTCTCCTCTCATTCACGGTAATTAACCATACTCAAATGAAAATTAAAAGTTTGGCGGAAATGCTCCCTTCTTTCTTTTTCTTTAAATGAGGGCATCACGGTTCATTCCAGCCATTTAGACCCCTCAGTGATTCATAATTCAACTGGAAATTTTAATAAAACACAGCCTGTTCTTGGATATGAAGTTTGGATTAAAATCCTCTTGTTTTTAAGTATGTGACTTTTTTCCTTTCCTTTGTGACAGTCAATTTGAAATGATGTCACTTCAAGGACATTTTCATTTCTCCCAGAACATATTACACGACACACTTGCCTGTAAAACCGGCTCATTAGCCTGCAAAATTATACTGTACTGAATGGCTTTCATTCAAAGTAGAAATGGGATTTTTAGTAGGCAATTTCTGTATTTTATAAAGGTAAAACAATGTTTGATTGCTTCTTCCTAGCTGTTTTGCTTAGTGGTTGTAAAGAGAAATTGGGGCGGGGGGACGACAAATGTAATATGGGGGCGGGCTTGTAAGGATGTGCTTAAAAAATAAATCTTAGATGAGGAAACTAAGGCATAACTTTACGGAGCAACTGCGCCTGCAGCTCCTCTGGGCTGCAACGCCTTGTCCTCTAAATGTCTGGAAGAAAGCTCAAAAAAAGTGAGGGAGCGAAAAAAAGAGGGAAAGAGGTAGGAAAGCGAAAAGGCTGCTTCTCAGGCTGCAGCAACCACCGCGAGCTGGATGACTGAGGCGCTGCGAGTTGCTGGAAGGAGCAGCTCTTCAGAGGTGGCGAGAGGGAGGGCGCGCAGCAGAGCGCCGGGGAGGAGGGACGCGGAGGCCACCGAGGGGTCAGCCGGGCCGCGGCGCCGGGCTGGGGGCCTCCAGGCGGCGCTGGCCGCGGCGCTCGGGAGAGGGCGAGCGCGCCGGGCCGCCCGCGCCTCTTGCCCTCCGTGCCCGGGGGTGGGCCCCACGCCGCGAGCTGCCGAGTGCGGGGAGGGAACGAGGCTCCGGCTCGCCTGATGGATTGACTTGAAGATGGATCGAATTACACCATTTGCCGTGCCTCGATTTGTTTGGCTCCCGCTCCGTCCCGCTGCTGCTGTCGTTGTCGCTGCCGCTGCTGCAAGGACTGGTGGTGGCGAGTTTCAGGATTATATCGAAGAAGCCAAAACCTAGAGACACAGGGATATATCTCTTTTTTTCTAATTTTTTCTTTATTTTTTATTTTCTTTTCTCTCTGAGCGTGACAAGCTTTTTTTTTTTTAAACCAGCCTCCCCCCCTCCCCCCATGAGGTAAGACAGCCCTATAAAAATTTGCTAATGCTCTAGGCGCCTGGTGGGGATCGGACCCTGATCCTTAGAGCCTGAATTGCTTCTGGTGTATGTGTACGTGTGCGTATGCGTGTGTGTGTTGGCACTGGAGAGTTGATTTCTTTTCCAAGCTGTTCTCTCCGCCTGCCGTACCAGGGACGCGCAAAGGGCTGGAGAGGTTTGGCGGTCGCGTCAAAACTCGCATTGCTGGAGGCTTGAGGGGAGTGGGCCCCCCAACACTGTGCACCCCCCTCGGGGAAAAAAAAAGCGGAAGGAGGGAGCCAGCAAAAGTTTCTCGCCAGGCAGCGCCAGCTCCGCGCTCCCCCGCACCTTATCAGGGGGAACCCGGCTGCTTCGGTGCCGGGCACCACGTCCCCAGCCCGCGCGACCGCCGAGCCAAGGCTGAAGGAGCCGGCTGCTGGCTCCGCCGCCCCCTTCCGCCCGCCCGCACGGGAGCCGACTCTGGGACCGCCGGGCCAGGCTAGCCGTGGATGGGCGAGCACCCGCCCGCGCCAGGAGAAGGGGCGCAGCTCAGCAGCCGACGGACGAGCGGCTCACGGCGGACGCCGGCTACCTGTCAGTGCGCCCCCGGGTCGGACGGCCCACCGGTAGTGCCTGTTGGCTAGGGGCGGGGGCTCGGGGGACTCGGCCCTCCCCCAGCCCTCCAGGCTCCGGCACCGGCTTCTGCCCGGAGGGCGGCCACTACCCAACCCTCCCTCTCCCCCTGCTGGCCGAGCGCGCCGCGGGCGGACTCCGGGGCCCAGAGCTGCCCGCCTCCCACCCGGCGCCCCGTTTCTCCTCCCGGCCGCTCTCCCCCGCAACTTTCCGTGCTTTGTTCTCCGGCTGGAAATGATTTACGGAAGCGTCTTGGACAGGGTCTCCGCCAGGCGGCAAGAGCCCAGCGCTGAGATGTGTTACGTTCTCATCTACCCATCAATTATGGATGGAAACAAATAAGGAAGAGTCAATTTTGCATGAGCCCCTTCTCCGGCGGCGAGAGGCATTCTGCAGCCGGGAGGGAGCCGCCGCTCGCGTCGGCAGCCGCTGGCAGGGGGATGGTGAGGCGGAAGGTAGGGAAACTTTTATCTCCCGTCTTGACAGCAATGATGTTTGTTCCTGGTCTGCAGAAACTGATACAGCGGCCGCCTTGGGTAATTTGGAAGGGCTTAAAGCTTCCTCTGTCGTGTATAACTCTTGGATTGAAACTAAAGGTCATAAAGGACTTCAAGGTGCGGATGAGAACTGGGTTTGAAAATTTTTTGTTAAATCAGCTCTCGGGACCACTGCTGTCAGGTGATTCTCTAAATCCCGATCTTGTAAAGAGCTAATTGTCATGGAGCTAGAGAGGAGTGAAGTAGCGGAGTTACAGGAACCCAGAGTAGTATTCCTCATTCAGAGGTGACCAGTCAGTAACCCAGGTTCCAGCATCCCCACTCCTCACTATGTTCAGCTGGGATATTCACACAGAAGGAACAGTAGATCATTATTATAGATATACAGACTTTGCAAACAATAATCGGACCTTATGTCCATCACTATGGGCCACGGCTTTCCCTTAAAAATAACGGTAGTGTTTCCAGTTACTTGGGAGAAGAAATGTGTAGGGCAATTTTCCCAAGAACTTGTGGCTCCTAAGAATTTAAGTCTGCAGTAAAATGTTTAGTTGCTTTTTAAGGATTGTCCTTCCCTCTACTTGATATTTGGGGCAGTAAAGTGGGTGCTTTTATTTCAAGGCTGAAGTCCTGGGGAAAGGTTTAACATTTTTAAATCTGGTTTGGTCTCCGTTCCTCAGAATTGGAGAAATAATTGTGTGGAGAAATGTTTCAAGGTTTCTTCCTTGTAGAATTGAGAAAGCTTATCCCAGACAGCTCAAGGTGAGGATTTTACTATTCTTTTGGTGGTTTAACAATAGGTTTTGATGCTGGTTTATCCATGTTGTTAAAAAAAAATCCCCTCACTCTCTTTGATATCTAACTCAGGAAATTAAGTTGTGTGTCGTCACATTCAATGTAGTGAGTGACAGGCATATTCTGTCAGGCTGGCCAATATGACACAAACATTTACGCTGGCTTAGATGAATAGAAATTGCCTAGTAAGCTCTGAGATTTGGGCCTATATTACCATGAAGTTGAACATCTTGAGGTAAATAAACATAGCTGAGTTTTGTTTTTAAAGTTAGTGTCCATGCTTTGACTTAGGTCCCTAGACTGTGCTCTCAGAAAGACAAATAAATAACCCTGAGATTTCCAAATGGTGTTGTTTAGCAAACCATTTTCTTCCAGTGGTACATTTGCTGAAATTAACAGCCAGTTACTGTTTCTTACTGGATTCTAGTTGTTACCTGTCCTTGTTTCTGTTAGGGATGCTACACAGGTAACCTTTTTTGAGGAACATCTCTGTGATGCAGGACAGTGTGCCTGGAATATCGTGGCTTCTCCTTCACCAAACAGCTAGTTGACCTGAATTTGATTTAGATCTGTGGGCAGTCCGCCCTCTTTCTCTTTATTTATTTATTTACGTATTTATTTATTTAGGTGCCCTCTAATAGCACCATCTGGTCTTGTCTCCCCTCGTTTGGATGGATTTGAAAGATGGTTGTGATGCAAACCTATTAGTCCTTAGAGTGAGGGTAACTTCCTTAGAAATCCAGTGGACTTAAGTTCACTGGCTGCTTGCTAAACAGGAAGGATCTGTCCAGTAACTTGTGCTCTGCGTAAGTAGGCCCCTGAATCCTGTGTGGTGGTTTCTATTGCATGAAAGGCACACAGACAAAGTAAGCAGGAATTGGAGCTTTGTTTCACAAAAATGCCCATAATTGTTAAGGACTTATTGAAACTGGAGAAGTTCTTCACTTCTTGCTGCTCCATCAAAATAAGCCTTGGTAATTAGCTTAGTCATTGTTCTTGCATTTGAGTTCCACTAAGAGACAAAGAGTGAAAAATGCATCTGAAATAGGGTCATTTTTCACCCTTCTGATGCATTTTATGCAGAGTTAAGAGCCTGGCTGAATGTCTAACCATTATTGGTGTAACCGTAGGAGGTGGACTCCTTTCTTAGCATATTACAAGATAAAATATTACCTTTTATTTCAGTTAATAGACTTTAAGCCTGCCCATTCTAGATTCATTTCTAGAGGAAGCAAGAAGTGCTTGAGGTATGCCAGCCAGTCAGTATTTATTGAGTCCCTGTCGTTTGCAAGGAGCTATGCTAGCCAATGTTCCAACATCAGGTGAGGCAGACACGTTTCTCTATGTTCAACTTAAGTAAGAAAGAAGAATCCAAAGAAACAGAGAGTGGCAAAACTGGATCATTTGGCAAGAAATGTAAATCTGCACCTTTTTTTGAAGGATGTTATTTCATCCTAAAGATTTTAAGGGAAGATTATCCATACCACATATTTACAGGGGGCCAATCTTCCTGCCTTTAACACTAATAATGCAATGTACTATTAGTGTAATTCACATGTTGAAACTCATTGGAGCAGGGGATCTCGCTTTCAGTGGCTCATGTGAATGGAGACTTGGAGTTAACATCTACCAAAGCCAGTGTCTTAGGTTGCAGCTTATTTTGTGAACAGCTGCCAGCTTCCAGTTGTGGGGGGGAAAATGTGTTTTGATCTATTCCCATGACATTGTAGAGAGAATGAAAATCATGTAACTATTTTAAGCATATCATAACCCTTTTCAGTGAAGGTGGCGATTGTTGGGCTAACTTTTCCTCCTCAGACCCTGACAAGTGTCAGTGCAGCTGATAAGGGAAGCTGCTTCCACTCTTCCCAGTAGGATAACTAGGGAAACAGGCTTACTTTGAGAAGCAACCATTTATGTAACCAAGAGTGATCAAATCAGTGATCCACTAGATACCTCACAAGGTATACTTTTCTCAAACTTTTCTCTTCTATCAAGCTTTTGTTAACTCACCCGGATTAGCATTTTAACAACCCTGAAGTGAACTTCTGCCATTCTCTCTACTTGGACACAATATGTAGATCATCCATCATTCTGTCCTTGGCTACAACAGGCTGCTGGCTCCGTCACCATTTAGAGCTACACAGAATCCATCCGACTGTGAACAACACAGCTGGCTACAGCAATTTTTTTCTTCCACACCACTGGCAACATTGTCTGGCTGTGGTAGCTAAAGTTAACACCCAGAACAGGACGTTTCCATTGTCTGCCAACCTGTGCCGGGCCCCTCACCCACTTCTGGGGGCACACCTGCAGAAAGGCCCTGCTGGCTTGCAGTGGCATGTTCCACTTCAGAGCGGACTTGCCTCCACCTTACGTGACCCACAGGAAAGCCTCTTTAGACTTGATACGATTAAACCACCAGAATTACAGAATTAGAAGGAGTCATTCACACCACTCATCCTAGACCTTCAGAACTCAGTCTATTGAAAGGGGGAAGAAAAGAATGAAGTAGCTTTTAGCCTGTGATCCCAAATGACTGAAAACAGAAAAAGACCCTGTCTAGTTCTTTGGAGAGCTGAAGGTATCATTGCTTCATCTCTTTTCACAAAGAACCTGTGATGGACCTAAATCTGGGACCCGGGAGTAACGGAACCCAATGCTTTCTATCACATTTTTTGGTTTTGTTTTCTTCTTTTTACTCACTAAGATATCTGTTACAGTAGTCATTGCTTGTTAAAGCAAGAATGGCATAAATTAGGTGGACATGTTTATTAGGTTATGTTGCCAGGCTTTAAAAAAAAAAAAGACTTTTATAATTAGAAGTACTGCTTTTGGAGTTTGATGTGGGAAGGGGAGACTGCCTCATATTTTGGTGGGAGATAGTCTTCTCACCTCTTTTCCTAATGTTTACTAAAGAAATCAGCCACAAAACAGCTGAGATGATGGGATGCTCCTACTGCTGATGATAATGGGAGAGGAAGAAGAGAAAACAGCACCCACAACAGCTATACTTATTGTTAGTCTGCTTACTAATTTCTAGGCACACACTAAGACCTTGATCTTAATTATGTCATGTAACAGACAACTGGGGTGGGTGAGGCAGATTCTGTTATTATCACTGCTTTATCAAGAAAAGAACTCAAGCACCTGAGAAGTCAAGTCACTTTCCTGAGGTCTTAGAGCAGGGAAGTGGTAGAGTCAGGATTTGAACTCAGATCTCCCTGACATCTCAGCCCACCACGTCATCACTGCACTGAATTGTTTCCAGGAGCACAGATCACCCTGCAATCTTCTGACTCCCTGATATTTCTGACGTTGTTTTTTCAATAAAAGAGTCATACTTTGAGGGAAATCTTTGTATTGAATGAAATGCTATGTACAGAATCGCTATGCTCTTAAGTTTTAACATTTCTCTAAACTAAGTCATATTGGCGTACTCTTCTTTCATTTTTATTCCTGTTGGCCGAATAATTAATGACACTGTCTTCTTTTCAAGTGTCCTAGAACAGCATCTTCGCCCACCATTTTTCTCCATGTTAGACTCTCCTGTCCAAGGTTGCGTGGCATAGGACAAATGGCAGTATTCATCACTCGCCACCAGAAAAGGGCTTCTGCATCAGGGTGCGACTGACACTCACTTCCCTGATCTTGGCAGGTGAAGATCCGTTATGTATCTCGGTCCCATTTCCCAGGAGTATTCATGGGCCCCATCAGCAGAGACAGTGAGAGCTGCAGCTGTTCACGCATTAGTGGCACGAGGATGGAAATTGTCTTACTGAAGTCTGACTATGTATTATACTGTAATATACATTTTTCTTACTTATGGTTGAGAGAGAATCCTTCTACCTCTGTGAGTCATCAGATACGTTGTTGAGAAATCGTCACCCACGCATCCGCATTTTTTGTTGTTCTTTTTCACTCAGGATTCCTATGGGAGGGAAAAAAACAAATACACATTACCACTACATAGAATGCTGAAATGTAAGGTTTTCAACATACATTTTTGGAAAAGAAGGATGGGTTTTAAAAAGTCCCATATGTTGGTCCATGTATAATAAGGCCTCAGGAAGATCTGCAATTACTTAGCCTATTATTGGAGTCTGTATTTAAAAATAAAGTCAGGAGTTTCTACTCAGCTGAGGAACTGGCAAATATGAACGAGAGCAGATGAAGCTCTTTGAGAAAATAGCACTTCCATTCCCAGGAGCCGGCTGTCAGCAGACCAGGGACTCAGACTCCCCCAGCGCCTACATTGGCCTAGGCCTCTCTTGTCATTAGAAGGGTCTCTGGAAACTTTTTGGTCTGCAGAGTTGTCTCCATTTATCAGTAAGTCCCCAAACCTCCCGGGGGTAATTGGTGGATCAAGTAAATACATCTTTAAAAGCTATAGAAGAAGGAGGAGAACAGGCAGCCAAAGGGGGGATGTTGCAGTTGCTTCCGTTTTTGTCCTTGCTAGGGTAGCCATTTGTTCCTTCAGCCAGCTTTTACCAAGTGTTGGCTCTGTACGAGGAGGTGCCAGGGTGGGGAAACGGTTCAAAGAGGAACTGACATGGGTCCAGAGCTCAAGGCTCTTACTAAGTGGTGTAGAAAAAACGAGGTAACCACAGAGCCAAAGTAAAATGGCGAGTGTCTTAAGTGCCAGAAAACACACACGGACCTATGGTGATTGAGAGGAGGGAGAAGTTATTTCTGGCCAGGGTGGGCAGGGGAGGCTTTGTGGAGCCACTGATATTCGAGCTGGCCCTTGACCTAGGTAGGATTTGGACAGGTGGACAGCAAGGGCCAGGAGGGGAGGTGGTGAGAGGGAGGGCATTCCAAGCATAGAGAACAGCTTAGGCAAAGGGCCTGGGATGCGGGTAGGGGTCTAGGTCACTTGTCCACGTTTGGGTCCTGACCTAGACTCGCGTTTCAGGTGTGAAGAAGCAGTTTGCCGTGCAACCTACAAATAGGTTTTGAGTGTCTCTGGTCTACTGTACTTGGCCGATCAGCAGATGGCCCTGAGGCTTAAGCCGTCAGAATGAATGGGATCAATCTTGCGATGATTCCGGAGTTTGCTCCGTGATCAGAGCTAAAACCCCACATCAACTGCCAACGGGTTCGGTGTTCCACAGGAATATCGCAAGGGATCGCGTGATTTGCCTCGAATTACCCAGCAAGCTGGCTCCCCCCGCAGAGGGGTTTAGCAGAATCACACTAGAAGGTTGATGCTTCATGGACTTTATTTTTTGCTTTAACTTCAAGAGGCTCTAGACAGAGACCCTATAACAAAGAATAAGCTGCATACATAGATGTGGGTTTGGGGAGGACGTGGAGATAGGAAGCCGAAGAGAGAGTAGAAACTTGTTGAAACCATGAGAGAGGCATGAGTTGGACTCTAGGTGCTTGGGAGAGGAGCCCGCAGGCCCCATGAGGTTAGACTGCCTGTTCACGGCTGTAACTTAGCAGAGAGCGTGACACGTAGTAGACGTGGTGCAGATATTTTAGTAAACATGTTAATTGAGTTGAACTTTTCATTCGATTGTGGTTATAACCTATCATGCCTGGGAAAGTTCGCAAGCAATGGGATTTCGCTCCTAATAGGAGCGAAAAAGTGGCAGGAAACAACTTGGAGTTACTAATACTTCCTTTTAGAAAACCCCATCCTTGAGAGGCCCTGGGGATCCAGCATCCCTTTCTGGGTCTGAGCTTTCAGGATAAACTCACCCCCATCAATGCCTCTCCACGACCCTACCTTCCCAACTCCCACACCTTCATTCACCTTTCTCCCCTACCCCAGTGCCCAGCCATACTCCAAGCGAGGATGTTTGGGGATGAGGGTTTCCAAGCCATCATTAACCCCTTGAGTTAACGTAAATTGTAATCAATCCACGATTAAATTTAAGAGTGGAGGTGATAAGCTTTCTGGGAGGAAAGACCGGAAGTTCTCTGTAGTGTAAGCACGTGAATACATAACAAAGGAAAAATAAAATGAAAACAATTACATTACAATTGCTTTGCCAAGAATTGCTCCAGTGGTTCAGTTTTCCCTGGTATGTTTAAGTCTTTTACAAGTTAATGGTTACATGACAGTCTGAGAGAAGACTCTTAAGTCTGAGGAAACACTGCCAATGGAAGATCAATCAGAAATTATAAAATAGGTCAATGGGGAAAAAGGGTTAAGCATATACAAATTCAATATTAGGGACTTTTCAGGAATATTCCAGTGACGTAAACCTAGATTCCTGCTGGATCTAGGAATTAGTCTGGCTCCTACCCAGTTACTTTCTGAAGTGAAGGGCGTGCTGCCTCCCTGCATAGAGCACAGTTGCTTTCCAGACAAAACCTAAAATAAACTGGCGTGGCTCAGCTCGACTAATAATAACAGCTAGCCCTCACCGTGTGCTTACCAGGTGCCGTGGCACTGCGCCTAGTACTTTAAATATGTTACCTAATTTAATCCTCATGCTACCCCTGAGAGTGTGGGACTGATAGCTCCCTCAGAGTTAGCATTTGTTAAGTGCTGACCATGTGCCTTATACTCTTTTAAGTGGATATATGAAATCATCTGATCAGAATTCTTTGAGGTGGGTACTATTAATAATAATATCCTCATTTTACACAGGGGAAAAACTAAGGGATGGGAGATTGAGTAATTTTCCCAGGGTCAAACAGCTAATGAGTAGTGGAACCAGGGGACTCGGGTCCATGGGAAGCAACTTAGTAGGGTGGTTAAGAACATGAACTCGAGCCAGCCTGTTGGGGCGTGCGTCCTGGCTGTGTGATCGATTGGCTGTGTGATCTTGAGCAAATTACTTAACCTCTCTGAGCCTCAGTTTCATGACCTAAAAGGTGGATGATGATGGTAGTACCCACCTGGTAGGCGCTGTGAGACATGAATGAATGAAGATTTGAACAGCACTTAGAACGGTGCTTGGCTAGCAGTGAGTGCTGTATTTATCTCAATGTCTGTTAAGTAAAAGTAAATGCAGTCTGGCTCCAAGGCCCATGCTTTTAGCCGTTATACCATGCAGTCTTTTCACATGTGATTTTATCGTATCTCTTTGACTGATATATAGACCTTGAAGCCAGTTTTACAACCAGCTCTTCTCTACCACCACCCACTACACGTGCCACAGATTCAGCCAGACTGCAAAGGGGAATTTGGCAGGAGAGCTCCAGGGGCCTAGAGAGTCACCTCAGACCTTGACGCCTAGCTGCCTAGCCCTGACCCACATATCAGCCGTTTCAGATTCATGATGTCAGAAATCTGGCTTCCTCTGTTGGTTGGGCCGAAGGACAAAAATATAGGTGACTGGTATGTGTTCTATGCTGGTTGCTCCCTAGTCTGATTAAAACCTGAATAACACCATGGAAATTCAGGCCCTCTCCTAACAATTCCTGTCATCACCCACATCTTTGATCTCTACCTGTGGTCCTCAAACTTTAAAATTTATCAGAATCACATAGGGCTAAAATGCAGATTCCCAGGGCCCCAGCACCAATGGATCTGTGTTGCTGGGTCTGGGATGGGGCCCTGGAGTCAGCATTTTCAACAAACTCCTAAAGTGATTCATAGGCTATGGTCCCTTGGCCACAATTTGAGAAACAATGCTCTGGTGTAGCCAGAGTTTCTCAAACATCAGTGCCCCTGCAAATTGCCTAGCATTTTGCTAAAATTCAGATTCCCATCAGAGTGGTAGACTTCAAGGCTAGTGTTGGCAGGCCACTAGGTAGTAGATCTCAAACCTCTTGCCTACAGCACAGGGTGAATGGTTATGAGCCAAAGGCATCCTGGCCAGCTCATGAAAGAGTAAGAAAGTAATAAAATCTGCTCCAAGCTGCCGTTTTTTTTTTTTTTTTTCTAGTTTGCAAAAGATCTTCACAGTGAGCAGAAATTAAGAAAGAAAAAGGACACTCACTTACGTCTGCTGACTGGTCTATATCATTTCCTAAATGGAGTCCTGGGCCAGTATTCATAGCAACAGTTTTTGATTTAATGATAAACTGAGATAAGGGTAATCAAACTTCATGCTCCAGGGCATCAGGTGATTGCCTGCTGCGGTCAGGATGGAATCTTTTCCCTTGTCCTTTGCACAGCTGACTAGATGCATTACAGAGAGGCCTCCGGCTACACTTGCAGGAGCTGGGGCAGGAGGCCCTGGCAAAAAACGCCACTGGATGAGATCACATGGGAAATGGTCTTGTGTGGGATGAACAACCCCATCATTTGGCCTTAATCATTTTTGTTTTTTGTTAAGATTCTACATACCCTGTGTGTATATTTCTATAAACCACATGATGAAATTGGCAGCCTACTGTATCTGGAATCAGATGACCTAGACTCCAACTTTGGCCAATGGTGGGCTCTCTGAGTGACCTAAGGAAAGCACTGTCTCCTCGGAGGCTCTGTCTCCTCATCTGTGGACACACAATTATACCGAGCATCAAATAAGACGATGTTGATAAAAGGGCTTCGTAAAAACCAGATAAGTGCAGCTCAAATGTAAGGGATTATTATGATACAATGAATTATACTTTATGGAATCACCATTTATTACAATCACAATATATAAATCTCCTCTCTATATAATGATATCATGCATAATGACAGTGAACGTTTATTGAGTTCTTCATCTCTGCTAAACACTAAAGAGTTTTATTTGCATTCTCTTATTTAATCCTCATGTCAGCCCTTTGGGGCACATCCTTTTTTTATTCCCATTTTATAGATGAGGGCACAGATACTCAAGGAGCATAAGTGAGTTTCCTTTTGCTGTTGTAACAAATTACTACAAACTTAGATGTCTAAACAACACAGATTTATTACCTGACAATTCCGGAGGGCACAGACAGTCAAGGAGCATAAGTGAGTTTCCTTTTGCTATTGTAATAAATTACTACAAACTTAGATGTCTAAACAGCACACATTTATTACCTGACAATTCCGGAGGTTACAAGTCCCAAATGTGTTTCGCTGGGCCAAAGTCAATGTGTCAGCAGGGTTGTATTCCTTCTGGAGGCTTGATGGGAGAATTCGTTTCCTTCCCTCTTCCAGATTCTAGAGGCCACCTGCATTTCTTTGCTTGTGGCCTCTTTCTCCAAATTCCAAGCCAGCCATCATATAACTCCGTCTTCTGCTTGCATAGACACATCTCCTTCTTGGATTCTTCTGCCTTCCTCTTCCATCTTTTAAGGACGCTTGTGATTACATGGAGTCCACCCAGGTAATGCAGGAAAACCCCCCTATTTTAAGACCTCTTATTTAATCACATACATAGAGTCCCTCTTTCTGTGTATAATAGCATATTCACAGGTCCTAGGGATAGGGTGTGGACATCTTTGGGGATGGAGGGGGACATTCTTCTGTCTACCACAGTTAAGTACCTGCTAGGAGCACATAATGGCAGTGTCAGAATCCAAGGCCAAGCCTGTCTGACTTCAAAGCCCATGATCTCAACCACTCACTATAAAATCTCCTCAATTCAGTCAGTGAAAGAAACAATAAAATCGCAGAACATAAGTAGTGAGGAGGGCCATGTTACTTTTAGAATAATCAATTGGGGGCTTTTAAATATCATTTTAGCAGTAACAACACAGAAATTAACCTTACTGATCTCCGTGTCCAACTTTGTACTAAGCATTCTATATATATAGTCATTCACTTTTTTCTTGTGAGGCTGAATATTATTTACCTGGTAACTGAATTGGCAGGGTCCCTGAATCCGGTTGTCTTTCATGGGGTTGACTAAATAAAGAGCATTTGGGGGACCAGGGGACCATTCTGGAGGACTATACAAAGGTATTTTAATGGAGCTCCTGGTCCAGCAAAGGATGATTGACAAAAGGTGATGGATATAACCAGACCATCCTTTGCTGTCTCTGGCAGTGTCTCTTGGCCAATTGGACATGGTTCCTCAGGCAGCACTTACCCCAGCCCATCCACTGATAGATAGCCAAGACCATCTCCAACTTATGAGGCTTGATATCCTCAGAGGTCAATCAGAAAATCGGGAGCCTGTGTTTTGCTAAGAATTGTAGAAAGTTATCAGAGATCTCTTTCCCACTCTCTTTTCTTCTCTCTCTCTTTCTTCTCTTTGCCACACACTTTGCTGATTTCTGAGGCTTAATGTCGTTTTAAAATTCAAAACGTGCACCCATCACTGAAAAGGCTGTGAGAGGACAGAGCTGGAGTCTGGAAATCTGGCCTGGCTCCTCTGTTAGCCCACCAGATAGCTCTGGACAAGGCCCTGCCCTCGCTGGCTCTAGTGCTCTCATTAGAACAAAGTGAGGTCGGGATGGGCATCAGAGACAGTCTAAATGATTTCCAAGTTTCTTTCTAGTAGTAGGATTCCATAATGTTATATTTATCGCCATATTTTAATTGCCTCATAGTAGCACATCTAACAGTGATTTAAAAAAATACGAATCCACTTCATGAATGTGCACAGAGCTATCTGTACAAAGAGACAGACACACAAGTAGTCCAACTTCTCAAATGTATTATTGCCATTTACATTTTACAACACTTTGCCCTTTTCTTTCAAGATCACTTAAACTTCACTGCTGCTAATATTGAGTTTTTAGACTCAATTTTCAGAAATACATAGATAATATTTTCAGTTAGCAGTAATTGCACCTCATTCAGCTCTCAGGGGTTGATACGCTACCATTGCACAATTTCCCTGTAATTTTCAGTTACTTCCCTGAAGAGCCACTCCCCATGGAATGTGTAGGACAGACAGGGCAAATGAGTTTCAAAGTAGAGAGCCAAACCTGATCGGTAGTAGCTGTTGCACCTTTTGTTGTAGAAACTTATGGGGCTACGTCTAAGGTCAGGGAGAAAAAGGATGCCTTGACTGATTTGCAAAGTCTTCTGTGAAAAAGGGAGAGGGCATGGTAGCTTCTATACAACAAATTCGCCATCTTTGATTCAGTATTTTCTTTGGAGACACATATCCCTCTTAAAGCACTCACACTCATTAATGATCTCTGTACAGATTGCTGAGTAATTTAATGCAGATGTCATCTGGCATGATGTCTCAGAACCGAGCTTGAAAATAAGTAACTCCTAATGGAGAAGGAAACTTGATAATGATTACTTTTGCCAGTTCTTACCATTTGCTTTATTTTGTTGCTATTCCCTCAATTATGAGGGAATATTTTTAACATTTTTAACTGTTTTATCAGAGACTCAAAAATGCGATGAATGGTTGTGCTACTACAGATAACACCTTCACCGTAGATGTATAAATGTGGACATATATAAAAATAGAACACCACCACACATATACACAAACACATACAGAGGTTTTAAATAACTTTTCAAAGTCAGACAGACATAGGTTGGAATCCTGCCCCCTATCTGCTGACTAGATGTGAGAAACTGGGCATATCACTAGCTTCTCCAAGTCTTAGTTTACTTTTCTGTTAAATGGAGAAAACGTCCCTTAAGAGATGGGAAATAAATTAAAGCTAATGCGTGGAAATTGGCCAGCTGGGTCCTAGAACACAATAGGTGCTCGGTCATGTTGGTTTTGGCTACAAATAACAGAAAACCCAACTCAAAATTGCTGAACAATGAGGCAATATAACATTAAGTCAATAATAATAAGTCCTGAGATGAGGTGACTCCAGTGTTGATTAATTCTTTGGCTTAATATCATCAAAGACTCAGGCGCTGTCTCTATTCTCTGCCATTCTCATCCTGTCAGCCTCCCCTTGGCTAGCGCTTTTCATGTTCCCAGTAAAACTGGCATATTCCAGGTGAGAATCCAGCAGATCAAGAGGCCAAGAGTCCCTGAGAAACCTTTCCTAGTACAGACTCTCCCATTGATAGGATCATGACACCTGCTCACACCTGTAACCTAAAGCAGCCTTGGGCAGGAGAACGGGACCACCACAATCGACTTACAAGGAGGAGACTGGCTTACCAGTGGATGCATGAACAAAATCAGACTGGCTTACCAGTGGCTAGATGAACAAAATACAAACTATTTGTATCTATACATTGTTATATATGCATATTATGTACACACAGTGTACATGACATCAACATATTCGTGAGTGCTTTCAAGCTATAAAACTTTAGTGTTTGGCCGGAAATATTTTTCTGCCCTTATTTGAAAATTTTATGTCCCTAGAACAGCATTTTCATTTAATTAGGCAGTTAAAAATATAAAAGATATGACATTGGAGGACAGTGCTACAAACAAGTGGACAGAATATATCAAATGAATTCGCTCCCATATTTTTTTCTTTTTCCCCACCTGTGACTTGTTTTAAATGAGAAGTAAGATACTTAATAGATTAACACTTTGAAACATCATAATAAATACAAGCCATAATTATGAAGCCACTTTTATCTCTTGAGAGGTAGAGACAGAAACACTAACTCTCTTCTCTTCAACTCTGAGATAAATGTGAATTTATAATCCTGAAAGTTGCCCTCATTTTTTGTCTTTCTTGTCCCTTAATGAAATACACTGCAGACTACCTGAGGGGAAATCTTAGCCTGGCTAAGTCTTCCTTCACTCTGTACTGTTCAACCTCTTTTCCTGATACAGTAATGCGGTAAATCAGATCCTGAGGCCCCCTGAAATCTGGATGAGGAGGTTCCTCCTCTACCTGCCTTTGTACGACTTTGCAATAAGCTATAAAACTAACCACCTAGATTTTCAGTATCAGAAGTTTCTGCTTTCAGTGTTTTATGGCTGCATTTTTGTTCACCAAAGTGAAACTTCACTCAGTCCTTATCAGATAAAAGTCTCATTCCTTAAAGGAAGCAGTAGCCCTTGCTCTGCTGTTGTGTGTATACCTAACCTTGCGAAGAACTGTTAGTCTCCAGGAGTCCAAATGGTCCTAAGGTCAAATTCTGATTCTGATTCTGCCATTCAACCTCTTGGAGCCTTGCTTTCCTCACTGGAAAATCAGGATAATATATCTGCTTCATAGAGATGTTGTGGTGAGGTCTTTCTTCAGGAGGAAATATATGCAAAGCACTGGGCATGGTATCTGACATAATAAAAAACTCTATAAATTATAGTTTTGTTATTACTACTGTTTTCAAATCAAGGATGCTTGGCAATAGGAAATACTCATATCCGAAGTATTTTGTAGATTTTGCACATGGAGAGGTTCCATAAAATATATCTGGATGGCTACTTCTAAACACACAAAGAGACAGAAAAAAAAGAAAAGCAAGACCAATTCTGCTAAGAAGTGGCCTTTCTTGAGCACATAAAAGCATGGTAACGCTACCACGTGTACACCTTGCTGCTCACATTTTGGATGTGGTTCTGGCAACTTATTTATGTTGGGGCTGGGAAATTTTATTATGTTGTGAAGTATTTTCAGATTATGAATTGCATCACTAAATAAGGGACCAAGTTACCCTGGGTCTGAGTTGTAATTTTCTAGGCGCATTCCCTCACTCATTCATATACACATTCGTTCACTTATCCACACAATAGATCATGTTTGAATACATTCAGTGTTCAAAGAGCTTTTCTTCCCCTTGGCCTTCAAAGAGTCAAAGTTCAGTAAATAATGAAATAACTGTATCCAGGATCTGTTTCGTGGGTGTGTTACCTGTGCAGTCTCACTGGGCCCCATGCCTAGAATGTGCTGCTATAGCCATCTTGAAATTCTTAATAATTTTTGAATAAGGAGCCCCCTATTTTCATTTTGCACTGGCCCCTGTGAATCAGGTAGCCTGGCCTGATTGCTCCTTTTCACCAATGCTGTTTATTCTGTAGGATCTGAGTTGACAGGGCCTGAGTTCCCATTGCCTCGCACTCTCAGGCAAGCTGCCTGATCTCCCTGGGCCTTGGTTCTCTCCGTTGTAAACTGAGGCAGAAAAGACATGGTCTCCAGGGTCACTGCCGGTAATCTGCACACTTCAGGAGAGTAAGACACGAGTGTCAAATGATGTCCGCCCTGGGTTTGGATTGTAACGGGGGTGACCACACTCTCAAAATTCAAAATTAGGATATGGGGATGATGGGACCAAAAGAAAAAGAAGTTGCAGTCAGGACTCTTTTTGAGAAGTTGAGCTGTGTAGCTGAAACTTGTGACCTCTAGACTAGGCCTACATGCTGTTCAGTGATTTTACAACATAAAATCGAATTGACTGAACCCTGGCATTGTTCTGCTCATTTCATTTGTATTGTCCTTTCCTCTCTATAGATTTTATGCTAATATCCCAGAGGAGACGTAACTCACTCCTGTACTTTGCCACACTTAAAAAAAATCTATATCCAAGACTTTAAAACTCTCATATACAAATATTGGCATCCTTAAGAGTTCTCTAATTTACAGTCCTCATTTTGTATATTACAAGGTGATAATCAAACTATTTAGGCAGCCCACTGGCATGGGCAACCGGCCAATTAAAACAGACCCCACAGTGTGGTGCCGGGGGAATGCTGGCTCTGGGCCTATACTGTGTGGGCTTAAACTTCAGTTTTAACTTGTAGAGAAGACACCACTGTACTCATGGTGGTCCAAATATCTAGTTCTCTGGAGACCCAGTCTCTCCAAGGTGCAAGAAAGAGGTACCACCAATGAATCTTCAGTCACCCTGTGTGAGCACTGTTGCAAATTCTGTATTAAAACTCGTAGGTGTTTAATGGCAAGCACAGACTTCAGGTATACTCATGCTTTTTATCAAGTTGAGGTCGCCAGCAAACTGAAATAAAGACGTATCAAAGAAAAACAACTTTAAGTTAATTGAGATGTAGCAGTCATCAGTTTTAGACAGACCTTCAGTTCTGCCTGGAGCTGCCTTCCACTTGAGCAAATTTTAGATCACAAGACAACTTGATGCTCAAAGTGCCTCTAATCACCCACCTAAACCTGCATCATTAAGTGGACGTTTTTCCACTTCGCACGCATGTTGTTGGCCTGTTTGAGCAGAGATGGGAAGCTGTTCTGTAATGTTAAAAGCCCACAAACAACTCCAGTGTAAGTCACAGTACCAGGAGCCAATTAAAATCAAAGCCTTGGTGCTACAGATTTCATCCCTTAAATATTAAGCAGTTTTTACTTTGACATTGATCAAGAGGTGTTAATGTAGATTCTTTTAAACAACTCAGTTTAGGGGGTGTGTGTGAGAGAGAGAGAATGGTAATTTTTTCTACTTTCAAGAGCTAGAAGTATCATGTCTTTGGGCCTCCTAAAAGTTACTCAGTTTAGGGGTTGTTTATTTATTCACTTATTTTCATTTAATTTAACTTCATTTAATTCTAGTTTATCTTGGTAGAGAACATCTTGATTTCTGCCTGTTTTATTGTGTGCAATAAGATGATTAGCTTAGAAGCCTCGGAACCAAATGGGAGTTGATATTTTAGCTCACGAGATATTTCTTCAGCCCCTAATGGTTGGCTGACTGATGTGTTTACATTCGTATTAGCATTGAGTGGGCTGATTCAAAAAGGGCCACAGAAAGAGCTGAAGTCTGACTTCTTGTTACTCTTAACACCTAGAGGCAGAATTACAGCATTATCTTTATCTGCTCTGGTATTTATTTTATGACTAATAAAAATGGCTCAAAGTGACCAAATTCCGAAATGGATTCAGTGTTCCAGCAGCCATTTATCTTTAAGGTAAACTGTAAACAGTTCTGCTTAGAAATTAGTTTAGGAAAACATGTATTTAATGTTGTGCTACACATACAAATAAAAGTATACTTAATGCTTAGAATGTCACTTACACGGCGGGTAGTGAAGTAGGGTGATGACTCCAGCAGGAAGGCTGGCAATGAAAGCGTCCTTACTTCTTGCCACTCCGCTCACCGGGCTTTAAGAGGAAGTTTGGAATTTGAGCGAGCCAGGTCTTTCTTCTCCATTTTCCTGTGCATGTTTTTAGACTAGAGAAAGGAGACCTTGATGCCAATATTTAAACAACTGGGGTAAAAATGGTTTTGGCTTTAAATATCCAAGGACACGATTGCAATCAGTTCTCCTTTTGCTTTTGCACTTGACCACTGAGAAGTCTAAGCCAGGTTTTCTTTCTCCTGTGTGACTAGAATTCTTAATTCTTAATGCAAAAGGCGATCACCATATTACCAGCACCAAGAGTACAGCAGCGATTTTGAATTGGCGTGGATCTTTGTGAAAATCAGATTAAAGTTCACTTTAAAAATAGAAACTGGTGTTGCTGGTTTTATTTTAGCACTTTATATTTTGGAGCCCTAGGAAGGAAAAAGTAGGAGGTTAGAAGGGGAGAAGAGCAAAGCCAGAATGATGACATGCCAATTTAACTGAAATCTCTGAATTACTTCCGTGTTCATTTACTAAACACCCAGAGTATAAATATGATATTTAGAATTCCAGAGGACTTATTCCCTAGGAAGTTACCATCTAAAATAATATTCCAAGAGATATATTCCGTAGGATCCAACTATTAGTTCTTGGCTTTGGTCAACAGAAGGGCATTAAGTGCCTTCATCATGAAAATGCTCAGCTTACTTGGGTTGGAGGGTGGCTTTATATATATTATATATATTTTTTTAAGTGTTGTGCTTTTTTTAAGTAATTAATTAATTTATTTTATCTTTGGCTGCGTTGGGTCTTCGTTGCTGCACTCAGGCTTTCTCTAGTTGAGGGGAACGGGGGGCTACTCTTCGTTGCAGTGTGCGGGCTTCTCATTGCAGTGGCTTCTCTTGTTGCAGAGCACGGGCTCTAGGCACGTGGGCTTCAGTAGTTGTGGCTCGTGGACTCAGTAGTTGTGGCCTGCGGGCTCCAGAGAGCAGGCTCAATAGTTGTGACACACAGCCTCAGTAGTTGTGGCGCATGGGCTTAGCTGCTCCGCAGCATGTGGGACCTTCCCAGACTGGAGCTCGAACCCATGTCGCCTGCATTGGCAGGCGGATTCTTAACCACTGCACCACAGGGAAGTCCCGACTTTATATTTTTAATTGATCATCTCTCCATCTCTCCTCTTATAATGTTAAAAAAAAATACAATGTATTGTTTTAAAGGGGAAAAGTCCTAAAATCACTTATTTTGTCTTTAGTCTCTTTTGATATTTGTCTATATGTATCTCTGTTTTTATAGAGTTGTAATCAGTGGATATACAATTTTATATTCTGATTTTTCCCACTTGGTATTACATCATAAACTGAGGATCACTGGTCTTCATTATTATCATCTGAATGGTTGCATAATATTCCATGAGACTGGTGTAATATACTTTTATTTTAACTACTCCATGTTTAGAAAATTCACCTGTTTCCAGTTTTTTCACCATCATAAATAAGCATCTTCCTCTAACAGTTTCTTTTTTTGTTCTTCTTACTTTAGATCATTTGCTTAGGATAAAGTAATAGAAGTAAAAATTACTGAGTTAGGGTTAGTATTGTTAGCATGCATGGATGGCAGCATGTGTGTACACATTGCCAAATTGTTTTCTAAATGGTTGTATTTACCCTGCCATGTGCAATATATTGATTTCATCCCAATTTACTAGTATTAAATTTTATCCTTAAGAAAAAAACAAAAGTTATTTGCAGTTTGTAAAATTGTACCTTGTTGATGTAATTTGCATTTCTGATTAATAACAAGAAGCCTGATTTTTTAAGAAACTGAGATAAGACATTTTAGGGACAAGTTTAGTCCTGCTTGACACACAGAAAGACAATCTGAAGACTGGGAGTTGTCATAGCATCTGCATTCTGACCAACAGCTTCCTGTGTCTCTGCAATATATCCAGCTCTGACAGCTAATTTCAGTCTTCAGCTCGACTAAGAGGAGAAAGCAAAAAACAGCAATATTTCAGGCCACAGAGAGTACCTTAAAGGATCCAGGAAAGGATTCTCCCCAAAACATGCAGTATCCGTCCCAAAATCGAGTGTTTAAAATAAGAGCAATCATTCATTTGACTCATGAATCTACAATCTGGGCAGAGCTCAGCAGAGAGACTCATTTCTGCTCCACATTGTATCAACTTGGGTGGCTCAGCTGTGGGGCTGGAGGATCCATTTCCAAGTTGGCCCACTCATGTGGGAAGCCCATGGGTGTTGCCTATCATCTGGGAGATCAACTATAGGGCCGAGAGCCACAGCCTTAGTCCCTCTCTACCCGGGCCTCTTCATGAATGCTTCGTAGGCAGCTTGGGCTTCCTCATACTATGGTGGCTGGATTCAAAAAGTGTCTGAAGAAACAGAAAGTGGAAGCTGCCCATTCATTATGTTCTCAGCCCAGAAGGTGATATAACATCACTTCTACCGTATTCTGTTATTCAGGCAGTCATATCCCAGATTCAAAAGAAGGATCTATGCATCCACTTCTAAATGGGAACAGTATAAAAATATTTGGGGACCATGTTTTTCAATTGCCATACAGTATTCTAGCTCTTTGAAAGACTAAGAATCTAGATACTTGAAACACCATGGACTGGGAGGTATAATATTATAGCACTGGCCTCTACCCTTGCTTTCTAGAATACTCCAGGAGTGAGTTCTCCATTTACCTAACTCACCTTTCCCACAACAAGGAATTCAGTCATTCAGTTTGGTGTCTCTTGACTGACTTTTCCACTGTGGAAATCTAGCAGCATTCCTTCCACTCCCCCAGCCTTCCCCAGGAAGCCAGGTCTCAGGGCTTTCAATCATCTGTGTCATGGCTCTTTTCTTTTAAGATAGATATTAGAGGTGGGCCTGGGTATGTGATGCATCTCAAAAAAAATAATGGCATTAAGTATATTTGCTGCATTTATAGTGGCAAAATGTTTATCATCTAATGTGCTGACAGTTGCACTTATGAGGATCTCACCTGATTGCTGAGTGGTTTATTTAGGTGTTTCTATTCCTAGTGCCAGGCAAAGGGAAAGGCAGTTTCTTTGTCTAGTCTTCCAGAGAACATTCCAAGAGAGAATTTGGAACATAGAAGAAGACACTGAAATCACCAGAGGTGGTCTTCAGAAAAAATTAAATTATCACAGGGCAGGGGACACAGAAACAGAGTTATGCTAATAATGATACTAGCAGCAATAACCATAATAATAGCTAATACTTACTGCACTTATTTGACTGGTACAGTTTTAAAGGTTTTCTGAATATTAAGCCTGTAACCTTTAAAACAATCCTTTAAGATAGTCCAATTATTTTCTATTTTTTACAGATGCAAGGTGAAGTAGTTTTTCCAAGGTCACACCGCTAATGGGTGGTGGAACCAGAGTATTCTTAAAGTCCATTTCCTCACTGGATTGTATGAGGGTGTTTATTCTCGGGCGTGGTGAGAAAATGGGCCATCCTCTCATGGCTCCTTCTGCGGGTTTCCACAGTGACCCTCTTTTTCAGCCATTTCTCAGGGTTGAGGTGGGCTGCGGATAAGAGTTTCCACTTGTCTACTAAAAGAAGTAGACAAGCCTTCAGAGGTGGAGACTTGCCTTCTTACGTGCCCACCCCCACCCCCATCCACTCTGCGTGGTCTGCAGGACATTTAAAGGAAGAGATTCCCACGGGAGCCTTTCTTTAACTCTGAGGGACCGAGGAGCAGAGAGGGGCCTGGTGGGCTTTCCACCCTCAATGTGTGTCCACACAGGAACACGTGAACGAGGAGGTTCCCTGACTTCGGGAGTGGGTCCCCATTGCATCCCTGCCCTGTCACCCCCAGAAACAACTTGAAGGCTCTGCTGTTGGGTCAGGGATGGTAAGGAAAAGGCCCCTGACCGCTTCAAAGGTGGAGGTAGGAAGAAGAGGTGGAAACCAACTCCCAAGACTTAGGGAGACAGGGTCTTCGCTTGCTTCCGGCATGAAACTCCTCTCTTATTAGTTTTTTGTTTCATGGAATCTTTCTTTCTTTGTCTGCTGCAGTTACCTGCTAGGTCATTAGACTAGAAGAAGAGATGAGTGCTGTTCATATCTTAAAATAACAGTAATAAATCAAGCTAAAAACATGTCAGCGTTCTTTTCTTAATAAATTACAAAGGCCTCTTTCTCCTCTCCTTTTTGTCTCTTTTGCATTATCTTTTTCTGCTGTGGTGATTAAGACGACAGACATTGGAGTCAAATTGACTTAAGCCCCGATATTTAGTTTTGTGACTGGAGACAGATTATCTCTTTATTTCCTTATCTGAAAATTTGGGAAAATGGCACCAGCCTCCTAGGGAGTGCTTAGCACAATGCCTAGTGCTTCCTTAGCATTCAGCCACGGCTTGTTGTGACCAGTATCATCTCTACTTTTCCAGTCTCTGGCATGCTGGCATGTGCGTATTACACATAACTCCAGGTGTGTCCCATGAACACAAGAGGAGTATGCTACCCAGCAAACCCTGCTCTCTTAGTGGAGCAGGCATGGTAAATATTTCATGTAGTGGCCTGTGAACTTATTTCCACTAAGAAGTCATAGATCCCGCCTTCCAGGAACTCAGTCTAATCAGAAAGAAGCATGTAGACGGCCAGTGCTCCCCACCATGGTCAAACCAGAGTCAAAATGGATGGAGTGTTGTGAAAGGAAAGAAATGGAAAAGGGCTCAAACTGGTGAAGGGTCCTAAGGGACGAATAGGAACTTGCCAGTCGGAGGAGAAGCCGTGGAAGGTGTTCTTGGTCCAGAGAACAGCAGGAGCCCACAGCAGGAGGCCCAGCAAGGCCCTCACCTTGCAGAGTAGCTGCATCCAGGGAAACAGGCGTGTTAATATTTATCTGAGCAGAGGCAGAAGTGATGTCAGTGTACCGTGCTGTGGCAACCTGCGACTAAATAAAGCACTGATAATAATACTACTTCTTCACACTTGGATAGCACCTTTGCAATTTACAGAGTATTTTTACTCACATTTTCTCACTTGTCTCTTTGAAAAACCATGGTGAGTTCGTCAGCAGCGATGCCCCCTTATCTCACCTCCGAAGAGGCAACAGGGCTGGCCTGGGAGCGTGGGAGGCCGCTGCATCCCACACATGCGGGTGGTACCCTTGCCGCGGGATCCCTCTGCTCCTTCACAGTGGCTTCCATTTCTTCTCCCTTTGGCAGGATGGATGCTGCCAAAGACACAGGAAGCAGAGAAGGTATAAATGATCACTCGAGACAGAGCGAAGGGCCTGGGAACTTTTGATTAGGACACCTCAAAAGGAGTAGCCCCACCTCCGTTGGGTTGAAGATCGTGCCTGTTAGTGGCTGCCGCTACTCGAGTTCCCACCACCCTGAGGGCTCTCTGGGACCTTAGCATGTATAATCCAACGTGAAAGAGGCAGCTCTCCCTCTCTCCCCAGCTTGCTACAGACACAACCACTTTGGAGGAAACCCAGAGGTCCCTCCTATCTTTCTTCTCCAAGTACTGGTTAGGGTTCTCTACTGAATCTGGTTGTAACCCCACTTTTGTCCATGTATCCTTTATACAAAAGACCTCAACCCCTCCATCTCCCCTGGCTTTATAATCTTTCCTTTTTATCAAGGAGCTGTGAGTCTGTAGTAAGGGTAGGAGGTAAAAAAGAAAGGCAGCCACACTTTTCCCTCCAAAGGTAACCAGGCTAATTTCAACCATGTTCAGCCTGTTTGCATGTGTAAAGCAACACTCTTTTCTGCACCTCCCCAGGATGCTGCCTGTGACAGGGTTAGAATTTGGGGCCCCAGGTCCAAGGCACTGGTCATTGTAGGAAATGGGACAGAGAATATCATTGGTGCATCAAGTCCTATATATTCATCCCAACGAGAGCAAAATCAGTGGAGGCCCAAGTCTTACTGTGGTCAGATCAGCAGCTGTAAGAGAGAACACCTTCCCTGCATACTGCAGCATCATTCCATGCTGGTGTGTGTCTGTTTGTTACTGGTGACCTGGGGGATGACCTGTTGCTAGCAGACCACAATGAGTGGGCGAAGTGCTCTTTGGAGATTTTTTAAGTTTTCTTTTTTCTTCAAAAGATAACGGAGGGCTTCCCTGGTGGCGCGGTGGTTGAGAGTCCGCCTGCCGATGCAGGGGGCGCAGGTTCGTGCCCCAGTCGTCCGGGAGGATCCCACATGCCGCGGAGCGGCTGGGCCCGTGAGCCGTGGCCGCTGGGCCTGCGCTTCCGGAACCTGTGCTCTGCGGTGGGAGGGGCCGTGGCGGTGAGAGGCCCGCGTACCGCAAAGAAAAAAATATATGAAAAAAAAGATAACGGAGTTGCATGTATCAGTTCATTTAATCAACAACTATTAAAAACCTATATGCCAACCACTTTCTAAGGAATGTATTTACGGACGTAAAGGACACAGTCCTTACACTGAAGGAACTCACAGTGTGGGGCTGGGGGAGGGGAGAAGCTGTTGAG